>NC_085046.1:109603911-109914722 GCF_963662255.1 Cinclus cinclus | reverse complement strand
AAATCTCCCAGAATCACTGCAAGCCTAAGCTGGTGATACTCCAGCTCACGGGGATCTGCTTCACTGCTCCTCCCAGCTGGGTGTGCTTGATGGTACAAGGTTTCCTGTTGCAGCCAGCTCTCTTTGCTTTAAAACCATTAGAAGGTCCCTTGTGCCAGAATAATTACACTTAGGCTCTTAAAAACCAAAACCTCACCCAAAATGAATAATTATTTAATTCTGCTTTTAGTCTTTTAGGTTATTTATGTGATTTACAGACTTTTATATTACCAACTCGGAGAAAAAAACAACCCCACTAATAGCTAGCTTAAAACATACTTCTTCTTTAGATTATAATCATGGTTCAGGATTACTCCATTTTTCTGAATTTAATACATCACTGTAATAAATTCACTCTGTAAAGGAGACTCAGCACTAGAGGTGTAGCAACAACACGAAAAAGAAGGCATGGCAGGAGCTGGTTTCATAACCTTGCCCTTGGTCCAGCTGTCAGATGAGGTCTCCTCTTTCACAAGTAGGCAGTGTCCTGTCTTTGTGCTCACAATGCCCCACCATCCCCCGCTATCATGCACCCACAGATTCTCCTTTCCAAAGATCACTGTAAAGTGTTCAAGGTGCAGAGACCAGGATTGCTCCCCTGTGACACGTTATCTTGGCAGTTAGGGAAGGGATTCCCAAGTCTCCAGTACAAAAGCACTTCAGGGTACTTCAGAAAGAAGATGGGAGAGAAGGGAGTGACAATGCAGACAAGGGAAGGCAGTGGGGATACCAGAGGAGAAGGGAAATACAGGGAACATGCAGCGTGGAAGCTGAGGGATTCCTATCAGAGCCCTTCACATTAGGATACTGCAAGCACTTTCAAAGCCCGCAGTGAAGACAGTGAATTGTCTTTGCATGAAGTTTTCAGAGGTCAACAGTTACATTGCTAACAGGGGACAAACACAGCAGGCTTATGGAATAAAACAAGAACAACAGGTATTTTTGGTCAGCCTACTGATGAAGAACACATCAGGTTGAACAGTGCACCAGAGAAGAACTTGGGTACCTGCTGGATGGCTGCTGGTGTGGGAGCTGTGTGTGCACTGCTCAGGAAACAATGAATGGCTGGCAGGAAATGATCATAATCAAACAGTAACTCCTTTGCTTAGCAGCCAAAGGACTAGGGTTTCTTTCTCAAGCTGCAGGAAGCAGCATATTTAAGATGCTCAGGACTGATGCAGGGTAGGATAATATTCTTTGGAGATCGCTACGGCCACACTTCCAGTGAAACAGGAGGCATATCCTCACCTTTGTATCCACATCACTGCCCAACACTACCAACCATCTTCCATCCTGCAGTGCTGCTAAGATGTATAAACTCACAAAATCATCTACTGAGATGAAAAGCCCTTTCCCACGTGTCACAAACTGGTGGTTTTAGTAAAATACTGTCCCAGTATATCCACCTGTACAACTGGGACAGATGCTATAAGGAGAAAATTACCTACTAAGATGTGAAGAGAAGTTTGAATGCCATAAAGCCAATGAGGTCTAACTGGATACCTGTTAAATATTAACAATTACCACAGTTTCAAGAACTTAGTGCTGAAGTGTATTCCCTAAAGCCTGAGGATGGAAATCCTCTCAGGAAACTAATACAGGGGATGAAGTAGAATTTAAAAGAGTCTGTCTATCAGATACTGGGGGAGGGGAGGGGGGGGGGAATCCATTTGTGTTGCTATTTAGGGCCATAACATTTCTTTGAGTAGGTGATCACACAATATCGTTTTTATTAAGCTTAGATGCTTTCAAACATAACTTCTTTAAAATAATCCAATTAAAGCACTTTTCCATGTTTAAATGTATTCCAAATAACATGTGTTACTCCTTATTTTGGAAATTATTGCACCACTTGTTCTGCCTAAAAACCACATTTGTATTCATACAGATGAAGTCTGATCAGTTAAATTCTGGTGTTACTATTGCTGTCGAATTTTTCTCCTAGACCAGGAATACAGTTTGACTGTGCTACTAAATTTGGCACCCTCGGAAAGCCAAGTAACTGAAATACGGTTCCTTCCAGGAAATCCAGAAAGGATCACATTTTCCCTTTTCTGCAGTTCCTGACCCCTCTCCAATTAGAGAAAAGAAAAAGCAGGCAGATTTCTCTAACAATGATAATTGTTAGATGATCATTCTCAAATGGTCCACAAAGAAGACAGGAGAATCAGATAATTATCTCCTGTCAGGCAGAAAATCTTACCAATGCTTCCTGCCCCAAGCATCTGTACAATTTGTAAGCTCTTTTTCTTGACACCTTTGAGGACTTCATTGTGCTATAAATCCTAAAGAACTGTAAAAGAAACTGATGACTGATAGGAAATCATAAAATAATTGGTGTTTAGCTACAGAAAAACATTCCTCTATTTTGGAAATACACTCTTACAGACTCCTGCTTTTAAGGGTTATTAGTGGGTATTTACCTCTTGAATACAAGTACATTTATTCTTGTATCTGTGGAAATAGATGAACAACTTTTTTTGTCTTGGTTCTGTAAATAATCAGTTAAACTAATAAACACTTAAACTGAAACAAATTAACTGTGCCAGTACAATATTTCTGTTTCAATTAACCTTTTAATTTAAATGTTCATCTGCCTACATTCAGTGTAATTTAAGGCTGGTAAAAATCCAAGAAATCTTCAATATAAGTGAAAGACAGCCTGACTAGAACGATAATAAACCCTTAGGTGTCAGCAATGATTTTCCGAGCAAATTGACAATAAAGAAGGGTGATGCATTTAAGAAGCAGGGGTTACGAAAATGAAAAAAAACCCAAAACTATCCTTTTTTTTTTTTTTTTTTTTTTTGCTTTGGTCTGCTAACTTCAGCAGAATTAACAGTCAACGTGTTCCTAGTTTCCTAGTATTAGCATTCCTTAGTGTACCCTCATCTTCAGTGCTGTTGTCAAAGGGTGCTTGAAAGTCTAATCTGCCTCTTTCCTTTCTAAGAAGCACTGCACACAAAAATACCCCTGACTAGAGACAGCTAACAGGCTTTTAGTCCTCACCTCGTGACATAGAAGTGTGAGAAGGAACATTCCTAATTACAGTCAGTAGGTGGTGGGTGGCACAGTGCCTCTCAGTCCTGTGCAAATCCAGCTGCTTTCAGTCCAGTGCTCAGCTGCAGCTCTCTGTGAGGCTGAGGTGGTTCGTCTCAGAAGCAACCAGAGCTGCTTCAGCATCTCATAATAACAGCACACAATCTGACACCATTAACAGACTACCTGCCCAGCAAAAGGAAGGGGAAACTTGCAGTTAGCACTTGCTTTACTCTCCTTCACCCAATCTGACAGTACTTCTTAGGTCACTTATCTTTAATAAAAGAACTCATGACATTTCATCTTTTCATTAGTCATTTTTCTTTCTGGAAATCACAAAAAATGAAGTAATTCAGCCCAATAATTTGTGTCTAATGACAGATATGAATTACTATAGGTGTGTCTGTGTGTGCATTTGTGCATATTCACACACATAAAAGTAAGTATATGATGCTTGGGCTACATGGGACAGGCAGGAGGGAGGAAGGTGTCTTGCCATAGATTAATTAATTAGTATAGCATGATGCATCAACTCATGGAGGAGGTGGTAGAATCACCGAGAAGAGCTTTTCCTCAGCTCAACATCTGGATAGGAGTTTTAGTCTTCAATGTTCAGAGCCACAGACTATCCAAGCACAGGTTTATTGGGTGACAAATCTGTTGGAAGAAGCTGTGCTCCCTTTCAGCTCAAAGACCTAACTTCTCTAAAAGCCACCAGAAGCCCTGAGCTTCTGGCTAAAGGAGGTGTTTTTCTTGTTTCATAGGAAGTTAATTTGCTACTGAAAATAATCATTTGCACATATTCCCAAATGCACTTCTAAGTTTTAGGGTCGCTGCATTATATGCCCACCTTAAAAACCTTTTCTTTTGGCCGTACCTCTACCACTCCATCAGGATAAAAGGATTGTCTTCTCAGCATGTCACAGCATTTGTCATTTTTTCCTTAGGAGACCCTTTGACTGGAAATAGGAAGTTGAACAGACTCTTTTGCTCTGCAAAAAAAACAAAGACCTTCTCTCTCCATGGTTCACAGCTGCAGAAAACATCATGCAGCAAGCCTGAAAGCAGGGAAGCTCTAACAACTCATGACTGCTCTGTAGCATAGACTCGTGATCTGTGAGCACTTGGGACTTGGCAATACTGAAAGCAAGCTCCTCAGAAGAAAAATTACAGGAAGCCTGACCACAGACAAATGTGGCCAAATGGCAGCTTTACACCTGTCCTTCAGGCATTAATATACAAGCCTCCTTTCCTTGCTCAGTGGCTACAGCAATCCTGGACCAGAACCTAATTTTCCACAAGCTGTTGAATGTGTTTGACCTGTTTCAGCACACACTTAAGGCTGAAATGGGTGTTGAAGCCAGCCCTACAGACATCCGAAATGAACATCCTGATGCCACAAGCTCTTGTGCTCTATGAAGAACTGAGTCAACTTCTCCCAGGATGATTTCATAGCAAGTTTTTTTCCAGAGAAAAGAGTTTTCTTTAATTTTCCATGTTGAATACTTTAAGTGGCTGGACCTTTTGGAAATAACTGTTCCTGAGAACACAGTTTCTGCATGCGAAGAAGACATTTTGGACTGCTGCCAATGCCCACTTGGCCCTGGAGATGTTAGCCCTTCCTTTGGAAATGCTTTTGTTCATTTTGATTGAACCAGATGAACATTTGGATATGGAGCCCAAGCTCCTAGAGTTAGCATCTGCTACTCTAATCATCCATGTACATATTTATCCCTAGAAAAATATCTCAGCCATCTGATGGCTGAGTGAGGGACTGGCCTGCTCCTACTGGTACACATATTCCTGTATCAATTAATCGCTGCAAGTTGTTCCATGTTGGAATTTTGCCTATGTTACTATTTGCATGCAAGCTATATACACATCATATCATGTAGCCTTACGATTTTGTGTCTGTTTTGATTCCTGCTAATCAAAGAGTCCAGATTTCTTTCTTCTCAGAGGCTGACACACTGTCATGTTAGTTCAATGGATTAACTTTTCTCTTAGCAGTCAAGTCAGTTAGGTATTTCTGCCGTTTTCCACAAATCCAAATGCAGTAAAAGGATTATCATATCAATAAATTGTGTGATTTCATCTGTAGGAGTGGGCAGATGAGATTTCCCTTGTAAATCTGTTGACATTATTAATCAGTTACAATTTTAATGCTGAATAAAATCTGAATTGCAAAACTGTGCAGTAAATTTATTCTCATGGCACAGCAGTGCATTTTAGCAGCCTTCCATGACTTTCTCAGCTGGTTCACATACAAGAGGCTAAACTTGTAAACCAGAAGACTAAAGAATCAGTCGTATACTAATATATATTAGTATAAAGAAAATAAACTAAAGAATTATTGTTTGTTTTATTGCACCTTTCAGAGGTTTCAGCTATCAGCGAGTATTAATTGTTTTGAAGGTTTTATAAAAGATTCAGTGGGGTTAATGAGACAGTAGAAAGGAAGAGGAACAAAAGTCCAAGGGGAAAGGTTCATATGTACTCACAGATCCTACAGATGAATAGAATGTGGTATTTGAAAATACACTATTCTTCATCAAATCATGACCAGGTTTATAATTTTTAAGAACATCTGTATAGTCTAATATGGTGCCAAAAAACCCCCATGCAATGGAATGCTGTTTGGTGAAGGAAACTACCTTTTACTGATAGCTCTCATATTCCTGCTGTTTATGAGGCTTCACTGAGAATGTGACTTTCCAAACCCATATTTTCATAATCTCTTACTTTTTTGCTTATCTAGCTAATATGATTAGCTGGACACTTTTCAGTGTTGTTTTGCTGGCTTTGTTTAATAATGAAGGTTTTAACTAAGACTCTCACTTCCTTTTCTCCCTTCCATGTAATAAACTATCACATCTGTGATTCCAAGCACAGATAGAGTGGGGTAGTATTCAGTAAGAAGGTGCTCTGTTTCCTTTTATCTAAATTCCTTCATTTGTTAATTCCCTGCACAAACTCACTCCTAGTGCATCTCTGTGACAGTGAGACAATATGTTAGTGGTACTGTGCTATGAATCATTTGCATCTCTGGTATCTTATACTTTGGGCCACAATGGATGGGCTGTACTAGTGAAAGAGCTCTTGGTTGTTTGAATTAGGTTCCTCATTCACCCAGTCAAACAAGGTCCCTAAGCCTAGACAGATTAAGATCCTTTGATTGCTTAAATAATTTGATCTGGACTCCCTTGCTCTGCTCAAAGTGGTGGAATCAGAGCTAAATCCCTGTCCTACTTCATTTTTTTCACTTGTACAGCTCATCTTCCCCTTCTAAGACTTCCACCACTTCTGAATCCTCATTTTCAAGAATCCCAACTCAACTTCTTGCAAACTTGTCTCATCATGGGATCAGGGATCAGTAATGGTTTATATGCTTTTTTATTTCACAAATTCTCTCCTCTGAGCTGTCAGGCAGAGTGGCTGCTTCCCTCTTCAGCAGTGCTGAAGTGATCCCCTTACAGGCAGGGGAGCCTTGCTCAAACCTGAGCTGTGACTGCACAGTCACCACGGTGCTGCACAAAGCACACTTGCTCAGTGCAGTGAAAAATCTGCCCACCACTCAGACTTGGCTCACTGTCCTGGTTTAGGGTAAATCTAGGAGAAGATTTGGATCTCTGATAACAAACTGCCTCTTCTCTCCCTCTTCACTCTTGGAACCAGTCTTAAAGTTGCAGAACTTAATATCCAACACCAACAGAACAGACGACTGGGGATACAAGCATCATGAAGTCACACCCCAGGACACTCAAGTTATACTCTAACTCAGACTGTCCTTTCTTGCCACTGGAAGGGGTGAGTGAGGGGAAGGCTTGGCCTTCACACCACCCCTCAGTTTCCACAGGAATGCTTCCAGTCTGCTGACAACGGCAATGAGCTCTTTGAACACTAGGGTTCAAATGGGGTTCTTTGAACAATAGGGGTACAAATGTATCTGGAGAAACAGAAAAGTTGGTTGAAATCTTTTACTTAGGGCAGTAAAGAAAGATTGCACATTTCAATGCCCTCAGTATGTTATGTTGCCCAATGTTAAAGCAGTAGTAAGTCCTAAGAAAGAAATATGTTCTAAGTTCTAGATAATAGAAAGCATTCAAAATGTTAGAAACCCTTCATGGGAAGCTGGAAAAGTACTAAACCATCTAACTTGAACTTCAGGAAGGCTCTCATCTTCTCCACTACCATTTTGGCCCTTCAGTTTTCCCCTTCTAAAGTACTGTTGTCTTCCTCCACTTGAAAGCCTGCACATTTAACCTAGTGATGGGTAAAAGCAAAAAAAAAAAAAAAAAAAAAAAAAAAAAAAAAGTGTGTAAGGATCATGGAGGAGTAAATAGTTTTAGAGTTTGACATGGGCCTAAATAAACATTTAAGTTCAAGGCTGACATTAATTATTTCTCTTTACCTCTGTGGATGAATGGTTAACAGGGTAAAAACCACAATAACCTGTGGCACTGTTTCCACTTTCATGTCTTTACTGGTGCACTGAAGTTTGTTTAACTGCATTAACAACACTGATAGACTTAAGGAGGCAGCATAAAACCTGAAGAAGGAAATTACATGAAAATTCATTTCCAAGTAGACTCAGGCAACCTGATGAAGCAAACTGGGAGGGAGAGAGGAAGAAATGTTAATAAATGGTAAAGAGAGCAGCTCATTAAAAAGTAATGCCCTGAATTCTGACTGACAAGAGATGTTCTGAACCACGGTGCAGATAGTAACAAAACCAAAACTTGTTCAACATCTTCAAGTGAAGCCGAAAGAACAAAAAATCCCTACACAGACTTCTTGGACTGATTTGAGGACAATCACCCCCTAATCTGTAAGACTGGTCTCTCTGCAGTAGAAGAGTCTCTCTAACAGTTCCAACCTCTGTCTAAGTTTTCACACAGTCACATTAGCAAAGCAAGTTAAAAAAGAACACTTGGAAAAGCTAAGAGAAAACTCTCTTGGAAGTTAAGCTGCCACACGGAAGAGGGTTAAGATCTCGGGTTAATCGATGCAGCTGTACCTTACCTGGCTCTGCAGTTTAATGCCTCCACACGCCTCTACCTTCCTCTGTGCCCAAGTACTGGGATCTGGAGCATTTGACCTCCCCCAGCTCTCCAGCAGAAACTCCAGTACAACCTTTACCTTCAGCAAGGAGCTGTGTTCTTTTCCCCCCTCGTGTTCTGCGCAGAGCAATCTAATACACCTCATCATGTGGTGTGTTGCTATAGCAGCAATGAATCCAGCTGCTGCAACACAAAAGACTGACAAAAAGTTGGGTTTTTTTCCTGTCCACCCACCCAGTAAAAGTCAGGGTTGTTTTCTTGTGCAGCAAATCTAACCCAGATAGGCTCATGTCACCTGTGAGAGCTAAGTAATGGGCAAAGTCTAAAATGTGAGACTTGATTAAACTATAGGTTTTGCTTTGGGGGACAACTTGAGGTTTATTTTTGTGAAAACAAATGAGTCAGCAGTATGAAATCAACACCCCTTAAGCAGATAATCATTATTTTTCTGCTCCTGCCATTCATTGGTTTCAAAATTTAGGTCCTTATCGCCATAGGAATTGCAATCACAAAATCATGCTCAGCAGTCAGAAATTCACTGGTAATACAGGCACAGAAACAGAGCCAGTACAGGTGACAAACACCAGATTTACACCTTCAGAAACAAAAAAAACATGCACTTTGAACATTGTGGTCTGTGGAAAAAAACTTTTACAAAATGTTTTGCTTTTGAAACAAAATTTCTGGAAAATGCTAAATAATCATTATTAATACTGTCCTACTAGATTAAGCATGAGGATTAATCATAGCAGAGCCTTTTGAATGAAACATTGATGCTTTACAGCTTCAAACGTATTCTTGCACTACTGAGATATCTTAGTAACATCTTTGCCTTGAGAAGTGTACTAGAATATATGAATTACCACACGAAGGTCCCAGTCTTGTAAATGAATCTTGGAGAACAAATTCTTCCTGCAAAGCAGGGCCACATTCTTCCTCCAGCAGTTTCAGCAGAGGAAAGGACAGAACATGCAATGTAGCCAAACCTTACCCCTGCAGAAAGCTTTTGCAAGAGCAGGAACTGAAGTGGCAGCAACCTGATACCTGCCATTTGAACTGGGCCTTGCTTTTCTGAAGTGGTCCTAATGAGGTTTTTCCAGGAATCTACCTTCCCCAAAGTGTGCTAGGCATTTCTCATTTTCAGGATTAAAAGACTGTTCAAGGTGTGAAAGATACTACTGCTCCAGAATGTAGTCCAGAAACAACATCATCAAAAAGTCAACTTTCTATTTAGTTCTCCATTTGTCTGAATGTAATGGAAGATGTAGAAAAAACAGCTACTGCTATAATGGGCCTCAACCCACTTCATTAGAGTTCAAAATAAAAATAAAATCCTAATTACTAATTCATTCTCTTTTACTGCTTTGTAAGTACAGTAAAACTCTATCCAAGTTAATTCATAATACTTTTACCCTGTTTTCATACAAGACTTGCCAAAGCTGTTTGTGGAATCTGCATCTTGCTGTAACTGTCAGCAAAAGCTGGCTTTGGAGTTCACAGATCTCCAGTTCTGAAGATGCTCAAAGCAGCAGCTGTTCTAGGAGATCTCTGAAGATGGAAAACAGCAATACAGGCTCCTGGAAGGGTCACCTTACTTTGCCTTGAAGTAGGTATTTACCTATTGATTCACATTTAAAATTCTGTCTGGCAGTCTGGATGCAGGGTCAAAAAACATGGTGCAAGAGGATTCTCCTCACAATTATTTCCACAGTTACTCAGTTGTTTGCAATTCTGTGCCAAGTATTTTACCCACTAACAACTGCAAAAAAGCCCCAAAAGCTGAAAGGCAAGCAAACCTTCCATGCACATCTGTTAGTATTACAGTCTGTCTTGAGTACTGTTAGTGGCCTCACTCAGATTCTGTATAGAGTAAAAAAAAGAAAAAAGAAAACCTACTGAGGGAGTCTAATGGACTATTGAACAACATCACCTGTTAGAAAAAATATGATTACAGGGTTTTGAAGAGCAGTATCCCTCACTTTGAACAACAAATAATCCAGGTCAGGCAGCTGAAGCTGAAGGCTGGAGCCCCAGCAGAAGTCCCCCCCACTCCAAGGCCAGAGGGCTTTCCCACTCAACAGGACTTGCAGTCGTACAGCACCTGCTCACTGTTTACAGAAGGGCTGACAACACACAGATTAACAGAGCCGTAATTTCAATAATTCATGCCTGCTCTGATGTCTCAAGGCCAAAAGCAGCCTCCCGTGTTACTCATGATTTCACACTTTCATAGTCTTTATCTTTCCTGCTCTGTTCCTCCCAAACTCAGTTCTCCTTCATCCCATGGATTTGTAAAAAACTTCAGGGGACCTGCAGGAAAATCCAGACAGATTTAGAAATTGTGTCTGTCATTAATGGAAGACAGTCCTGAACTCTTCAGGGTTTTTTTTAACACAGGTAGGCACTTGGAATGTGCTAAGAAAGGTGAAAACCAGCTTCCAGATGGAGTTACTTTTGTACAGAAATGGTTGGGCACGGCTTGAAGCATCATCGCGTGCTCACTGTGCTGGAACAGTCAGTTAATAACTACCTGGGAAATGCAACAGGAGAAGGAGCCAATGTCAAATGTACTCAGAGGAAGGTTACTCTGCCTTTCTTTAAAGACCTGCTGGCCAGGGGCTGCCTGACACAGATGGCATCAAGCCCGTGTGTGTTTTGAAGTTGAATGGCTGTTTTCCTATGAAAATATTTTCTCATAAGAAATGCTACTGAACCTTTTGGAGGGCTCTGTTCCTACTGCCATAGGATAACTGAACCTTTCCCACAATACTCAAGACACAGAAAATAAAGGTAAAGCCTGGCTCCTGTGAGTGCTGACTCCCTCTGGATCAACTCAGCCTGCAGCAGCTGCCAAGACTTGACTTTCCCTTTAAAAGGCAGTGTGAGCACAAAGGATGGACTAACGGCACTGCTCCAGCACTTCCAAAGCCAAGCAGGAAATGGCACAGGGAATCACACCTTGCTGCCCCACTTGCCTGATAGACAGCATGACTCCCTTCACAGCATCCCTGCCCAGGCACCAGTCAGCTGCTTGGGAGGCAGAAAAGGCCCCCCTAGTGCTGCCCAAAGGGCAGAAGGTTGGGCTGCAAACCCAGGAGATGGTGAGATACTGAAAGCAAACAACCTGTGGTTGGGTCGGACTGCTGCCAGATTTCTGAGCCAGAGATGATCAGAATTTTAGGCTTCCTTTATACAGAGACCAGTGCCCAGTCTTCTTTCCTCATTTAATTGCTTTCACAAGGAGCCAGAACCATTAAGTCCCATCGATCCAAGATGAATCCTGGCTGAGCCAGCCTCTGTGTCTCAGCAGAGCTGCTGGGCACAGCACAAGGGCACCCAGTTGGCTCCTGAGGGGCGTCAACAAGATGCTGTGCCAGCTCTGGCTCACAGCCTGCCATGCTGGACCCAGGCAAATCTTGCTGTCACTTGACATCACCACCAGGTGCTTCTCAGGGATCTGTGTTCTGCAAGCTCCAACAGCATGGACCCAGCATGGCTTTGCAGAGCCTCCAAACCCCACGCAAAGCACTGCACGGGAGGGCAGAGCCAGCCAGAGGGCATGGCTGTGGCTGCACCAGTGCTAACAAGCCTGTCTGGGCTCAAGCTGACCCGGATCCCCCACTCAAATTAAAATGCCTCAGGCCACAGTGGTGGAAATACAACACAGAATCCTCTCTGTGGCTGAGCCTCTTCACAACACTGCAACTATTTTATTCCAACTCTGGGAGAGAACAGTCCCGGACTGGAATGGGAGAGACCCTGCACTGAAGGCAGGCAGAGTTTGTGTTATGAAACTGCACCCTTATCTTGTGATAGCTGAAAAAAGGTTATGACAACTAAAGTCTTTACAGCTCCTCCTTCCCCCTATTCCCTCCTCCCTGAGGATCCCAGCTATCTGGTAACTGGCAGTGCATGCCACTGGCAGCCAAACAAACACTCAAGCCCTACGGTGTAAGAACCCACAGTGTCCCAAAAAATTATTTTGATTATTTGATGAGTGTGTGTGCCTCTGGTTGAGATTAAACTCTGAATGCAAAATAAGGCACTTTAAGCAAAATAGGTCAGAATGAACAAAACCTCTTTGAAGTCTGGGCTCAGCCTCGCTTTTTGCCTACCAGTGATGGATCCCTGGGGTGGCTGGGAAGACAGGTGTGCCACCCAAGTATGCTGCCACACCAAGTCAGATGAGGAACCCTGCCTTGGCAGAGAGCAAGTGCAGCCTGCCTGCACAACACCTCTGTGGATGCCTGCAAGCAGCCTGCCAGCTTCTCAGCTGGCTCCTACAGGACTGCTGAACAATTGAGAAAATCCAGACAGATGGGCAAAAGAAGAGAAAAAGAGAGGAAACAAGCAAGCAAGCAAGGAGGATATACATAATTTTCAGCCTATTTTTCATCATTCCTACCTCTTCCCCAGGAGTGCATGTGAACAACCTAGGAACTGGAGGGCTTGACTTGAGTTCCCTATGCTGCTACAAGCAGCACATTCTTTCCAACACAGGACTGGTCTGTGCAATCCCCTTATTAACTACTGGTGGGCCACTCAGAATTTTTGCTCATTATTCTGAATTGTTTCTGTATTTCTCCTTCCTGGGTAGAACTCACCAGCCACCAGAAAGCATTTGTCAAATAGCTGCCATCCATTCCTTGACTTTGTCAAATCAGGCTTTGCATTTTTTCTCTTTTAGGTGCTTAACCTGATCCTTGTCTTGTCCTGTTGCCCTTCTAGACAACGGTCACTTATGACACTGAATACGAGGCCAGGGATGCAGTATGAAGCAGCACTGTAACACTGGGGGGAAAAAGGGTTTGAAGACTGGACTCTAACTCCACAGCGGAGTGACAGCTCGAGCACTTCCCAAGCAACAGAGCAAACATGCAAACATAAGGGGCCAGGGAGCAGTCTGATAGAACAGCTCTCTTCTAATGTTTCTCAAAAGGACATGTTTAAAACAACATGCACAAATAAACTGGCAATTAGGTTTTCTACTACCACAGTCACTTCTACACTCCTGCAGAGATGGTTTTATATGAAACGTATTTCTTCATTTATATTTTAACATATTTCTGCAAAGGTCTCAAACTGCTTCAAAAGCCATTGGGGCTAAATCAGCCCAGCCACTCATGCAAAATCAATGGGTCTGCTGCCAGTCCTGCCCAGACCTCCTGCTCTCTTGTCCCCCACCACTGCCCACCACTCAACACTTCAGGCCCACCCCCCAGCAGCTTAGGTGTGAAGCGTGTGCTGGGGGCACACATGCTGTAATTGGCATGCAGTCACAGCCCAACACTGATGGCCCTTTTTTACACTGGGCAGACAGTTTTAAAGGAGTGCAAGGTCCCTTTCAACAGTTCAATGATAAATCACCTTTAAGACATAAACAGACGTAAGCATTGGATGAGGTGAAGGCAGCAGACAGCCTGAATTTTCATATATTCTATTTTAAGCATCTAACATGAATGACCTGAATTGCCCACGTAGAGACACCTGCCTCTCTACGACGAAGTTACTGAGAATTGCTGCTCCTATTGCTGTCATTTGAAATGCATCCAAGTTGGATGCTTAAAGCAGATGGTATCAGTACAACTCCTAAGGTTCTGGTCTAAGCAGACAAACCCTAACCTCTTTTAAAATGAACTCAACAAATTACAGGAGTGCAGACTAAAACCCAGGTGATCAAGGAGCTGTAGGGACCTCTTGCAGTATTCCCTGTGCCAGAGTGGTTATAGCTGCTGAGTGAATTGTGATGAGGGCTTCTGCCTGAAGCTCTAGGTCACTTCATCCATATATTTGCCTTTACCTCACCTAACCAGCACAAAATGAAGGAGGTCAACCCAGAAGAGAAAAACAAACCTTTTGGGCAAAATGGAGGCCAGCCAAGGAGGTGGGTGGAAGTCAGCAAGTACCACCCTTCCCTGTGGGTCTGTACCCTGTGCCAGGGGTGGATGGTGAATGACAGCAGATATTCTCAGAACCAGGGCTTTTAGACAAGCAGCTGAGCAGTATTTCTGATCACCTATCATTACGAGTCATGCAGTTCTTCCCCATAATATTCTGCCCTGCAGTACTGGCCAGATTATGTTATCAGTAGATAATTTTGATTGCTAAAGTTTCCTCAGCAGTTTCAGTCAGGCACAGCAGTCTTCCTTGCTTTCTGATCCTAGATCCAGGTTCCTCTGATAGGAATGGGTATTACGATTCCTGCAAATACAAAGCTTTATATACTCTCCCAGAACGTTTAATCCCTATTATTATTAGGGATATATTTACATACTGTCATTATCAAATTTTGTGTGCTTTTGTTAGATTTGAGGGGTTTATTTTTGCCTACATTTGTCACAAAATATAAAAATTCTGCCTTGTAAGAGATCTAAGGATTTCCTTTCTTCATCTTAGCATAAACTATACATGGTGATGTTTGCCTCTGTAGATATATGGTAGGAATCCTGTTAGCATTTATGTATGTCACCCTAGATACTTATTCCATGCTTTAATTAACCCTAGGATTTGAGTCTTTCATGAGAAAATTATCAAGTAGGGCCACTGTAGTGTGATTTAACCACTCAGCCAGAGGGAGACAAGGATATTTTATTTTCAAAATTACAAAGGATATACCAAAAACCTTTTAAGTACAGTGGCAGTTATAGCACCATGATAAAACCAAAATCACTGAAGATAGAACCATGACATAACAGTTTAAAAGCTAAAATGGATATGCATGTCTGGCCTGTTTTGTTTTACCTGATTTAAGGGTGTCAAGGGAAATGTGCCATATATATCCAACAACTGCTTTTAAAACCACAACCTGGTATTTTGTATTTACAGCTTGGTACATACTATGAGGGAAACTGATGTGCAGCGCTTATCTGGTTCCTCATCTGTGATAAACATTAAGCTGACACCAATTTCAGAACAGCTAAGCCACTTCTGTTTGAGAGCAATCCTGCAGTCTGGCAGGTAGAGTGGGACTGGAGCAAAGAGGCCACCAGCTAAATGAGACCTCAGGACCACCCCTGATCTTGTCCTGGGGACAGAAGCAAGAGCACCCATCTCAGTGGGCCTCCTGCTGCTAACCTAGTTGGCTGTGTGCTTAGGAGGGATTTAGGCTACCTGAAACACCACTGAACAGATAATGCACACTTCACCATCTGGAGCTTTCCTCCTCAGCCAAAAATGCCAGAAAACTTGTTTCAAATAAAAGAAAAATCCATCTATTTCTCATCCCTATGCTACTGTTAGCTGACCACCTCTCTGAAGCTGAACCTGGCTATAGGTCAGGTCTGCAGATTTCCAGAAGACAGGGGAAGAACCAGACTCAGCTGATAGGTGAAGTAAACAGTGTCTAACATCATGGCAACAAGAACAAATTCCTAACTATCTGCTTTCATTCATACATGTCTTCTCAAGCTTGCTGCAGTGCTCCTGTGCTGCCAGGCAGCACGAGCATTCTTGCTGTGGGGCTGCAACAGCATGCCTCCCTCAATGCTATGGAAGTTATTTTGCCCTCAAGCAACAGAAACCCCAACACAATTTTGTTTGACAAGGCTTCTCACTAAAGAAAGAACCATAGCATATAACATGAACAGTCCTTAACAATACAATTAACTTTTTGTTTAACTAATCACATCTTCAACTTTCAAATAACGCTATTATTACACAGTGTGTAAAATGAAAAAAAAAAAATCTGTAAGTATATTTTTGTTTCTTTTTGTTTGCTTTATAGTTTGAGCAGCACTTTGTACTTCTATTTGCGCAGTTTTTTAATATAAAAGCAGAAGAGAGTCGTAACAGAATAAAAGTAACATGGACAAGAGATTAAGGGAAATGGATTAAGCTGAAAGTATTTTTAACTCTTACTTTAATATTTGATTACACTTCATGGCACTTATCTACATTTTTGAAGGAAGGCAAAAAGTAGGATTTTGCTGTAATTTTACGTATTGCTTTATTATCTTACCCCAAATATATTTACTTATAGTGCTTTGCCAATAGGCATCTTTTGTCCTTTTCAGCAACCTGCCTAAGTAAGTCTGGGAGATCAGCAGGAAGCAGCAACATGCTTGAGATACTTCCACCTCCTCACTGCTCTTAGCTGAGTGAACGTTTCCCAGTAAGCAAGAGGAGCCTCAGAATTCTGGAAAGGATCCAAAACCACATTCATGCATGGACTTTAGAGAAACACAGATTCAACATTGCCTTACCTGGTCCACCACCTTGCTGTTTGTGCTGGCCCAAGGCAGTCTCTGCCCGCATCACATACATACCAAGCACAATGTAAGGCTGTGTGTTCAAGCCTAAATCCTCTGCCATTTTATCCATCACATTTTGCAGAACACATCTCCATCACCTGGTTAACTTCAAGCAGGCAAGACAGACAGATGCAAACTGGTTTCTTGAAGGCCCTGTGTTACATCTATCAGAGCCAGTATTTCTGAACAGACTCACTGCTGGAGGTCACTGTGCTCCCATGTAGCCAAAGCACAAGTGAGGCTCCCAGGATCTGCTGAACCTTAGCAGGCTCCTGCACCCCTGCCCTGCTGCATGTAAGAAACTCTGCTTTTGAATTCAATGAGTGCAACTAGGCACATTCCTAAGTCTTGGGAGGACTGGTAACCCATAAATCTTACATTGACAGAGATGCAGCTCTTTGAAATAAAAACAACTCTTGATTTTCATTTATGGGCCTATTAGCATTTTTTTTTAATTCATGTATTGGGATGTAGAGGTTTCCCTCTCCCTAAATCTCTTTGAAAGCATGTTAATGTGTCTTCTTTTTAATTTAGCAAAAGCAAAAATGGACAGATTCAGGAAATCTATTACTACACAGAAAGAAATGGTGTGAACTAAATAGGGCACCATCAACAATAACAATAATATGTAGGTATAACTGTGTATGTCTGCTATTAGCATGGAAGGTAAGTACAAGGAACAGAAACACAATAAATGTAAAATCCTTCCTAGAGAAATCTTTGAGGAAAATGTGATTATAAACAGTAGGCAAACCACAGTGCAGGGTTTTACATGACTTTTGTCAAGGCAAGCCTGACTTTCCTGCTGGGAGTGTGCTGAAGTACAGTTATGTGGAGAACAAAAGGAAAGGTGCAAGAAGACACAAAGGAAGTAAATTTGACCATCGTGTTTCAGCGAACTGGTCATCGTGCAGTACATGAAACACTCTCCAGTGTCCAGCTGAGGGCACTGCAATGGGACATCTTGGCCACAAAATACACATTCCAGTGTCCAAAGAGCTCCAAGTGCAAGTTGGGACCGTGTTCATAATATCCACACCTACTTTCACTTTGACTAATTTAAGTGCGAAATGTGCAGGAAACTGAAGAGCATCCTGGCTAAAATTAGTCAGGTTGGATGCCTGCCATCAACTCAGGTGGCTGAACAGAGTTCTGGCTTCTGCTGCAAACAGTTTGTTGCAATCTTCAGCAACTAAGCCTGAAATTATTTTAACAACCTTATTCCCAAATCTCAACTGGGCAGGTGGTTTCCACCCGTATCTGGTGGGCTCACCTGGAAGACCCTTTCCTGCATCCACCATCTTTTTCCCTGTGCATGGCTCTGCAGGGGAGAGGTCCCCAGAAATTCTGGGAGAATCTGTGGGCAGCTGCCCCCTTAATAGTGTGTGGAAAGACCCAAACACAGCCAAGAGCAGCTTAAAAATAGTGGAACAAGATGGTGAGAGAGAGTAGGAACTAAAGTAGCCAGGAGAGGTATCACCTCTGAGCTGGGTTGCTGGAGTATCCATCTGGGATTGTTGGACAGAGTCAAGGCTGTGGGTAGCACAAGTACTGCTGAAGCCAGATGTCTGGTTTGCTTTCTCCTGACATTTATCCACCTAATTTCCCTTGCAAACACTTCATACAGAGTTTTGGCATAAAACATTCTGGCAGAAAAGTCTGTAAAGAGTTAATACATTTGGTTTCCAGCTCTGGCAGGCTGGATTCATTTCCTACTTACATTCAAATGAAAATCTTCTCCCTGTGCTTTTCAAGAAGAGAAGTTCCCGTTCCATTTGAGTAGATAAGCAGCCTTTTGCACTAGAGAGGCTAACACGGGAAAGCAAAGGCAAGATGTTGATTTAAAAGAGAGGCAAAACAGTCCCTGCCTTCCTGAGAAGACCTGCACAATTCGTAAAACACTACACTAAAACAGCCTGAACAGGAGGTTTATATTGGAAAAGTGACTTTCAGGACTGGGTTCCTGATAATTTCAAAACAGAGCACCAAGCCAAACTGCATTCATATTAAGTAAAACAGTAGTTTTAATAATTTTCACTGAACAAGGAAATTTCTTAATTTTATTTTGAAGAATGTGGTCAAATATATTTTAGCAATTTCATTGTTGTTAATTTAAGCTCTAGTTTTAGTACGAGATGAAAAGTGAAGTTTTCTCAGTTTATCATCTTTGTTTTGGCAATATTTTATTTCCTTCATTTTTACCTAATTTTAGCTACAACTGTTTTTCTTTCAATAGCAACATTTGGTATTTGTATCAGACAATCACCATAGCAAGAACATATCCGTAACTGTGAACCCAACAGAAGTGTTATCAAAATAGCTTTAGAAACAATGTTTGACAATTTAGAAAATGCCACATATTCTGACAGGCCTATGCATTTTCCCAAGAACAAAACAAACTAAAATTAATTTCTTGGTAAAGTTATGGATAAAGTATGAAAGATAAATGACCAATCCCCCTTGCCTTTTTGTCTGGTCTCCTGACCACACTATACCTCAGCATTTAAATGGTAACATGAGCCCTAAGTCTTTGAATTTTTTTTGCTGAGAAGAATATATAGGAATGCCACCCACAGCACAAAAGATGAAAGAGAACAAAAATTATAAAATAGGGAGGGTGTTGATTTGATTGCATATGAAAGATCAGCAGAGACATTTGGGAAGCCAGATCTCCCAGTGCCATGACATTTTTCACCTATAGCTGTCCTAAAACTTAGCATTATGTGCTACTGTCTTCTTTCACTGACTGTCAGTTGCCTGATCAATGAGCTGTATCTAATAATTTCTCACTTTGCCCACAGCCTCAAATTTCCCACTCCAGTTCTACTAAAAAGATGCATACCAGTGTGAATGCACCACCAAACTTGATTAAACTTCTCCCCTTCTGCCTCTGCTCTGCGAAGCCATCTTTTATTTCATGGGTACCTGGCAGGTGGGAAGAGAGCCCAGGACTCCAGTACTTAGTTCCTGACACCTGAGAGACTCTGGAAGCCCCCGACTGTGTATGGGAGCTGGAGGACATGCAGACCTATTCCCTTCCAGATCCAGCCCTTTCTGAAGACAGAGGTTTCTAGTCTCCAGGATAGTGTCATGCCTGCAACCTTACTCTTGTTTTGCTGCTACATAGATGTACAAGGTATAGCGGCATTTCTTCTCAGGCTCATACAAGAACCCCTGATCTTGCCTTTATTCCAGATGTAAATGAACAAAACACTTTTATATGACAGGAAGGATTTCTCTCAGCCACTATTCATCTGTGATGGAAGCTGTAAAGTACCCCTAAAAGATCCTCTAAATCCTGTACTTATCCTGAGTTTTGTGGGATCCATTCCTCCTTAGCCAGCTTTGAACATATTAAAAACAATGTCTGTTTGCATCCCAATGCAACTTGTTCTTCTTTCTAAAGCACCTCTTCAGCAATTTTGGACAAAAGGAAACCTGAATCACTGGATGTTTTTACAAGGGGGAGAGGATGTTCATGATAGACAAGAATCCTGTTACATTGTCAGCTTCAAGCAGGAAGAGCAGAGCCTGTCAGGTGACTAACAGGTGTGTCCATTCTCATGGATGATTCTCCATATCAAGCACTGCAGGAGAAAACCCTCTTGACCTGAAGAGTTAAAACCCTTTTTGACTTGGATAGTTAAGCACAGTCTGGTCCAGGAAACAGAGGTGACTGCACCCCTGGAATTCAAGCACTTGGGAATGACTGGTGCATTACACTGTGGACCTCCAAATGAAGCACTTGTGTAAATACAGATTATCTTGGCATTATCCTTATCTATCGTTACAGATGTTATTAACATATCTACAGATAAATGCTGGGGGAAGATAGCTAAGAATTTTATGTGAAGGAGTCAAGTTGAATACAGCTGCAGATGATGAAACCAGTTTTAATTAACTAGTACCGAGCCAGTCAGCACTTGGGAGCAAGAAGGCAAATAAAGTGTCTGTGTGTCCTGGGTATCTGGCCTGGGCAGCCAGGGCAGCAGCCACTACAGAAACTGCTGAAATGCCTGCACATCATAGAGCAACCACAGCCAACATGAGCATGATAGGTCACTCAGTTGTGGTAAAAAAAAAAAGCATAATGAAATGGATATGGACTCCTGCACTGCAAAATGAAAACTTTCTGGGGGAAGCAAGGCCTAAAATGCAAACCACACAGAGGAATATTTCTATCTCTTTATACTGTAGGAGAAGGGACAAATATACCCCACAGCTTAAGCAATGTGACTCCACATCCTTTCTGACTGTCCTCTGGTAGCTTTAGTCCAGCAGACCTGTTTGATTTGCCTTCAGTGGGGTCTTATGACTAACTATGACAAACTTTTCAGAGAAGCTGTAATTAAAAATTCATTTTTAAAGTATGTCTACATTTACCTTGAAAATACCTTATTCAACCAGTTACTTAAAAATCAAAACTACTGATGTTCAGTGAAAACTGTGGATTTATGCTTTTACTTTTTCCTATTAAATTCTGCTCCTGAACTTGCCCCACCTGACACCAGAACTTTTATTTCTCTCCAGTTCAGTAGCAGTGAGGTTGCTCTCCATATGGAAATTATTTCAATAGTAAAACACACCAGACACTTTGCAAAAATACTTCAAAATTAAATGTAGCTTTGAAATTATAGAAAGTAAGAATTTATATTTTGGTATCACCAATAAAATTATATTTTAAGAATTGTTCCAGCAAGGGATACAAGGCAAGTTGTAAAGTCTTAAGGAATACTGTAAAAGCAACATCATTCATAACTGGGTGTATTGTTTTTGGTTTGCAGCAGGAAATTGGTTTTAGAAAAAAAAATTACAAAAGGACACTCATGTTAGAAATCACCTGTACTCAAGTATTTGCAATAAATACTTAAATCTAGTAGTTGAGTGTGAAGTGAACTTTCCAGTTCTGCTGCCATTCTCTATTTGAGCTGGCCTAACAGGGGATTCTGGGTTCAGATTCTCTTGAGCCTGGAGGAATGAGTAGGGAGGTGCACCTAGGACTTGTTTCCAGCATCCTGATCCCCACCACACAGATGCAAAGGATGCAAAGGTTTCTGAGAATATGCCAGGCACCTGGGTACCTCACCTTGTCTTCAGAGAGCAAATGGCTCACAGACAATGCATGAGAAAGCCCACGTAGCTCTGATTTTCCAAATGGCAAGCTTGCCTAGGAGTGCTTCTGCTTGGTCCATTTTTCTTGCTTAGTACAGCTGGCAGGAAGGAGAATGAACCAGCTGAGAGAAGGGCAATCAGGACTCTCTCCTGTGTATAGTCTGCCCACTGCCACCTGGCACTATTTGCAGCTCGGTACTGCAACCTCTGTTTCCCTTGAGGGCACCTCAAAATCTTTATTCAGCTCCCGATTTATTCTCCTGTGAGGTCAGTTTAAACCTCCATTCTCCCCAGCAGTGATTAACTTCACTTAACTTTTGCTACAGCTAAATCCAGTACTGGTACCTTTAAATAAATGTTGGGGATTTTTTTTTTTCTTTTTTCCCTTTTTTTTTCTAATGACAGTGCTGAAAACAAATAGAAAGCAATCAAAAGAAAGATAATTGAAATCAGCTTATCTGCTCAGACACTTCAGCAAGCATTGCTCAGAGAGTTCAAAACTTGCACCTGAAATATGAGACCTTTTCTTATAATGTACTGTAAAAAGCCAGGTTGTCTATGACTTTTCCGAATACAGATTCATGGGTTGAAACGGACTTTAAAGATCATGTAGCTCCAATCTCCTGCCATCGACAGAGACGTCTTTTACTAGAACAGGCTGCTTAAAACCTCATTAAGCCTGGCATTGAACACAGCCAGAGACGGAGCATCCACATCTTGGACAACCTGTTCCTGCTTCAACACCCTTATAACTAAAAATTTCTTCCTTATATCCAGCCTAATGTCAGCTTAAAGCCATTACCCCTTGTCCTTTCACTATCAGCCCTTCTAAAAAGTCTCTCTCCAACTTCCTTGTAGACTGCCTTCAGGTATGGACAGGATGCAATAAGGACTCCCTGGAGCCTTCTTTTCTCAAAGCTCAACTCTGTTGGCTTGTGTTCACTGGAGAGGTGCTTCAGCTCTCCAATAATCTTCCCTGAGCTGGACACAGGGGAAGAATCTCCTACCCTGCTGGTCATGCAGCTTTAGATGCTGTGCAGGATACAACTGGCTTTCTGGACTGCAAGAGCACAGTGCTGGGTCATGTCCAGCCTCTCATCCTACAGCACATCCAAGGTCTTCTCTGGACTGCTCTCAATCCATTCTCCACCCAGCCCATATTTGTACTTGGGATTGCCCTGACCCAGGTGTAGGACTTTGCACTTGGTCTTGTTGAGCTTCATGAAGTTTGGACAGGCCCAGCCCTCAAGCCTGTCCATGTCCCTCCAGCGTATTGATTGTACCACATGAGTTTGTCATCTGCAAACTTGGTGAGAATGCACCCGATCCCACTCTCCATGTTGCCAGCAAAGACGTTCAGCAGTGCTGGTCCCACTACCCACCCCTGAGTGCCACAAGTCACTGCTTTCCACTTGGACATCGAGCCACTGACTGCAATTCTGAGTGTGCCCATCCAGCCAATTCCTTATCCACAGAGTGGTCCATCCATAAAAACCCGTTCTGTTCTCCCTTTTTAAAAATGGGGTTATGCTTCCCCTTTTCCAGTCAGTGGGAGCTTCATGAGACTGTCACAACCTCTCAAATATGATGGATAGTGGCTTAGCCATGTAATTTGCCAGCTCTTTCAGGACTCAAGGATGCACCTCATTGGGTCACATGGACTTCTGCACCTTCAGGTTTCTCTGATGGTCTAAAACGTGATTTTCTCCTACAGTGGGTAGTTCTTAATTCTCCCAGTCCCTGCCTTTACCTTTTGTGACCTGGGTGATGTGGTGGGAACACTTGCTGGTAAAAATTGAACTGAAGAAAGTAGCCGAGTACCTCAGCCTTCTCCATGTCCCACATAACCACATTCTTTTGCAATCATACTTAAAAAACTATCCAGGCAAATTGGAACAAAGAGCATATTCATAAAGATTGCATTATGTTCCTAATTTGTCATTCAGGAGGGTTCTGGCTTTATTCCCTGTTTGTTCTGATTCCAGTCCCCTGTCTATAAAACAGGATTAATAGTACATCTTATCTCACAGCATTTTTCTGGGCACATGGACATTTATGAGCCTGGTGTGACAGTAAGATCACATAGACAAGAAGCTTAGAATTATCCAAGACAGACCATTCCTGCTAGCACTGTCTGGACAATAACCCAACAGGCTCAACACCAGCCTGATATAAATACAAGGACTACCTTGCTCCTTTGAGCTATGGGTCAGTGTTACAGCAGAGGGGAGTGCAAGCAAGCCAGATAAGACAGAGACAGTCAGGAGAGTGGAGTTCCTGGGCAGGAGAGTGATCTGGGAGACCAGAAGACACTGGAGAGGAGAAGGGAAGAAGTGGGCTAACTAACAGGTAAAGATATGATGAAAGATTGGATCAGAGCAGGAGAGAAGAGAAAGAGCAGAGGCAAATCATGGTGAAAATAGAGATGGGAAGGTGTAAGCAGCTATAAAGGAAACTTTCTTGCAAGGCACACATCCCTCGCCTATGAATCATAACTATTATTAACAATCATTAATTCATGCTCATATGAACCTATCAGTAGTTCCTGGAGCTGTTCAGTAAACCTAGCGTGGAGTCAGTTCAGGTCTTAATGGAGATTTTCTCAGAATTTTCAGTTACAATGTTCCTTGTGTCTTATAACAGCACCGGCAGTGTCACCTCCAAGCAGCCTGAGCACTTCACATTTCTCACTCCATGCAAACACACAGAAGTGCAGTTAAATCATCTCACATAACACACACACAGTCTCATTGCAGTGTAGCTGCACAGAGTAAAACACCATTCCTTCTTAACCTAAGACATCACTCCCTCCACCAGGATCAACATAAAGATTAGCTGTGAAGAGCATGAGGGAAACTGATTGGCTGATTTTCACTCATCACTCACATGATAACCATATGTCCTGAACACTCAGCCCTTAGCAGTTCATCAGTTACACACCTGTTAGCCTCTCTCTAAACTGTTGCATAAATAAGGAGAGAAGAAAACAGCAACGAGCATTTCAACATGCCTTGGATCTCACTGCTCTTTGTGAAAAAATAAATGGACTGCCCATAAAGGTTGAGCTGGAGATGAGGGCTCATTTTTTTCTCTCAGTAACTCAAAAAGCATAAAAGCTTTCAGACATTTCTTCCCTCAATATGAAAAGTATAAAGCAGCTGTTAACACAGGCTGTTATTTGGGAGGCTGCTAACAGAAATCAGGCAGAAATGTATAGCTCTCCCTGTCTCTCACAGATCAGTGTCAGGGCACAGTCCAATAATTGAGCAATAAATCAAGTGAGCCAAAAGTCCAAACATCCCCACTGTCTCACTCAAACAAACTGCACCAGTTTTCATCCTTCTGCCTAATAGTGCTTAATCCTCACCCAAGCGAAATGAAAGGCAACATCTTCTGAGGAATGAAAGGATTCCCCAAGGAATTCACCCAGGTATGTGCTAAGACCAAATATAATGCATGTGTCTTTGAGAAAACTCTTTCTTGTTTATTTTGACAGCTTGACAAATCTATTTGCTAAAACAATAAATGCAGCTCTGGCATTGTTGTATAGCCCATCTAAACAGTACAGGCTTTTGCAGACCTCTTGCTGTGGAGGACCTCTATATGGTACAGGATTTTGTAGTAATTTCCAGTATCTTACCACAATTTCCAATCCAATCACCTCAAAAACAAAATGGCACGACACAAATCAAAAGCCCATTTCACAAAGCAGAGATCTTCAGATTAAATTTCTAAACTGATCAGCTGCAAATGCCCTTGGGAAAATATTTGTTTACTCTCAATAGTTTTATTTGTTTGTGAAAGCTATATGTTTCACTAACTATTGAACAAATCACTACTTCAAATGTAGTGATACACTTGTACAAAAAAATAGTAGTTTGCCAATGTTCTTACAGACCAGGTTTCCCCTTGTCCCAGCCGCCAGAGTTTTAAATCCTGTTCACACACATATTATGCTATTGCTATTTCCACTAAGGCCTTAAAATTACACTGAGCCCTGGCCACAGAGTAAAAGCAAAACTACAATTCTCCAAATCTCAAAGGGCACTTGGATGCAGGACCTACTGTGCCAATGCACACCCAAAGGCAAGTGGACCTGGCTCCTTATTCACAGCAGTATAAACATGGTGATGGTACTGATTTTGCTGTGGATGTTTCTGGTTCAGCACAACTAAGCCAAAGGGCTGCAAACCTCCAGAGGGTTTTCTAAAGGTGAAGTAAGTCCGAGTAAAAATGTCTATGCTTATTAGACTGGGCAATTAATATTTTAGGGGAAACCCCTTATAATGTGGGATGGTGAGTGAGAAATGAACTACTGGTACACTGCAAAATGGTGTGCATCAGGATGACACTGAGACACACTGAATTAGGTGTAATACTGAAGAGTAGGATTCTTACATCAGAGAAAAAAGAATGCTTAAATGAAGCTCACACATTTCTCTGCTGGTGATAAGACCCAGGACAAGATGAAGGGAAAGCCTTTCATTTTGTGTGGTTTTTTTCCACAAAGCCCACTTGATCCTCCTGCTGTGCGTACACAAAGTGCTCAACCTGCTCGCTCAACACTCGAGTTGATGCTGGGATGCCACGGCCACTGAAGCAGCTTGTGACAGACAGGTCACTTTAGCAGCACAAACCCAATCTGCATCTGAGACTGTCACACATGCACACTGGTGTCAAACCTGCCTCAGCATACAAGGCACAGCTTATGCTGGCTTGACATTGCACACAGGAGATCACCCTGCTTTTTGAGTGACTCTGAGCCTGCAAACCAGGGATCACTGTTTTGTCACCTCCTTTCCCAGTGCTATGTGTTAGATACCCTGAAGCTGTTTCTAGTAGCCAAACTGTGCTGTACTGTCAAACAACAGTCAGGGATAAGCTGGCCAACACCTGCATAAGGATGCCATCGATGCTGCCTGCCTTCTTTGATGCACCACAGCTTTTTGATTTTTACTCTTGATCCAGTACATGATCCAGGGGGACAGAAACTGTTTGAGGCTTTTTTGTTAATCGTTTCTTGATCCCTTGAAATGGCAAAGGACAACTCTCCATGATGCTGTGCTGTCCATGATTGTGTGGACAGGTTTTTGTAGAGGCTAGGCTACAGGGCTGGCTTCTGGAAAAAGCTGCTAGAAGTTTTACCCCCATGTCCTGTGGAGTCTGTGCTGTCCAGCTCCAAGATGCTAGCCAAATCTGAGCCTACCAGCAATGGTGGTAGCACAAAAAAGGATTGCAGATGGAGGAAGGAATGAGAATATGTGAGAAAAACAGCTCTGCAGATTCCCAGGTTAGTGAAGAGGGAGCAGGAGGAGCTGCTCCAGCAGGAGAAGAGACTGCCCTGAAGCCCACTGAGGTCCACGGTGGAGCAGATATCCACCTACAGCAGATATCCACCTACAGTGGAGGACCCCACACCAGAGGCAGGGGGATCAAAGGAGGATGTGACACTATGGGAGACACATGCTGGAGCAAGACTTGTGGCCTCATGGAAAAAGGAGCCCACACAGGAGCCAGATTGCTGGCAGGACTTGTGAACCCACTGGAAGACCCATGCTGGAGCAGTTAATGAAGGACTGCAGCCAGTGGGAAGGACAAATGCTGGAGAACTTCATGGGGAACTGTCTCCCATGGGAGGGACTTCACACTGGAGCAGAGGAAGAATATGAGAAGTCCTCCTCTGAGGAGGAAGAATCAGCAGAGATAATGTGTGATGAATTGACTGCAGCTGCCATTCCCTGTCCCCCTTATGCTACTGGGGGAGACAAAGTACAGAAAAATTCGAAATGAAATTAAGCCTGGGAAAAAGGGAAGGAGAAAGGGAAGGTGTTTTAAAATTTGGTTTTATTTCTCATTATACTCCTTTGATTTGGCTGGATAATGACTGTAACTAACTTCCCCAAGTGTTCCATGACAATAACTGCAGAGCTATCTCCCTCTGTCCTTATCTTGACCCATGAGTCTTTCACAGTGTTTTCTTTCCCCTGCCCAGCTGAGGAGGAAAGGGACAGAGAGGCTTTGGTGGGCACCTGGAGTCAATTCAGGATCAATGTACCACATGGAAGTGCTCCCTCATGTATCAATGTTTGCATGATTTGCTCTGGTACCATCTGGCTATAGGGTGGCAAACCTTACAGATACAGATACATCCACAGTGAATTTTAAGGCCCGGCTTTGCTTGGTCAGGCCTAGGCAGTCCTGGGTGAAGCATGACTACAAGGTACACATCAAACTCCACCAGTTCCTTTGTATTTTGCTGTGGAGAAAAAGTGGAGAGGAAAAGCACCACTTCCAACAGATACAGTCAAGCCTGGTCCAGAGAATAAAGGCTGGGAACATTCACATCACCATGTCATCATATTCGAATGCTGTTAAATGTGGAGACCTCACCTCTGGCTCAAGAAGTCACCAAGCCACAGTCATCTCTGTGCTGGAAAAATACTTTGAATGCCATCAGCATATTTCCCCTACCTCTGGCACCCTGATGAATACATGTATAACACCTCAGGGCTGCCTGCAAGCTCTTACATCCACAATATGCACAGCTGTACATTACTGCTGCTCCAGCAGATCTAGCATAGCAGCTTCCCAGGAGCCAAATGGATAAAGGAGCTGACACATATGTGAGGATGGTGGCACGAACAGAGCTGAGCAGAGTGTGGGAGAAGGGATCTGCCACAGACAATGCAGTAACACGGACCCAGATCCCATGAAAGCTGTGCTGCCAAGTGCAGGGCAATTTTTCTCCCTGCTTATCAAATGGAGAATATGACACCTGTCTTGGGATGCTTCCTTGGCTGTTAGTGACTGTCACACACCCTGAGCAGACGTTCCAGGCTGTGCTGCTGACAAATCTCTCCATGGATAGGAAAACAAATCCTTTCTCTGCCCCCCTGCCAAGTGACTTTGTTTGTTTTAAAGAAAAAAAGGAATTCTTGTTCTGCTGAATGAGATACTCAGTATTCAGCAGTGAATTGTTTGTTCCAAGGAAGCAGAAAGGGCTTGGGATAAGCTTAGTATGTTTTAGCAGAGCTCAAAATGCAAAGGATGCCTCTTCAAAAGCTCTGTACAACCTCCCTCAAAGAGTGGATCCAATGTTTTTACGTGTTACTGAGTGTTTTCCAGGGAGGCTGCATCTGTTGCAGCTGCTAGAAGGTCCATCAGCTAAGATATGAAATCAGAATTATTTTTAGAAAAATACAGGCTGGTGGAAGAGGCAGCATGCGATCAGAGATGCAAAAGCCTTTCTTGGCAATGCATCTTGACTCCACAAGGCTTAAAGGATATGGCTGTAACAAGACCTTTTTATGCACAAAACTCAGGAAAATCTGGCTCGGCCTATGGGCCTATTTTCCATGGTATTTTCCTTTTCTCCTTCTATGGTCCAGTTTGATACTTTGCTCACTGAGCAGCTAATGCACATCTCCCTTGGTTTCAGAAGTAAACACTCAATAAATACTTGTTTTTTAAAAGCAATTTGCATTTTTCAGGCACTATTTGGTAGAAATCCTAGCAGGTCTGCCTCAGATAGTCTCAAATTAGCTTTCTCACAAGGAGCAATTTTTCATTTGTCTTTTGATAGAGAAGTCCTCTTTACCTATTATTAAGGGCTGCATACTGGGAGGGTGTCTGCTGTGTGATCCCATTCACCCAGGAAGGAAACAAATAGCATAAGCTAATAAATCCATTAGCTAAAATCATGCATTGCCAGTAAGAGCACACAGTGCCCTGGAAAGCCATCCTGAAAATCTATATTGCCATCCATCCTGAAGAAGATAAACCTGTAAGAAGCAGGCTTCTGCTGTACAGGGGATTGATACTTAGCTTGGATATAGTGCACTAAAACCTAGTGTCTGTTTTTAATATAAAGTTGAATTATAACACATGTGTGCTGTGAGCTGATTTCAGGCACTAAACAACTAAATTTTCTCACTATCAGAAAAAAATCATATTTCCATTTGAAAGACAACTGAGCTTCCAGGAGTATATCAGGAGGCTAATTTGCACCAAATTTCAGTTATAGGCTTGGTTCAAGCAAATATTTTAGACAAGGCCCACCCAACAAGCTCCAAAGCCTTCCCAAATCTGAACGCATATGGGTGGCCATGTTTAAAAAGATTTAGTCACTGCATGTCCACCGTAGTTTGGAGACCATTCAGGTTTCCATTCCTAGTTATGCCTTTGGTTAAGGCAACAAAATCGGTTTTTTTGTTTTGTTTTTTTTTTTTCAGGCACAAATGCTCCTTTCAAAGCTAAACTTATGCATCCCATTTGGACAACATACAACAGCCCCAGCAACTTAGAGCACACACTCTTTGCAATTTGAGATGCTGTATCATTCCAGTGCTGTATCATTGCAATGTCCAAGAGTAACAGACTCTGCCTTGAGAAAGACCAACAGGTCTGAACATAATTCCCATAGCAAGTTATTTCTACATCACTGAAAACCCTGCTTTCAGTCTCTTCCTGATTGTTAGTCTGTTTGTTTGGCCTACTGATTCAAGTGCTACATAGCTAAAAATGTGAAAAGAAAATGCAGCCCAAACAGAAAACATGTAGGTTAAAATCCAGCACTAAATTGCAAAAACAAGCAAGCTGGAAAACAATGCAAAGTCAAATATAATTTGTTTGCTGTTTCACTCAAATACAATTTTCTGCAGTTTTGCTGGCCATATATGTATATATAAAAATATATATGTACACAAAGATGGAGCAATACATTGACGCATGTGAGCCAAATACCACAAATCTCAAAGCTCCTCTAAGTGTCACAAGAAGATTAATTCAGACTGCTTTACATTGGAGGTTTTTCAAATAAATAAGCTAGAAACTGGACAGACAATGTGATTTTTATCCTCTGTTATGCAAAATCAAGAGTAACTTCTACATGCAGGAGTGAAACTTCAACTATATAAAATATTTACCTGACTTCAACACATCCAAAGGACTGCACTTTCAGAAGGTTCCAGGGGAAACATGGTGATATAAATTATAGTGTTCTCCTTTCTGAAAACACCAGAAAATAGATCTCTGAGAGGGAGTGAAAACTGGGGTGTCTCATGAAGATGTTGCCCCCAAACTTTGGTTAGCTACATCTTTCATGCTGGTCTTAACCTGCAGAGTACTAGGTTTAATTTAACTGCATTTTCCAGTCCCATATCTAAAATTAAAACTGCTGTTACCTAATCATATGTATGGGTTCTGTGCGTTGCATGGCAGTTTTTAAGGAAAGCCTGTCCTCATCCACTACCCACTCTCTGATATCACAAAATCTTTCCATGAAATGTCATTGAGGACATCAGTGAATGCCATATTAATTTAGTTTAGTAAAAGGCAGCATGAAGAAAAATCAGTAACAGCATTTCACTACCACTGGCCCCCACAAAAAAAGCCACAGCAAATTGGAGTGAGCCATGTGTCTGGTTTGTTCTGCTTCCTTTGCAGCTGTGCCCTGGCAAACACACTGGACACACAGAGAGCATGTGAGGTTTGCTACATATACACCAACAGTGGGAATACAAAGTGCTCAGACAGTCACCCACAACTGGGGAATGCCTGAACTTGTCAGGTTACCTGGTACAGACCAGTGTAAACCTAGGGCCAAGAATATTGATATTTTCAGGTATTGACAATGCTTTTACCCTGCTTTCTAAGGGAAGCCTCTCTCATTGTCTCCATCAAATGTCTAGATGCAAAGTATCCATCAGTATTTTGGATGGCAATTTTTTCCTGCCTGCGTGAACAAAGACAATATATAGCATGCATTAAATCAAGAGCTTTCCTTGCTTTTGGCCCTCGTGTGTTCCTCTCATCAGTAGAGCTCTGCTCACTTGTCCTTGCTTTGACAAACAAAGGCTTACGGTGGAACAGCACAAGGAGTCATAAGCTGCCCCTTTACCCTTAACTTCTAATTTTGTGATGGTTAATTTTGATTCCTGACATTCCTGTATACAAAAAGCCCCTCACTTTTTATGTGGAGTTGTGTCCTCCCTGTCTATTCCTTCACTTTGCCCTTTGGCAAGCGAGACACCCTAAAATAATCTGACGGACGGAAACACAATTGCTTTTACAAGCACAACACTTGATTATATATTTGTTTTGAAAACAGTTTCCAGAGCCTAGAGTATGTCAGCAGAAGCCAAGGAAAGAGTGTTGATGTTGTTACAAGGTCAGCTCTTGAGAGACAGTAGGCAGCAGTGTTGGCACTCTGACAAATTATCACCATGGCAAAGATGGCAGCTCTCAGGCAGTGATTCAGCCGCTTTGACAATACCAAGGCTCCAGCTAAATGTGAAGATAAGTCACTCATACTCCCTCGCACACACACACTCACATGCACTCTACCTTGGGAGTTCCTTAATGTCTTTTTCTCTTTTTTTAATGAATTTGCAGGGTTTAAGGAAAATTAGAAGCCATGTGCTAAGGCTGACAGACCACAGTGAAAGTTCTTTCTCCTCATACACATATATTCTGTGTATATATACACCCACCTACACAGACACCTCCTATTGACAGGATACTATTATAAACAAGCTTTTCCTTAAGCAGTTGAAATGTGATTCTGAAAAGACTTCCTTCCTCTGTAGGTAATTTGCATCTTCCCTTCTCAATAATGTAAGGGCTTTTGCACCTTTGTGCAACAGCCTTCCCAGGCAAGAGACAGCATGCACAGGAGCTACACACATGGGGATGGTTTAGTTCCCAGAACCAACATCTAACGGCTCAGTCCTGCTCCTCTTTTGCTCTCTGGGGAACATATTTTGGCTTTTCCCCTGTGCTCAGTTGCCAACATTTTTACAACAGTAACAGCTGCTACGTAATTCTGTAAGCGTTTTATACATACCTTGTCCTCTTGCTTGTACACAATGAACACTTGCATCTCTAGTGTTAGCAGAGCCATACTCCTGTACTCCAAATGGCACCAGAAAACTCACTGATGGAGGGAGATGTTTAGAGGCTACTCATGAACTGCAAGGCCTCTTAAAACTACAATTACAGGCAGGCTTTTGGAAGCTGCTCTATGAAAATGTACGAATTTCACTCAGGCTTTTTTATTATGATATTTTGTTTTAAAGTCACTGTTTTTGTTTAATTCTGCGGGTCTGGGAGGACACTTCAAAATTGGCAAGAATGGAAAAACAGCTTGAGATAAACTACCTCAAGTAAAGCCTGCAGACTTGTTAGGAGACATTGCCAGCACTATCTGCTCTGAAAAACCTTTTTCCAGGCTGGAAAAAGCTGTAAAATTCATTTTGCTATACAAGGTGCTTTGTTCTTAGTCTTGATATTAAAAAAAAACTTTTGTATCTATGTGTGCCCTGCAGCCTTGTCTTCGCTCCATGTTAGGGCAAGAATGAGGTGTGCATGAGCTGCCTCCTCTGCCTCTACCTTGGCCTGCACCCAGCAGCTTGTAGCTGTTCCAGAGGAAAGGAAAGGAAACCCAGTGCAGGGAGATCCCACGCACCCTCACCAAGCCCCAGCTGGGACCATGTGGGGAGGATTCAAGCTTTGATTTACCATCCAAGATGTGCTCCAACAGGGAAAATGTTTCAGCACTTCTGTGTGAGCATTTTCTTCCCCAAGAAAGGTACAGGGATGGCTGCCGAACTGTATGGGAGCGCACATCCACGTGCAAGGGCCAGGACCAGGACAGTGCTGCAACTACTGGTCTTACGGGCAAGTCCACACTTTCCAAGCACACATGGCACAGTGGAGGCTCTGCTACTTCCTTCCTCAGAAGAGTTTACCCAAGGAAGAATTCTATCTCTGAAGCATGACATGACCCAACTAAACAGCCTCCAGAGCAATGTGGATCCCCACTGCTCTCTCCCCACTGGTAGCCCTGAGACTGCAGTCTGTGTGAAGCAGGAGAATGCAGACATCTGGCTGACCATAAAACAGCAGCATTAATAGGGTTTTCCTAGCAGCTGCTAATGTCAGGAAGTCTCCTCAATTTCCTACAAAGAGCCATTAGAGGAGAACATTAAAAAATACTCAAAATCATTTAGAAACATAAGAATCTTTTTCTGGAAGTACTGGGGTCTTGGAATGGTTCAGAACTCTCAGGAACAGATCACTGTCTAATGATGATACGTATCTCTGTGATCTTACACATTTGATACTGCAAGCTGGAATTTTGCACAAAGTCCTCCTGCACCAACAGCTTTAGTAGGTGCATGTCTCCATCCTTCATAATCAGAGATCATGCAGCCACACACTCACTGCCCTATTGCTTCTTTATTCTTTGGTGGTTTCGGTGCTTGTGAACAGAACAGGCTGCAGACAAGCACATCAGAGCTGAATGTTGTGCCAGCCTGCCTACCTTCTCCCCTTCCTCTTCAGGATGCCTTTCCAGCAAGATCTGGACTTCTCTGGATCAGCCAGTGTGGGCTGCAGGAAGGTCTCAGTTTGCTCAGGCTGAAGCAGCATGGGGAGACAGGCAGAAAGCCAAGTCCGCTGCAAAACTTGGCTGTTTTTCCAAAGGACAGATTATCACTCTTTTTTTCCCTTTTAAGAAGATACTTGTCAAGGGAGTATCAATGGAAAATGGAAAGACAGAGCTGTGTTCCTGTGCCTATGATCAGGTACGATTACAGACAGAAAAGATAAATGCATTTTCAGTGAGTGCAAGGGCCACTGTCAAAGCCACAGGAAAGGTGGAAGCATTCTCCCATTAGGGGAATACATAAAAGGCAAGAGAGAAAAGTAAGCCAGGCATTGTTTTCAAAATGAGAACGTACATATGGATGCAGGAGTCTAATCACCCACATATGAAATATCTGGCCCAGCTCACAATCTTTTCTGAGCAGGAGCAGTTGTGTAGGATTCCCTTTCCTGGCAGGTGTGCAGGTTGCTCCCTCTCCTCTGCAGTGGGGTCCAAATGAACACTCTTGACTCTTGTCAAGCAGAAAAGAAATGCACTAAGGAGAAGCCATCCATGCAGCAGAGCACTGGCTCCTCTCTGGCAGTGAGAACAGACATCAGTCAAGACTCCTGGCCTGCTGGCAGGTGGATTCTCCTCCCACCACCATCACTGACTGCTCTGCAAGCAGGTGGCCACTTCTGGAGGAAGCCTCATTTCCCATCATCCACATGCACATGGATGCCAGTAATACTCCTTTACCAGGGTGGGAAGCAATCACTAACTCCTTGAGCTGGGGGAGAGACTCTGAAAGGATGGGTTTCTTCCTTATTAGGAGGGCCATATGCTGCCCTTTACTTCAGAAAACTGTAAACGCACAAAAAAAAAGTACTCTCCCTTTTTTTTTAACGCAGTAACTATTTATCCCAGACATGCTGTTCAACACACAATGTTTACATGTGTAAATGTGTAAGCATTAGGCCTAAGCATTAGGCCTCTGTTATTATTCTTACAGGTCTTGGGCCTTAAATAAAAACCATCCATGTCTAATGAGGAGAAAAGATACCACAAATAACTACAAATTACATTGCCCAGATGCAGAGCTTCTCCTTTTGTTACCATTAGGCATCAGTCTGAAGATCAGCAGACACGTGTTTGCTAAAAATTGATAATCACTGACTTCCTGTTTTATTTTTAATACATGCTTTGCAGATTGTCTTACCCATTCGAGGAAATGATAGCTCTCATTTCATTGCTGCTGACACTGTTCTGCTGTCTCACAGGAAAGAAAATCAAGGAAAATTAGAGCAGTCTCACAAGGTGGTTAAGATGCATGTTTGTTGACCCAGGAGTACTGGAGGGGCAGGTATTTACCAGCAACATCTTGCATGCCCATTCATTACCCAGCTGCTGGAAAACCAAGTATCATAAATATTTCATTGATTTTCAGGAACCTAAAGCATGAGCCATGGTACTGACGTTCAGAGACCTGGGAGGAGGGGAGGGGGAAATGCAAGAGAGATTTTTTTCAGCACTAGCTGTGAGTAGCTCATCCTATCTCTGCTTTGAGATTTAAGGCCCAGTCACAGCAATACTATTAAAATCTAGGATAAAAAATATTACTTTAGAAAAATTAGAACTCCCATAATCTAATGGGAGCCAAAATCAAAGCAAACTGCAACAAAACCAACTCCACAATAAAAATCTGAAAATGTTTATAGATCCTGAAAGCAAAACATACCCGACTATATACTATGAATCACAAATCACTGCCAGCAGCAGAAAGCATTTCAACACTTTTGGAGTTTGGACTCAGCTCTACTAAAAATTTTATAGGGGAAAATCAATTTCAGTAATTCCCCTTTGTGAAAATAAATTTCCACAGGCAGGCAAGTCTTGGGTTAACCAGCTCCAGGACTTCAGATCCTGCCTCACTGAGAACATTTTCAGAGATGAGATACAAAGGAACATTAAATAACTCTTCCCTTGCAAGCTAAAAATAAAACACGTGAATTCCTGCTTCCTTTCAAGATGCTAAAACAAGCCTTCAAACAGTTACTTGAAACAGTGTTTCACCAGTTTGTGCTACAACTCATCCTTCGCTCCAATTCATTTTATGTCAGGCCTTGGCAATTTGCACAGAAAGTTCAAAAAAATGACTAGTGTGGGTATTTGCCACCTATGGGCACATACTGGGCCACCTGTGGAACACAGTGCCCCTCTCAACTCAACAGAGAACTCCTGCTGTGCTTGTTGTACGAGTGCCCGCAGAAAGTACATCCAGGTACAACCCCATCACAGGTCAGAAACCTTGCCAGTGCCCCAGCATCTAACACAGACAAGGCTCCCCTCCCTTCACACCATGCCCACCCTGCTCTTCACACACACCTGCCACAGGAGCTGGTAGGTGATCTGACACATCCCTCATCCAAAAAAGGCAGGGGGGGCATTTAGTGTCCAGAGCTGGACACTGCCCTGTGCAGCAGCCCCTTAGCCTACACCAGGTATGTCTCTCCCCACCAGTAAAGTCTTATATACAGAATGGTGGTATGAAGCCTTTTCCAGCATGCCAGTGCAGCTGAGCGTGGATTCTTTGTGATGAAACACTGCAGGGTTGTCTCCTGATTGCCTGCAGAGCCCAGGTGGTGAGAAGAGCTGGAGCCAGCCTTGGGTCTGCCTTGGCTTACTGCTGCCAAGCCAGCAGGATCCAGCCAGGACCAAAGCGTTCTGAAATCCCAGCTAGGAGATCTCCTCTGTGCAAGGCAAGGTAAGAGCTGTGCCACACCAAACCCAGAGCACGGCACAGGAACAGCCAGACCACCACAGCCATGCCAGCCCCACAAGGACAGATCCAGCTCCCAGGGAGCCGACCTGCTGAGCAGCAGATTTATGAGGAGGTGAAGGTGCATGTGTGTGCTCCAAGCAGATAAACCCTGGTATCCTCCTGATTCATAGGCAGGGTAGTAAGAAGCCTTCCAAGGCTAAACATCGGTCAGAAATGATTTTCCTTAATTGCCTATTTATTTTGCCCTTTAAAAGTATGCTGTCAAGGGAAAAGGCTGAATTACAAAAACACCTTATCTGTGCTTTTCAAAGATGTTATATTACTTAAGGGACTGGTAAATTTAGTTTTGCACACTGAATATTCAACTGACCTGGTCCATTTAATCTGTAAGACCATTCAAGCATATACAAGGCTGTGCTAGAGGCCCAAAAACAGGCTAGAGCCTATGGAAAAAAGTCCTAATATTACTGTTAAAAATGAGAAAATAATTTATTTTCAATTCCAACTGGCTAGTGAATGAGGGTACTAAATCAATATCTTCTAATTCAAGGAAACTGATGATAAAACATGACATTTAGGAAGGGCATCTGAGCACTTCTTTTACTAGCCGAGTCAATTACCTGAACAGAGTAAAGCACATACCCATGTGTTTACAAGGTCCTTGGTGAGAACAAAAGAAAAATACCTACAACACCATGGGTACCCCTTGTGCTACAGTAGAATTCAGTAATGGTTGGATAAAATCAAGAACTATTTTGCAATTTTTAAGGATTACACAGACAAACACATTTTAATACTTTTCAAAAAATACTTTCTATTCTGCTAGTTTTCAGGACTGTCTCATGGTCTTCACAGTAAACTAAGTCTCTCTCCACAGTATTTATCTGCTAGCAATGTTGTATGTTCAGTGGTGTCTAGTCTGGGGCTAGAGGTGCACCAGGAAAGAATGAAATTATGGGAGAAATAATCTAAGATTTAGTTAGATCTAAGATCCATTAAGTTTCAAAAACACTGGAAAACCAAATGCAGTACCAAATAATTTATTCTTCAAGAGTTAATTAACTCTCTTCTAAAGAAGATGGAGCTTCATACACCACCCCTCCCCTTCCCCCCCTCCCTGTTACATTACCCATCTTCTAAACACTAACTGGGATAAATCTGGTGGGATAGCAGCAGAAACAATTTCCATCTTAATCATAACATAATACATAGATTTTTCCAGTCTGAACTCTCACTCTCTGAGTAAAGGTGATGGTTGGGCATATCCCCTCCTTGCATTTGGCCTTAATAGCAATTAAGTGGATCGGGTAATGACTCCAAAGCCATTACAAATTAAATGCTCAGGACACCAACAAGGCCTGGTGTTCACTAATTCTGTAACAAGGAAAGCAACAATGACATTTGAAGCACACGATTAACAGTGGTCAGAGATCAGCCACATGAAACTATGAAAGAGTTTCTTACTATTTGGGAAGGTTCAGCAATTCCCTGAAGGTAATTCAGACCTCCAAAAAAAAAAAAAGCAGCTTGTGTACTTCTCTGATGACTCTCAGGTTCAATACACTGGAGCACAAGTGGGGAGATCTGGTGACTGATTACCAGCTGTAGCTGGCAGAGACAAAACTTAGCAAGAGAATCCTTCCCATTCAAGGACATTGGGTGAAACGGAGAAACAAGTCTCTTCTCTCTAGACCTTCTCTTTAACACAAACAAACAAGGGCCAGAAATAACATTCCAGAAGGAATGCCTTTTTTCTTCTTTTTGGAATGTATTTTTATAGAAATTGGAACACACTGGTTTACATCCTAGGACCGCACAGGACTTCTCCTATAGCTACTGTTACTTTTAAAACTACTGAGGTGGGCTGTTGTGCAATGTCCAGATCCCCTACTACCAGCTGATCCATATGGCCACACACCATGGTCAGAAAACGCAGGTCCAAGGTTTCCTTCGGCGATGCCAACACAGAGAGATTTTGAGTTTTAATCTTCTGACAACTATAAACAGTGGAAAAATTAAGCGGGTGGTTAACATCTGTGTTCAGGTGGCTGCTCTCACAGGAAAAGGAGCTGTCTTGCAGAGGCAGCAACTGAACTGTGTCACAGACCTGCAGAGTGGCTGGGGCTGGGAGGGACCTCTGTACCCACCCTCTGCTCAGACAAGGCCACTCAGAGCTGCTTGCCCAGGACTAATGATGTCCTACCCAGGAACTACTCAGTCCTTTCTAGCATGATAGTACTACATTTACAACATCATTCTCAGGGTAAATTTTAAAAGCAGGGCATTTGTAAATGGTGGAAAAATAGCAACATTAAAGAACTAAAATGTTCTTCAAAGTTTAGTTTTTAAGCAAAACAGATGCTTCACAGTGCCACAGTTCAGCTACATGTCCCTGCACAGAAGCAACAAAAAGCTGAAACACTAATTTTCTGATTTGAAAGAAATCTTGTTGTTGAAGTTAAATAACAGCTGAACTACAGAGTACCCAGGAAACAGGGTAGTCTATTTAGAGCATTAATGACATTTTGTTTACTGCTTAGGATGAATTCATTGGGCAAACAGGCCAAAGTGAGATCCTGGCAGGCTCTGAACATGCTCAGAGAGATGAGGCCAGAGTCATTCTACATCCATATTAGGCTGTGGATCAAGTCCTGGGCTGGATACAACAGTTCTGCTCTGCCTGAGACTTTTAAAGCCCAATGATGGCAAATTACATGCAGAATCACCATTATCCAAAAACTTACTCGATCACACTATGGGCGTGTTAACTACAGAAACATGAAACTATGAACACTGAACTGGAAACCAAAGCTCTCACATCACCAGACTGAAGGAGGATGAGCAGAAGGATTCCTGTGCCCAAGGAAAATGAAAATATTTGCACATTAAACTAAAAACTTTACCCCAAAGCATGAATCTCATATATATGTCAAATCAAGTTTTTGATTTATGCCAAGGAAACTACAGAAGTAGCTTGCTTACTCAGCAAAGGATTTATTTCTAAGAAAAGAAATAAATTTACCCCCCTAAAAATGTCACTATGTTTATTGTTATGATTAAACTCCAGAGTGCTCAGCAGTTTTAGCTGGCCTATGCAGCAGTGAATCTTTCTTTCCTTAAGCCTTTGGATAATGTTCTATGGATATTCCATAGAACTATGGGATGGCTTGTGTTGGAATGGGCCTTAAAGATTGTGTAGTTCAAACCCCCCAGGCCATGGGCAGGGACAGTTTCCACCAGACTAGGTCACTCACAGCCCTTTCCAACCTGGACATGCACTGTCAGGGATGGGGTATCCACACTTTCTCTGGGAAACCTGTTTCAGTGCTTCACCACCCTTACAGTAAAGAATTTCTTCCTAAAATCTAATCTAAACCTAAACTCTTTCAGTTTAAAGCCATTCCCCTTTGTCCTATGCCTACATGCCCTTGTGAAGAGTCTCACTCACTCCAGCTGGCTTGCAGGTCCCCTTCAGGTACCAGAAGGCTGCTCCAAGGTCTTCCTGGAGTCTTCTCTGGGCTGAACAACACCAACTCTCTCAGCCTGTCTTCATATGAGAGGCGGTCCATCCCTGTGACCATCAGTGAAACAGGTGGAAAGAGGACGGGCAGTTCTATTACATTTAAGCTTTTCCACAGTGCCCATTATTATAGTATTTGAAAACAAAAATTTGGGCAACCAGAAAACAGATCTTCACATTATTAGAAATGGATACAAACTTTGGGCACTTAATTTTAACAGCCTGTGTGGAATTAATTGCCTGCTTATTATAATGCATATGAACAAATGTTTCCTTCACAGCCATGACTCAGGAAAACTCCTCTGAAAAGGAATGAAAGTTGTGCAGTGCCAGCCCTTTAGTTTACCTCCTGACTGATTTCTCTGACATCTACATACAAGCACATCCTGACACAATTTGGATCTACTGGAACCAATGCTGACAAGCTCTGGAAGCTCAATCTCCTTCCAAAATGAATTTTTTCCCATTTGGATTGTTTAGCTATTTGCACACATGCATCAGTAATATGTGGCAACTCCAGGATAACAGAGCTACATGATGTTACCCAATCCACAGTAATATCACTTTGTTATGTACACTGAGGTACCAATAAAAAGGACCAATAAAAATACTTCTTTGTAAACAGAGAAAACAGAATGCCAGATATAGAGGACTTTGGGAAAAAAAATTAATGCCAGGAATTAGGCTTCAGTGATTTACTGCAGCATACCAAGTACAGCGCTGGGCCCAGGAGACAATTTTTTTTTTTATCCAATAGCAAGATTTCCCCACAAATATTTTCATGGCTTTTGAAAGCAAATGTATAATGTGTCTTGAAAAACCCTGCTGACAGCAAGATCCTGCCCTGCAGAAGAAAACAGTCAAGCTAGGCTCTGGCTTTTCCCAGGGCAGATTTGTTCCAACTTAACTCCAGAGCTGTTAGGGGGCAGATTGCCCAGAGTTATTCAATAACCTATTACAGCGTTCAACAGGGTTCATAACCACATCTTGCAACACAAATGGAGAGTGACAACAACCAAACCACAGCTTCTTCTTTATTTGGTCACTATCTCCCTGATAAGAATATGCCTATATTAGTAAGTGACACTGGGCAAGGACGTGTTCCTGAGAGCTGGAGCTGTTGCCCACACTGCTACAACACCACAGTGTCTCTAGCAGAGTTTTGGGCATCAACAGCCCTCCTTCCCCCAGAGGGCTCCTGGGCAGAGTTTGGGAGTTTGCAGAGTCCAGAGATATTTCCAGCAGGCTATTTTGTTTGTGGCACCCAGTCCAGAGACCGAGTTCAGCGGTATGAACATGTGCTGTGCCATCCCAGTTTGTCCAGGTGCCAGAGGCAAACCTCTGGTGTGTTTACTAGAATAGAGTGTTAGGCAGTGAGTTATTTGGTATGTTGAGGTCTCCACCTCTTCGGCTAGATATATGAATCTGGATGCCAGAACTCTTTCCAAAATGATATAAAAATGACATGTTGGTTAAAAAAGCTCATTTCCAAATCAGATTTTTCCCTCTCAAGTATTAATAATAATGGTAATCAGATCAGCGGACTTATCTGAAAGAATTGCAGCTTTCCTTGTAGTCTTTAATACTTGTCCTCCACAGCCGTAAGTGAGAATCCTGACAGGTTGCTCAGACCTAAAACTACTTTTACAGAGATTATATCCTTTATGCTCACTGTTTCTGTGGGGTTTTTTTGTTTGTTTTGTTTGGTTTTTTTTAATGAGCTGAACACTAAGGTGCTCTCAGAAACCAGAATCTGACCCAATTAGGGCAAACTCTGGTCTTTTTCTCTAGCACTGACCATACGCTTGGAGCAAGAAATGAAGACAGAAATCACCCCGTCCAAGAAATTGCCATGCTCTCGGATATATACAAACAAAACTGTTTGTCAAGCCAAAGCAATGCATAAACAGAAAGCACGCTTTGCCTCATAAAAGGTAAACTTCAGTTTTAATAGCTTCTCTAAGAACCACTATTTTAAATTTGAGTATCCTTAATTCCAAACTGAGGTTATCAAAAGAAAAGAGGTGGTAATAAGGTAGGACATGTCCTAGGAGAGTACGAAAACAAATATACTCTAAAAAATACTAGCTTCTGCTCCTGAGTGTAGAAGGACTGAAAGTAGCTTTTAGCTAGAAAGAAAAACCTCAAACAACACAGTATTTTTCAAATATGCTGTGCTGCCTATTAACTGATGACATACGCTGTGGCACTTTTTATGAATGAGCTTTATCCCGTTTCTTCATGGAGTGCCTATATTGTTTTTCCTGTTCTGCTGTGTAAGGTGCAAATTCCTGGGATGAGGAGCACACCTCATGGTATCACATATCCTGAGAATTATATACTTTATCAGAGAGCGTGAGTTTTAGTTCCTTTATCATGCAGCCAGAGGCAAAGTTTCATCTCCAAAGTTATGCTTGCTGTCAGTAGAGTGAGTCTACTTGAGCTGACATCCCAACTCCACTTCCCAGCTGATAATCTGAGTGATTCTGTTGTTTAAAGGCCACTTGATTAATATGATTGGAGAGCAACTGTCACAGAGTTTTACTTCCAGTTGCACAGCCAGGATTTTAAATCTTTTCGGACCTAAGACTTTTTTTCCTTTCTTCTAAGCCTTTTTCTCTGAACCCATTTGTAGACAGAAGCCTGAATAGAATCATAGAATGGTTTAGGTTGGAAGGGACGTTAAAGACCATCCAGTTCTAACTCCCCTGCCAAAGGCAGGGACACTGGGCTCCTCAGAGCCCCATCCAACCTGGCCTCGAACACTTCCAGGGATGGGATTCACAGCCCCTCTGGACAACCTGTTCCAGCGCTTCACCATCTATGTATTTCTTCCATATATCTAACCTAAATTTTCCCTCTTTTAGTTTGTGTCTATTGCTCCTCATCCTGCCACTGCAGTTCCTGATGAAGAGTCCCTCTCCAGCTTCCCTGTAGGCCCCCTTCAGGTACTGGAAGGCTGCTGTGAGGTCTCTAGGCAGCCTTCTCCTCCAGGCTTAACAGTCCCAAATTTGTCAGCCTGTCTTCACACGGGAGCTGCTGCAGTGGCACCCCTCTGGACTCACCCCAGCAAAATGTTGTGGTGAGGCTCTGGTCAGAGCTCCTGGGAAGCAGCAGGACACCAACAGAAAAATCCTGCTTTGTGCCCTGCTCTCCCACTCCCTTCTGGCCTCCAGCAAACAACCAGCTGCTACTCCTCCTCACAGACACGAAGACTTCTATCTCTGCTGCTCCTTTTGTAAATGAGACGCCTATACCCCGCATTGTATTTCAGACACCACAGCGAACACCGCGAGTCTCCGCTATGCCAACAGCTACGTCAGTCTTGGGTAAGTGCTGGCAACCTCAGCACCATGCCAGCAGAAAAGATTACCCTGGCACCCAGCCTGGCCTGCACAGCAGTTATTTCTGTATACATGAAACCACTTGCAACAGCAATATAAACTCACAGTTGCTCGTAGCTGCACATCAGCTCGTGCTGTTCAGCACCCTTCCTTTTTGAAACATGAAGTTAACAATTTTACTGCATTATTACATGGGAAATATGTTTATCCATGGAATTTACCATGTATGCTCCTGTCTTAATTGAAATATTTTTGTCTAAGCAGTTGGTAATCCATTTATTCAGGCAGGATTTAAATGAAAATAATGACTGAGTTCAGCACCGGTTTCTGAACCCCATAATACACTGCTATACCAAGGCCTGTGGGTCAGCACACAAATTAGAGCATGTAAAACTGATGGTTTCCCTGAAGATGTCAGGAAGGCAACCTTTGTCTGGAATAAAATGCTGGGATGTAGGATGTCTTCTTTTTACTTGTTGCCAAACATGTATTCTCCTCTGTAGTGGGAAAATCTGCCTCACATTTATAAAAGGCTCTTTAATGAACCACTTAACTATGGTATTTTTAGTTGTCCAGTTGATTAATTATTTTATAACTTTGGAAACTGTTTGTAGAGTGGAGTCACTGATATACACTCATACCCTCTCCATGCTCTTTATGCTTTGGCCAGGACATTTCTCACTGAGCAGTCAAAAAACCATGGGGTCCAGTGAAGTGAAATGCATGACAAGCAAACACAGAAAATCTCATGAAGGAGATCAGAAAAAAATCCCAAAGCCTTGTTAATACAGATAACTGGGGGGAGGACCTGTTGATTTATGCATATCTTTAAGATGCTATGACTCCCACTTGCCAGAATTTTGCTCATATTTTCATCAGGTACAAGTTGAGTTGGTAAAAAACATGACTTCCTGCGAACTTTGCCTATTATTTATCCTTAAACCATCACTACCACAGAGGAAACTGGAGCAGGAACAGTGAGCCTGAAAGCAAGAAGGACTATATAAAGATGATCTTTTGAGGGGAAAGTGATCTCACAGCATTATAAATTGCAAAGTTATTTTCCATCATAAAGAACTTATTTAGGCAGACCTAAGAGGATTGGGGGATCAATAGAGAAAAGTATCCAGAAGTATAATTCAGCTTGGTAAAAAATATTAACTCTTTGTTAACCCCACCATGTAACAGTCACATTGATCTCAAGCAAATCTACTCATGTGAATAAAATACAGTAAGCATGGGGCATTTATTAAGTAGGAAACAACATTCATCTCACCACACTGAACAAAACAGACATTGAATCAAAAGGCTCTCTCTGAAGAAAAGGGAGATTGCTAAAAGAGAACAGCAACAACAAAAAATTCAGAGCTGAACAGAGGTGTAATCCTAACAGCAAACACACTAATGACAGGAGTATGATTTTCTACTCAGTATTGGCCAATGCGCCATAACAGAAGTTTTGAAATGTTCACATATTTATCTTCCTTCTGTTTGTCTTTTTCTGACATCTGTTCAGCTAAGAGCTGGAAGCATGGTAAAACCCAGGAGTTTTGAAAAGCAGTGCTTCATGAACTAAAATGGAAATGAACTTAGAACGTAAGCCACTTTCCTTCCCCTGAGATAGTGCTGTCCAAGAACGAGTTCCTCTCCCGTCCCCAGCCTGTCCTACCAGAAGAGTAGATGTCATGTATACTCCACGTGAGAAAGATGGGTAAGTCCAGCCTGCTTCAGGATCTTTGACCAAGGTTGTTTAGAATGTTAAGCAGTGTAACTACTACAAAGAAACTGGAGGTTCTGTCCCCTTTACTCCACAAACCAAGGACAGTACCACACTATATGCAGTTATTCCTGAGGAATTCAGGAACAAGAATGCTGTGTGTTTGTTTGCTTTAGCAGCCTCAGTGTTTAAGAGACTGAAGACATCAAAGTTTCAGGCTGCCTGTAAAGCTGCAGCTTTCCCCTCAGTCTGTGCAAGACTTATGGGTACAACATTTGACTTATCAGTACCCACCTTTGCACCTGAATCCATGCGAAGACACAGCAGAAGCCTTGATAACTGCTCAAGGACCAAGGAACAACTTGGGTGCCATGAGCATACTTGGAGACTCCCCACCACCTGTAGAGAGACTGATTCCATCAAGGATCTTCATCTGAAGCTAGTTCTTAACACAGATAGGCTGCTCTGAATTTATTTTCCCCAGAGGCCAAATAGGCAGATTTCCACAGGGACAACAGAAGTACTACTCATGCAAAGGTCATGTGGTCTACTGGTTTACATCCTTGTTCCAGTGTAAAAGAACACTAAAGCACACCAAAAAAAATAACCCAAGGTTTTCTTTAAATGTGAAGAAACCCAGCTTATTTTAATGCCAGTCTTGCTCTCAGTCTTACTGAATCACTTTTGCTGAAATATTCCAAAAATACTCAGGCTGAGGAAAAACAGCTGGCTAGAAAAATTTCAGTTCAGACATTGAAAGTTTTACAAATACTCTGAAAAACTATAAGGTACTATAATGGGAACGACTTCTCTAATTGGTGATGCTACCAATCTATTACATAGTCAGGAACCTATTATGTTTTATTTATCACGGACTACACTATCAACTACCCTCCACTGAGCTGAAAACAGGCAGTAAAACAAAACCAGGAGGGAAGCAGAGAGCAGGCAGAGCTGCCGGCTGAACCTGGACAAGCCCAGTAAAACTGTTCTGTGGCCAGTCTGGGCAGTAAGAGACACTGAGTGACAGTTTCTTGTGTCAGCCCATGGCATTACAAAGCTATACCAGACACACACGCACATCACCCTGACAGAGAAGGCTTTCACAACATGAACAGTCTGTACCTCTCCCAAGGTCATGTGCCTGAAACCCTCAGCCAGTCAGACTGACACTTGAATACGAGTGGAGCCGTACAGGCTGTCGAGATAAAATTATCACAGTCATATTTCAGTAGATTGAAAAGAAACCTGAGATGCATGTTCAGATTAGCTGCAAGAAATTGGATCCCTGGACAAGCCACAGGCAATCCTATCAGCATGCTGTAAGGAAAACTTGAGCAGGTTTCACACAAAGCAACCTCTGGAGAAAGAGGAACAAAACAGTTCCTCCTTCTGAGGCAGTAAATGAGTGTTTCCAGAGCCATGTGATGACAGTATGGTCAGGACTAAAGAGCACTCGGCATTGAAGTCTCCTTTCCTAATTCACTACTAAAATGTTTCTCAGTGACACACCTAGGATACAAAAGATCCCACCCAGGAGCTAATTTCTGAACGTACTGTTTACAGTTCTCAGAACAACTCCAATGAAGTGACAACTGTGGAAGATTTAAGAGCTTGACTTATTTTCTGCTAACTCCAAAATAAAAACCAACAAACAAGTAGGTTGCAATATATAAAGACACTTCAGTGGGATTGTCTGTGCGAGCTATGACAAAAAGACAAAGTTGTAGAATTTTTCAAGTTTCCATTGTGTAATAAGTAGTGAGTACAACAGGAATGTGAGTATCTTCAGGCTGGGAAAGACTAGATTTAGGATTATGACAATCTATTTAATTTCCTGAAGTCATAAAGTTAAGGTGTAAAGTTCTTGCATCAGGTCAAGAGAACTCCTGATACATCAGACACTCTATTTCATGATGAATTACAGTCAGATAAAGATGTCATTTCAGAGATTATAATACCAATGTTCTACTCAATAACCATACTTGTACAGGATGTTGCTTTTACATCTGTAAGTGGGTTTTTGCACTTCTTACCTTCAGTAATGTGTGATCCTATCTTTGGATTGCCTGTTACACTAATATGAAGTGACACTTCCTTACCAAGGGTTCAAATTTTAGTTGACCTTCCATTCTGCCCTGGACAGGTGAATGAATTGGACTGTCAATTTTGTAATAGCTAGTTGAATTTTACTTTTAATAAGATTTCCAGGGCAGATTATTTTTGAGCCATTCTACCCATCATTTTTTTATAGGGTCAAAAGAACTGTTTTTCTGGATCATGCATATGACATCATTAAACAAGGATAAATTACAATTACAAGGTTTGATAAATAGGAGACAGAAGATAAGGAATTCACCTTCAGTAAATAGTTGAATTATGAGTACTAAAGTCTGGCATTGAAAATAGAATGGGAGATACCTGGTAAAGAGAGTAATGTGTGACTGCCATGTAGACTTTCCATGGCTTTCAGAGTTAGAGACGCTCAGCATCTCTAAAAAGAGACACAAAGGGTTATACTGCATTTAAAGCTGTTGAAAGTTTATGTATGTATTACACTGTCTCCTACCATCAATACTTCTAGAGCATAAATAGGGTTATTTACCAGTGAAAAAGGAATGAATTTATAAATGAACACATGTGCTTTCCATAAAGCCATTAGGGCTGAGGGCAACAGCTGTCAGAAGGGGGGGGTTCCTTTCCTAACACTCAAGACAGTGTTATCTCTTTTGGGATTTGATCCCATGAGGAAAGCTAAACCACAAAGCCATCTTAGAATACCTTCATTTCGGTCTTTGTCAAAGACCATCTCCCCTTCCTGCCCCACAATCACACCATCCAGTTTATTCAAGAATGCAGCTGGCCAGGTGAAAACAAGAGGGAATGCCTTTCTCTCATCACTCCTCAAGCAGAGGGTCTGTGAACAGCACATACCTACAGCACTTTACCCTACAGAGGGATCATGAAAATGGGAGAAATGGAAGAATCACTACAGAATGAACTGAAAGCACAGAGCATGAGCCACACGGGGTATTCACACAATGGGGCTGAGGATGGCATCACAGCCAAAAGAAATTTGGTTTAAATTGTAAAGCTCTCACTGTGTCATCCCACTGATGATAGTTTTAGCCAAGTTTCACTAGACAAACTCATTTAAATATGCCTGTCATTTTAAATACTGCTACAGGAATCACAACTGCTGCATTTTCCAGCATGACAAGTAGAATAGATTTAGGTTGAAACCAACTTCGCTGTTAAACAGAGTTTTCTTTCTAGAAAAATAGCAGTTTCTTTTGCCCAAACTTTAGCACTTAAAAAGAAGACAGTTTAGAAGTGTTTAATCTGTTCTTTCCTGCTGCTTTTGCCACTTCTTGCATATTTAGGAAGTCCTGCTCTTCATTTAAAAGCCGAGTTATCAGGCATGGTGAATAATTCCCCAACACATCTATCTGATTTGTTGCCTACAACAACATGGGAAATTAAATGACCCAGACTGTACCTTCATTCTACTAATGGAGTGGAGAGCTGCTTCAAAACAATTACAGTCTGCAGCTGGTCCTTTCCTTTGCTCTGTTTTCCCTCCAAAGCAGGGGAGCAGAGGCAGAGATGCCCAGGGAAGAGTGCTCTACATCTCTGCCCAGTGGCGACAGAATTCTTAATGATAACATTTCTGCTCCAAAAGCAGGAGTCAGATCAGACCCTGTGCTGGAAAGGTCTCCCACTCCACTGGTTTCACCATAAATGTGCACCATCCCAGGAATGTCTCCACGGGCCACGATTGACAAACCCCAACTACCCTGCTTCCTCCCTGAGCTGTGCAGGTACAAGGCAGCTTCTGAGCTGGTCTCAGCTTCAGCAGCTGCTAAAATGTGCATCATCACTGGGCACAGTGTGGTGCTAAGTGAGCTCTGCAGCTCCTGAATGGCATTGGAGCACATCCTGCCAGCCTGGGGAAGGGACAGAGGGGAGGTCATGTTGCAGTCTGCTGACACGTGTCCTGTGTTTGAATGGGGAGTAGGGACACTACATCTCCACACAGGCAATTCAAAACAAGATTTCTTGAGGCTCCTTTCCCTTTCTCCTCTCCTCTCCTCTCCTCTCCTCTCCTCTCCTCTCCTCTCCTCTCCTCTCCTCTCCTCTCCTCTCCTCTCCTCTCCTCTCCTCTCCTCTCCTTTCCTCTCCTTTCCTTTCCTTTCCTTTCCTTTCCTTTCCTTTCCTTTCCTTTCCTTTCCTTTCCTTTCCTTTCCTTTCCTTTCCTTTCCTTTCCTTTCCTTTCCTTTCCTTTCCTTTCCTTTCCTTTCCTTTCCTTTCCTTTCCTTTCCTTTCCTTTCCTTTCCCTTTCCTTTCCCTTTCCTTTCCCTTTCCTTTCCCTTTCCCTTTCCCTTTCCCTTTCCCTTCCTTTCCCTTTCCCTTTCCCTTTCCCTTTCCCTTTCCCTTTCCCTTTCCCTTTCCCTTTCCCTTTCCCTTTCCCTTGTCATTTACAAATGTATGTTTAAACCCCGGGATAAAGCCTTGTGAAGAAATGATAGCTCAGCTAGATTTACTAGACTTCCGTTCATTTGACAGATCTGCTTACAATGGCCACAGACCTCAATTGTAAAAGTCTCCCAGCAGACAAAGTCTTTGATCATGAGCAGTTCTGTAGAAATAAAATGTGTGTACACACACGCATATATATATACATATATATATATATATATATGTATATACTCACAGTCTAGAGCTACCCTAACCTAGAGTCACCCAAACTACTATATTTGAGCTTTTGCTTTCCAAATCTGTGACAAGAATGTGAGGATGGAAACTTAAGAAAGTTTCAAAAGCCCACAAACATCCTCAGTGAATAGGTTTTTCACATCCTCACATCCAGAGTATTAAAAAATAATTATTTTAATAACTGAACTCCTTATAAATGATTAATGTATTGTATTGCATGTAAGTGCTCTCCTGTTTCTAGGAATATCTTGTTGGGTAATATTCTCATTTGTGATTCATTGCATGTTCTTTTATAACTGCAGTGAAACAATGGTTTCTGGGTAAGTGGTTTTAAAAAGTTTGTTGGGTGCTACAGGAGATCAAAGAATAATAAAACTTACATGGAAGTAAAAGTCGTGCATGAATAACAGCACCAACTTTAACAAAGGACTGAATAAACATATGTAATTCTAAACAGGATGGTCTGAATTTTTCATCTTGTCAATTCATTGTGGAAGGTTTCATTCAAATGAAAAGGCTGAGCAGATAAGCCTGCATGTATCACCACAACCATTTGCTTCAAAAACATACATACACCAGCCTGGGTTCCCACTGGCAGGGGAACTCTAACTGCAAGATGCCAACACAGACCTTTACATGCAGATTTTGGGATCCTCTAAACAGTGTATGTGTAAAAGCAGCCTCACCAAACAGTAATGACTAAACCAGGCAGTCCTTATTTCAGTGAGCAGAGGTGGCCAGAGCTTGTTGGTTGACCTTAGGTTCATATCCCAGAGCTATCAAGAAGCAGAAAACAACTGCCAAACCTGTCAGATATGACACTTCAAGCTCTAGTCACCTGTTGCTTTGTTTTAGTGAGGGAAGACACTGAGGCAGTGGTTGGGAATGAAATTTTTCTTTGCTGTCAGAAATAAAAGGGGATATTTTCTGTAACCATGGAATACTTAGAGCATTGAACAATTCTTAAGAGCAGATCACCCCCAAATTCAACCAGAATTCCTCCCAGCTTCTCCAAAACTTCTACTACTTCCAATACAACCCTGGTGGGGACTCCTGAATCTCACTCATCTGTCCCAAAAACTAGGGAAAAAAAGGGTTTTCAGCTCAGCCATCTGCATTTGGAACCAAAATGCTCAGCTGCAGGGCTTCAGCATTTCTGACAGTAAAAGTAAACTGCAAGTTCAATGATCAGCCAGTGAGCAGCAGTCTTTTTGGAATTAGTCACTCACCCAGACTGAACAGAGAACACATAGGTTAGCTTATTGCTTTCCAAATATCAAATAAAAATAAAATATGAAGAGGACATCCTAATTCTGACTTAAACAGCAGAGAAAAGGAGCACAGAACAAAATGTGTCAAAAGTAAGGGGCCTTTTTCCCAGAAAACTATACAGTTAGATGTTATAAATTTGTTCAGAATAAAAAGAATGCATCAAGTAATATATTTTACCTATATAAAGTTTGGTTTTGAGCAATTGTACTGAAATGCAGTGTTTTGAATGCAATACCCAAGTAGCACAACAATCCATTAATACAGAGCTATATGGCTATTATTTTGTCAAAACAAACTACAGAGTAGAGAAATCTTAGAGGCCTAAATTGCTCTGGGATTTCTGTATAGCCACTTTGCAGAAATACTAACCCAAAACGTAATGTGAAAAAAGCAGCAACTAAGGACATTCAGACTGAATGTCTTTCTTCATTCCCAGGTGAACAGAATGCTCCATGACTTGTGTCCAAATATTTTGAAAGCATCAGTACAAAGGAGTGACAGGCATTAAAGACATCACCTACCTTCCATGATTACATGAACTGTATCAGATTGAAGAAATAAAACATTTTTTTCCCCTTGCTATGGTAACTATTTTCATTCCCCTCAACAGCAATCTAGTCTGCTGTGGAATGCAGTGGCATTTTAAAACCTGAAGTGTGAAGGTCATGAACTGAATTAACACAAAGGGTAAAAGATTATTCAAAAAATGTTCTACCAATATTTATACAGCAGTTTAACAGGCCATAATCATTATGAAGTCTGTGTAATTGTTTATGTACATGAAGGGCTTCAGGGGGATGAAAACTGTAGTAAAATTTGATGTGCCTTGTAATCCCTGGATGAACTGCAAGGCTCTGCCTGCAGGAACAGCTCCTGCCCTAGGAAATGCTGTTCTGTCACTGGGAGAGATATGCAGGTGAGACTGCCCAGCCGTGTCAGGGCTATGGATGCCAGGAGCCCTGCCATGCCTGTGTGTGTGCCAAGCTGCTGCCCCACAGCCTGGGACAGAACCAGGTAGGACGACCCCACACACTGTCCTTGCACTGCACTGAGGGAAATCCAGGAATACCAACAAAACCAGAAAAGTGCTGCATTCAACAGGCTCCTTGGTGTGGACAGTGGAAGGAGCAGGAAATGTGCAAAATGTACCTGCTGTGCTGCTGGCACCAGGCAGGGACATGTGAGGCTGGTTCTCAGCACGCTGTGGGATCACAGGTAAAAGCTGGCGTGTTGCTGTGCATGTTGCATGTTGCTGTGTTCCTGCTGTCCTCTCGGGTGTCAGCTCTCACCCATCTGCATGCTGTGTGACTCCGTGCCCCCCGCACTTTCACGCTCTACTGTTATACAGTACAAACAGGGTAAGTTTTCTGCTGAGGCAACAGTCAGTACAAAGCTACAAGAAAGACCCCAAGCAAAAGCCACCCAGAACAACAAAAGAGAATTCAGAGTGCACAAAACAACTCTACACTATTAACAGTGTTGTGTGAATAACTTACCAGCCTTTTTCTACCTCTATCCTTTGTGCTTTAGTACCAAAAGGTACGAGGAAGCATTCAAAACACCTCAGCTCGACTCTAAGAAGCTAAAAACCTTAACAGAAATTGCATATGGAATTCCTTTTCTTTTGTAAGCTTCAGAAACACATGCTTTGAAATCCCCAGTGCTCTTCCTCCAATGTGGAGGTGACTAAATGTAGCAAAGAGCAAAGGTATTACAGGGCAGATTCGTCTCTGCTTTTCATTACATTGTACAGCTGCCCACATCTCTACCATGAGTTCAAAGCTTGAACACAAACTGTTACCTCCTGACAAAAACTCTGCACGGTGTATCAGAGCACACAGCCACATTTTCAAAAGCTTTTTTTTTTTAATCTCCAAGAAGAATGTTTTCAGACATAAATCATATTTCTCCAAGCCACTGCCAGTACCCGAGGAAGACAGATAACACCACACCCTACCCGTAGAAATGATGCTCCTCCGATCGCTTGCTCTATTCCCTGCTCCGTCTGCCTCAGAGTGCCCAGATCAGATCCTGCCCCGGAGAAAAAGCAGAGTCAAAGGCTTGCGATACTCAGAGCCGAGGCTGCGGGAGGATCAAGGAGTACTGAGCTGAAGCAGCATGGGTGGGAGACGTAACAAAGCATACTATCGCTCAGTCATCACACATAGGTAATTGAGAGCATCTCTGTTTGAAACTGCTGGTCACCATCTGGTGATAAAATACAGAAATGCCTAGTGAGTTAAAGCAAGCTTGTGCATACCAGCATATTTAGTTACACTACATAATGAAACCCATCATCACCTTCATTCATATTGTGGTGTCTGTCCCAGCATTACAGTTTCATACAATTTGTGTTAACTTTTTCTCTCCTTAGCTTCAATTACAAGCAAATTTCATCTTTCCATCACACACACATGAACATAACCTTCCAATTCAAGACACTTCTCATATGAAAGAAAGTTAAGTGCAGAAGAAAGCAGCTGAAACCTACAAAGTCATGCCACTCCTAAAAACAAGCACAGAAGTCAGGTATTGGCATGAATCTGCTGAATGATGCAGAATTAAAGTGTTTAAGAAATAAAGATAGGAGTCTGGCCCTTCCCCTGCTTCACGCTCTTTGGTGTGAATTACAAAATCGTGGGACAGCAGCAAGATGAGGCCTAGCTGACCTTTAAAACAATTAATAATTTCCTAACATGGCGAGATGTTTTAAATATACGTAACAGCTTTAAACATCCGAAGCACTCTCCTTCTAATTATTTTTGCTACATCTGAAATATTTGAGGAAAATGTAGATATCTTTTATTTGTTAATTACCAGCTGGCTCCTACCATGCATTATTAAAATACTATGTCAGTGACTAATGCCTCTGACAATACTAAATTACCAACAACACCTTGTGGAGGAATGTGACCTGAGCAGCCTAGAAAGGACTACCTGCAGGTGTTTACTTTCAGATAAAGATGGTTTATTAACTCAGGCATACAACAGCAAACATCAAGTACCACAAGAATGCCCAAGTCTAGAGGAGGGCTGCACTCCAAACCTCACGTGCTGCCTACCCCATGAGCACTGCCATGTCCCGTGGCTGGAGTAACCCAGACACCTATCTTGCTCCCTGCTCATGGCACAGATGTGGAGGAGGAAGAGCACACAGAATTCTCCTCTGGAAATGGTTTGGCTGCAGCCATGGTTCCCCGCCTGGTGGCTTGGGCAGGGATGCTGGAGGTGCACCCTCATTCAGGACTCCTCCACTTCTAGCCCAGCTTTGGTGCCAAAGGCTTTGAAACAGAGAAGCTGAAGACAAAAAGAAACGTCATTGCCCAAAGAAGGTCGCTCAGCACAGCTGCAGCTCAAGCACTCTCACCTTTGAATAGAAGTCTTTCCCTCCCCCCCCTTTTTTTTTCTTTACTCTAAGCACTTTCTGCCAAATTGATTAAACTAATAACATTATAGCTTGGACAGGAATGCACACATCTTAGTTGTAAGTGTGTGAAATAACATTACTCTCTTTTCCAAATCCTCGTGGAGTGGTTAGGAAATCCAGTCTACTCTTGTGCATCTGCATTATAAAACTACTGAACAAACCTATTCTGCTGTAATGGGAAGGGACACATTTTCTTCCCTATTCTAAGTAGGTCAATGAAAACATGATGTTGTGAGGATGAAACTGTTTTCCTCCATCTTCTTTCCCCTAACGGCAGTTTCAAATCATTCTAATTTAATTATGTTTCTAGTGTTAGCATAATGACATGGTAAAGTTATTAACAACTAATGTATTGGGGGACCTAAAGTCTGGGGTTTGTACTTTCTTGTGGGCTTATTTCAGCCTTAGGTATACACATGGAATTCCTACATATGGCATATCATAGCACAGTTAAGAAATCTGGATGTGAAATGCAATGCATTATGAGGCACAAAAATTTAACTCTCAACTATGACACTGACACCAAGCTTCTACATCAATGTGATCTCCTTTTTAGGAACATTCTGACTACCACCTCCTCTAAATCTGTGACCACTGAACTTGCTCTGAATGAGCACTGGCATAAACAAAGCCAGAATATTTCCAATGGAACTACTCCAATTCATAGCACCTGGAGACTTCTCTGTGTGCATTTTGTCAGGAGGGATTATTCAGTAGCTGGAGAAACATTCAACTTGCAACTATAGTTGTCTGAATACTAAATGCAAACTAAGGAACACTGGCAATAAAAATACTTTTTGGGGGAGAACACCCCTCTCCTCAAAGAGAAAAAGGGAAGAAATTACATTACACTAAAGAGAACACAGAGTACTGAAAGTATTTTTGAAAGAAATGCTATTAAAAAAAAGATGTTGCTTTTTTAATGTCTATTTCAGAACAGATAGTGTGAATTAGCTTTGCTCACATTATCCAAAAAATAAAAATAAAAATTAATTCACCTCATATAATGCCTGTTGCAAGCTCTCACTCATCCACACAAGAACTCCAAAGGCCTCCTTCTGCAGCCAAATGTTTGTCATAGCAAAGGTTACATGCTCTTACAACCCACTCCTTGTATCTTTGTCCTGAAAACAACAGGCCTGCCTAGGACAGTAAAGCTAAGCACATACCACTGGACATCACTCTGTCCTCAGTGTGAAATTTTTACCCTATGAAACCTCATGACTTCAAAGGAAACTCGGATTTCATCCGAAGAATCCAATTACATATTTCAGATTTAGGATGGACTGTCAAGTGCCAGCTGACAAAGTGATGTCCCCAAGTATTTCAGGACAATGATATCTGAGATGAAATGCAAAGCCAGCTGTTTATGCCTTATCTAAGGAACATTTCAAAATGAGGAAATTATGCAATGATTAAGTGCCTCCCCCACCTCAGCAAAACACATTCCACTCTGCAGAGATCTCTGCAACCAGAATTTAGAAAGAATGTCTGTCATTAAAATAATTCCATGAGCAGTATTATCACCAGTATATTATCACCAGTATCGTCAAATCATAGGGATGGTAACAAAGATATGTAATCCACCTTCCACTGTGAGATAGAGTCAGATACATTTTGTTCATGTTTATTAAAGTTATTCCTAACACTTCCAGTGATGGAGACTCCACAAGATCCACTGGCAGGCTATTTTGTGGATAAAACTTTCGTAGTGTTTACCTCCTCTTCCTTGTTTCATTTCACATCCATTTCTCTCTGTCCATGGCACAGAAAAGAGATTACTGACTGGCCCAGTCTTTGCAACAGCCTGTACTGTGCTGTCTGTGCTTGAAAACCTCCCTTTTTACTACTTACTCCTCAGCAGGCTGCTCTTCTTTAGGAACAGAAAACATAACCCTTTCAGTGTTTCCCCCTGGGGTATGTCCTGTGGATCTCTGGTCACTTTTCATGCCCTCTTCTCCACACCCAAAGTGCTCAGCATTTTCTTCAAGAGCGGTGCTCTAAACTGAACACAGAACTCCAGCCGCTGTGTACCCGAGAAGACAAAAGTGCCCTTGCAATGCTGCTTCACAAAAGACACCAAGTTGTGTGTAGCTTTTCATCAGCACACAGTGTAAAACACAGGACCATCAAGGACTGGGCCAATATTTGCATAAACTTCCCCACTTTTTATTTGTTCTATCCACCAGGAGCTGGGTGGAAAACCAGGTAGGACTATGTCCTCCTAGGCTGAAATACCCAATTTTTATGCCCTTGCTCTGGATAGAGCCTGTCAGTAGAGATAGTCAAGCCAAGTACAAGCCCAAGCACTCATATGACTAAAGTGGTGCACAACAGAAAAAGGACAGACCTGGCTAGGCTGGAGTTGTTTTTTGGCAAAGCTTGGTTTCTCTTGGACATAACACAATGGATGACTTATTTAGTACTTTAGTACTTAGAAAAAGCTCAGGCTTTGAGTACAAGGAATTTATTTCCGCTTCCTCAAAATGGGAGTGGCCTGAAAAATTATCGGTCTATCTTTGTAGTTGATGCCTTTTTCACAGAGAATACACTGTTCCAATGAAAGTGGATATTAAAAAGAGTAACGGCAAAGATTAGGCCCATTCAGTCCAAGTTACCACCAAGTTGTGAGTAACTGCACACGACACTCAGCCACTACCTATTCTCCCTTCCATGAAAATGTACTGTCCTGCAAAGAGTTCACATGAGCCTGGAACTATTATTTTTCCGAAAGTCTTTACTTTCAAACACTTTTAATTCTACTTTGGAATACATTGCCAGATTTAATGTAGATTAAGAACTTACATTTGTTTGGATTCCCTTCAACCATCCACTACCTCCTTTATTTATTTAACTGTATGACTTCTGAAATCATATTTACTATCACCTAGGGTCACATAATTGCTTTTTGCCATTATAATTTCAGCAACCTTCCTCTGTTTACCCCCACTTCCTACTATAAAACCTTTTTTCAGTTGCTCTGCTAAATTTTATGGCTGACCTGAAACTTTATATATCAAATATTAGAGTGAGGCTGAATGTATTATTTATCCACTTTCAGCAAGTTTCAAAGCTAAAGTTATGGAAAATAAATAGTCTCACTTTTGCTAAAAGAAATCTTTAACTATTCTTTTACTGAGAAGCCTTCATTCCTCCATTGTTTCATACACAATTCTGCAGGCAGATACAGCTGTTACTTTCCTGTCACAATCACTGAACAGCCACTGAGTCTATTAACAGAAGTTACACTTCATCCCCCAGGATGCTCACAGGGAGCTTTAGAGCTTACAAGTGCAAGTTACTGCTCTGGCAGTGTAAGGTCTGCACCTTTGCTGATGACTTCTGTTTTGAACTGATGTGGGTCTATGGGAGACATGCTCAGGGGGCTCCTTGCAAGCCACACGCAATCTCTTGTATTTGAAAATGTGTCTCCTCCAGAAATTTCCTCCCTGAGCCTCTACAGACAAGCAGAGGAGATGGAGCAAGGGACGCTGCTGAATTACGACTTCTGAATGTGCTGCCCCGCCTGTGAGAACTGTTTTTGATGGGTCACCCAACTCTATGGCTGGAATGAGGGGGAAGGCAACTCAGAGCTTTGGATGAAGAGGCCTGGAAGGTGGCAGAGAAAAAGGGGAAGCCTGGATGCAGAATAAGTTGTAGGGGAAGTAACATGATAGATAGCATTATCAGAAGTGGGGTTTTTAAGGAAAAAAACATGCCTGACAGATAATGTAGCTTGACTCTCAGCTCTGTTAGGTTCCCCCTGCATTCCTGTACCAACCAGCATAATACAATTTATAGCTGCATTAAGCTGATGTGACTTATTTTCCCTAATGAGATATGGAAACTGATTGAAATTTTAAGAACAAAAGTAAAATCTTAAAACGCTTTGCATTTTGTTAGAGCTGTTTGGAAATTTGTTCAACCTGTTTGGAAACAGATTGTTGGTGTATATTCAAAGAAAAGTTAACTATCTGCTATCATGAAAGCAATTAAAAATATACATGAAATACCAAGATAAAGGACTAGCCAGCTTTCCTAGACTGATTTTTCAAGTAGGTGAGAAAGCTTTCAGTCATACAAGATATTTAGGATTCCAAGTTTAAAAAGTGACAGGATTTCAGAATTAACAACTCAGAATTAAAAAAAATTATTACATCAGTGTGTTGCCTTTGCAATTTAACGTATTTGTTTTAGATGTAAAGATAGTCATTCTCAAGTCAATTTTTAGGAAAAAAAATAGTGATTTAAAAGCTGGGAATGGATTGTATTTCCATATCACACAATTATACAGTAGGTCTCTAAATCCAATATAAATGAGTTGTGAATTAAAAAGAAACAGGGGGGACAGAAACTTGTGATAGCCAAATAATCACTGCTTTATAAATCTGGAAATAATCAAAGTGTTCCCTGATCTTCTTCCAAGGACAATGTTGGATTAAGAATGAATGCACACTGAAAAGGTAGTAATTACTAGAAAGCACATACTTCCGCAACAAGAGGTATTTTTAAAATGTAGCAGGAAAGCCCAAGTTTACTAATTCTATTTGCAGCTGTTACTTGGTAAAGAGGACAACTTCACTCCAAGCATGTTCCCCTGTGCTTTGTCCTTGCTTACTTTCATTGTGTTTAAATAAACTAGTCACAAGTTGTCACCAAATTGCTTTGAAAACCTAGTTGCTGACAGACTTTTCTGTCTCTGCTTCGTTTTTATCTCTCTCTTTTAAGGTTCCACTTAGTGCAAATTTTCTTACAAATTTACAGAGTTACCAGACTAGTCTTATCCTTACCACAGATATAAAAGAAAATAAGAATGCAGCATACTACTTTTCATCCCTTGATCCTGGAGCACTTCACAGAACCAGGCAAGTATCACCACTGCTGCTCTCACAATGGGATACACCAAACCCTCTCCTTCCATGGCTTGACAAAGATCACAGGCACAGAAGCTGATTTGTTCCCTCCACTGCCCCAGGGAAAATTATGTTCAGCAAACAGCTACCACCACGCCAGCAAATGAATTAATAAAGAAAGATTCATGATTTCCACTGCTTTTCTATCTCTTTATTACTCAGAGCATAATCCCCAAACCAACTTTTATAGCAAGAGGCGACGTAATCAGTTCAGACACAGGAAAGAGACAGTAGAACTCAGTTTCCTGTAACAGCCCCTGCCAGGAAGGATGATTTTTCAAGACTGTTAGGTGTTAGGCATTCTCTCAACTACCACAGCTGCAATTAGATGCATTTTTAAACATCCTATTAGTGGGAAGTATCACTGGGTTTCCAGGTAAAGTCACTGCATACCATAATCATTAGCCAGGAAATTCTTTATTCCCTTATACACCAGGAGCTGGAATGAATAGTAAGTGCAGGAGATCTGACATCACTTGAAATAGGCAATTTCCTTGGGTTTCCACTCATGGGCTCAGAGGTGATAATATGGCTGCATAGGACATAATAATTGCATTAGTTTGGAGGTTGGGTGGGCTTGTGTTTTTTTATAGAATTACAAAATTACAGACTTGAGGCTTTCTACAGTGTGGTGCACCATACAGACTGTCATACTCTGCCATAACAAATCACTGAGAGAAGAATCAGGAAAGGAAAATAAAGGAAATTGTATCACTATAAGCTGCTGCTTTGGAGCTCAGAAAAACACCAGTATATTGTCAGGGAACCTTGGGGAAACAGTCCTTAAACTCCTTACCAACCAGTTCCTGATGGCACTACCATTTTCTTATTCATGGCGAAAAGACCACTTCAAAAAGCTTGAAGATGAGGCTAGAAGTTTTACAAAGGCAAAGAAGATAACGACAGAAAGAAAATGGGAACATGTACAGTAAGTCTAAAATCTAGCAAGGAGGGATTTTTAATATCCATAAGCATATCCTTGCCACTGGCTTTAGCACGGTTTGCAAAGGAAAACGTGTAGAATCTATTAAAGGGGGAAAATGCTGCAAACCCACTTTCACCTCAGAAAGAACGACATTTTTGAACTCTCATGACAAAATTACTTACAACTTAATGGTACAAAAATGGAGGGATGTGACCAGCCTCCCTGAGAAGCAGACATGCTCCCAGCCATGACAAAGCAGTGCTTCTCCCTAGGAGACACCAAACAGTCAGCTCCCTGGAGCAGGAAAGCATGGCATATGCTAGTGATGCCACTGTACCAGCATCAGAGCAGCACCTAACGCACTCACACAGTACCCAAAACCAGGAGGCACCAGCTTCATCAATGTTTCGACACCTGCTGGATCCCCCTGAAGATGAGCACCTTCATGATCTGTCCTCTCTGCAGCAGCAAGAGGCAAGGGCAGGGGACAGGCTCCCTCTCACCATCCCATCCCCTCTGTCCCAGCAGCACTTCTCCATTTCCTCCTGTGTGGCATTAATGCAGGTCCTGGGAGTTGCGAGGAAGGGAAGGGAAGGGAAGGGAAAGCTGCAGTGAGGAAAGAAGTCCAGAAGATCAAGAAGAAGGTGTCACTATCCTTAGCAACACCCTGTTACAAAAGCCTTTAAGAAAGTAATGTCTGCTTCTCTCTTCTTCTTCCCTCCCCTCTCCACTTCCCAACAAAATCCTAGTCACCTAAGAAGCACAAGGCTAGTGAGGAAGAGGAGGGCAAGGAGAGGAAAGAAGTTCTAGTCCCTGTGTCATGTCCTGATAAAGCCATCACACCCTTACCCAAAACCCTCAGTATCATGCTGCTGTGTAAGTACCATTACCACTGAGAACATGCAGTACCACACTCACCCTAACCAAGAAAAATTCACCTCAGCAGCTGGCCAAGGATTTTCCACTTCAGTAAATATGCCAACATTATAATAATTTAGAATTTGCATCAAATACACATACATTTTTTTTATGGGAAAATATCACTTTATTGACTGTTTTCCATTTATTGCTAGGACAATTGGAAAATATTATTTCGGTGAATTAGGTAGACCAGAACACTTTTTAAAGCCAATCTAGTACCACAAAGCAGTTCTTTACCCTGGGAACATCCTGTTCTGGGGTCAGATGCTCATTCCCTTCCAGAAGTGAGGTTTTTCAGGCAGCTTCACTTCCCAGAATTCAAAGCATGTTTCTTTGTGACAAAGCTCTCCAGTGCCTCTTGGACATTTAATTATGGGAGAAGGGTCTCAGATAATGAAACGGGAACATCATGCTCCTGAACTATAACTTCTGTAAAGCAATATACTGTGGTAGGGAAATGCAATTAAATTTTGAACTGACTCAGGAATTTCCCATGGAACATTAATTCCATTTTCTGCTCACCTCTGAATGTCAATCTATTTTTCTCTTTCAGTTTAGGAAGCTTATAAAAGGTGCAGTGAACCCCTACTTCTAAATCTGTGGATTCTCCCTCCCTCCTTGGGGAAGAGTTCCCATAGGCATGGGAACAGTGCATCTGCAAACACAAGCCTACTGTGATAAACCTTATCAGAGGCAATGCCTAGCCCACGGAACTGCTACTTAGATACCCAACACAAAGGAATAATAAAGGCACTTTCACCCCCTTCCAACCCCTTCTGGTCTGCAGGGGCTTAGAGAGCTCACATGACTTGCCTGAAGCTGCACAGGACCCTGTGCAAGAGCCAGAAACTAACCACAACTTCACCAACATTCACTGCAAGTTTTACTCATCTCGACATTTTTTGTCTCAAAGATCTTCCACTTAATACCAAAACAAATATTACAGTAATTCCTTGATGTAATGTAAAAAAATTCCTTCATGTAAGCAACTGCTGGCCTGGAAATTTAGAATAGGACTGAAGCACTGAGCTAGTCCGAGCAACTTAAGAGAACACCCAGCTATCACAAACTAAAAGAACTGGCTTGAATTTAATTTCTCATCCCTGCATCTGTTTTTTATTCCAGATTTACCTTAAAGGTTATCTATCTCTTTCTTCTCCATTCCCTACACTTAATCACACAGAAGACACTTCACAGCAGATTTGCTCACCCAAACACACCCTTGTTTTGCAAAATTCAGGCAAGTTGACCAACAGGGATGAACTCAATCAAATGCCAGAAAGACACCAAAACATACCAGACACATCATCTTTCCTTGAAACAGAGGAACTGTTTCTATTTTAGTTCACCCACTTTCAAATATTCTGCACAACACAGACTGCCATAATATGCATCTGATATCTATAACCAAAAATGTCAGGCGTTTCAGTTATCCACAGCACCTATTTTCTATGCTTATTATGGGCAGTAGTAACACGTCAGGAATTCTGAGTATGTTTGGGTGAACTGACACCAGATCCAAAGTTAGGAGCTCCTCTACTATGAGTGTAAAATACACATGCACAGAAAAAAATGGCAAAAACAATGATGCACACTCAAAGCCCAGATTTCAGATGAAACTCTCAGACTACAAGTTCTTGCAATATAACAAATATTACATCTTACTTCCAAATGAGCTGCTGTATTTTAAAATCCTTTTGGGTATAGCAACATCACAACTTCACGAGAAATGCTTCACAAACTGCCAGAAAAAGACATTGATTAATGAGGCAATGTATCTGCCAGATACTGAAATTACTTCTGATAAGTTCTACAAAGAACATCATAGTCTGAATTTCCTTTTTTTATTCACGAATTCACTATCTAAGTGAGGACTATCTCACTTAGGGTATCTGTGCAGAGGAATGCACAGATTTTTAAATTACTGCTAGAAGGACTTTGTTCAAAGAAAACAACAGCCAAAAATTTTTGGGGTTTTTTGTAAACCAACAAAACAAAACAAAAAAAAATCGAACTCCCAGTAAAAGCATTATTTGGGAACAAACAAACAAGAAGGTTAAATTTAATTAACCCGGTGCTGTGATCAAATTCACCCATGAGGAAATAGTTTGTAAGTGAAACCATGGCCAAACAAGCAAGCAAACATTGACTACATCCTCTCTAACATGGAAAACAACTCGCATTTCAACTTTGCAATAATAAGCAGCATTTCAAACAGCATGTCCCACTAACGAACAGCAAAGGTATATAACAAAAATAATCTGTTAGGGAAACAGCACTTTAAACTATAATGGCATGGGAAAAAAAGCCCAAGACTCCCTAGGTATGCCAAGAAAAGTAACCTTGGGAGTTAACACTTCACTGAGGAATAAAGTTCAAATGCTCCATATGGGGAAAACGGGAGACTAAATCACTCGGTGTAAGCATTACTTAAGTATCCACCTCATCCTAGAGGAACTGCAAGAGTGCACTAAAGGCAGCAGGAAAGCCCAGAGGAACCGCCCTAGCAAATGCATGCAGAGGCAAGCTTCCTACTTACCCCACTGTATGCACCATGATCTCTTTTGCCACCTTAGTAATTCCCAAGTATCCAGAATGAAGTAAATTTTTAGGGAGTATTACAGCAGCTAGAGGAGACAGAGGCAAGCTGACAAACAGAGCTTTGAGAGAAGCCAGGCAGAGAGGGATGAATTTAAACCTTGGCTCAAGATGATGTGTATTCTGCGTCTATCTTTAACTTCTAAATGATTTGGTTTCACATTCCTCTGAAGTCCTGCTGGCAGATGCCTTCGTGGAGCTTTACCAATCGCAGGCACCCAGCCCCCTCTCCCCCTCTATCCCTCCACCTCCCTCCTTGTCTCCCATCCTCCCAAGCTGCCACTCCACCCCCATCTGCCCCATCCCCACCTCTCCACACACACACAGACACACACAAACACACATACACACACACATACACACACACATACACACACACACAAACGCACACACACACACACAGACACACACAAACACACATACATACACACTCTCATACACACACAAACGCACACACATACACAAACGCACACACAGACACACACAGACACACACACATACACACAGAGACACACATACACAAACACACACACACAGACACACACAAACATACACACACACACACACAAACATACACACACACACACAAACATACATAAACACACACACATACACACACACACACACACAGTCCTGACTGGTAGGATTTCTCGAGCTTCTAGCCTGGGCTGCCCGCCCACGGCTGAGGCAGCCACCCGCCCGCCGCGCTGCTGGGCACGGAGGCCGCACGGAGCCTTCGGAAATCGGGGCAGGGACCTGAAATCACAGCTTGTGCCCACTCAGACAAGGTCCCTGAGCCCCAGGGACACCGACCGAGCCGCGGTCCTTACCGGGACCCCTGGGGCGCATCTTCCGCAGGGGATCCCGGGCACAAGGAGCTAAAGGCCCGAGGCAAGGCAGCAATGCACCCGCTGCTGCACGAAGGCTCGGCAGAGACTCACATGTGCAAGCTCACAGCACTTCTGACTAAAGCACAGGGAGCTTCACGGAGGAAGGGCATTAAAAAAAACCAAAAACAAACAAACAAAAAAACAAAACAAAAACCAAACCAAAACAAAAAAGCAAACAAAAAAACACACAACCCCCCCCCCCCCAAAAAAAACAACAAAAAAACCCAATCCAAAACAAAATAGATAATAATAAAAAAGTTTGTACCAGATTTTGACTACAAAACTTCTCAACTTCCACCGGCAGTAACAACGCATTGCCACGTCTACAGATTAATGACAGCATTCTAGGTGACTGAAGTGGGGAAAAAACTCCATCTGTGTAACTCAGAAAGTCAGTAGCCCTACCAGAGGCTGCTAGTGTTGACACAAACCCCCGACTCTAAAGATCAACCTTTCAAAGCAGCAGATTTTAATGCTCAAATGCGTATTCAGCTGAATACCACTTGCCATCAAGTCTGCCTTATGTCAGACATGGGTGGGAGCGGAACAAGCCACAAGACTTTATGTAAAATGTATGAATTATTGAACACTTTCAACAGGAAAATACCAATTGCCAGTCACACCAATTCAAACAGAATAACGTGGTAAATGTCTCAGGTTTCTTAGAGTCTTCAGCCTTTGTCTGAGCTGCTGCCAAGAGGGGGTTGTAGGGATACTGCCAAGCAAGCAGCAGCACAGGTTGGGGCAGAGGGGGCAAGGCCAAGCTGTGCCCACATCGCCTTGGCTGAAAACACGGTTTGAAAATGCCTTGCCAGTGCAATTCATGGGGCATTACACTTTTCAGAACGCTGGTGTCGAGAGGCTGGACTGATACAGTAGTAAAAGTGACCAAGCATTTACTTCAGGCTAAGGAAGGATGCTGGTGAAACTTGGAAAGGCCTCAAGGGGAAAGGGAGGTTAAAAAAAATCAGCCAAATGGCCGTATCATAGTGCACATTGAGAAAGTCTCCACATCTCCTGCCTGCTTGATAACATACATAAAAATACGTGTTTTTGAGAACACATATAGCATATATAGTCTGATGAAAAACAGTAACTCCACAGTAATTTCCATGGTCAGTCTGCACACACTGAAATATTAAATAACAAATCAGCTGACAACTCCTAAAAAGTTTTTCGATTTCTTTTGAATCACTAACATTTGTTACTATTAGCAAAGCCAGACCCCCAGCATGTTCAAGACCTGCCTTCCAGAGCAGCTGGAAAACTCCAGCTAAACATGCCATGGACTTCTCACCAAACCAGGAAAAAGTCACTTCACTGCTTTTTCTCAGGATTCCTGATACAACACTTCAAGGCATGTGTCTACTATTCAGGTTGAGGAGCTGCAGCAAACTGCAGGAAAGCTGCCTTGTCTGGCACTGCCTTCTGACACAGCCACCTCTAACACTGCTGGTTTATTAATCCCTCAGAGCACAGAAAATCAGAGCCAGAGAATTCCTGTTCAAATGGTGCAACTTCACATAATGCAGTATGTACATCAAGTAATCATTTTTTCCCAATTGTTTGTAAAGATGTCAGCTTTGAAGGGGCAGATAATCGCTAAAAGCAGAGACCAACTGTTAACATTAGGTTTTAAAAAGCACAGTGCTTAAGATGCTCAGAGAGACAAAAGAACAAAGAAAAGTCTTTGTGCTTTTGTTGGCAGAGGGCTCCTTTCTAATTAGGGCAACCAGGAAGGAAGAAAGAAGCTCCCCTTGGAAGAAGGTTCGATGGACAAACGTGGTGATTCAGAAATGAAGTCATGAACAGGAAGGATTAGGACTGAGTTGTTTATAGGACTTCAACCTACCTCTAGAGAGTGCTTAAGTGTTGGGAAAACAATGGCAGGGAAATCCACGGAAGCACATCCACACTTTTATCTAACCTTTTGTGCTTCCCTTAGTAGATACAGAGGGAAAAGAGATTTGGCTTTGAATCTTCTAAAAGGCCAGTTTACTTCCCATGCCTCCTGAGAGTGTATTTAAAAACCTAAGAGTACGGGGAGGGGAACAGCTTTGAAAAATGATGCTGGGAGTTACTGGGAAACCTTGGATGTCAACATGGACAGCATGATCCCAATCCCATGAATGAGACTGTCAGAGATCATACATCCAAAATACCACATAAGCCAAAGGAGAAGACAGGTGTCCAGTTTCCTCAGATGAAGAGCTGTGCAGTAATACCAGGGTCTAATGTGAAACACAAAGTGTACAGCTGCGAGATCTACCACTGCTGTCACAGGTATCACTACGTTCTCAGCGGGGTCTTGCTTATAAACATCATCAGCTGTAACAGACCAGGGATTTCTGCAGCATTAGATTTGAGATCTATGAAAATATATTAATAGTAAGTTCTTGTAGAGGAGAGGGAGCTGGAGTTGGAGTTGGAGCTGGCATGGGAGCAGACAAGGGAGTGGCAGAGAGAGGAGAGTAATTTGGCACCAGTGACAAGTGTAAAGAGGTAACATGTTTGGAGTCATGTGACTTCCTACCCGTTCCCAATTTAGCCAAGTGCCTAAGAGGCATGATCTGTCCTTTCATGTTTAGCTATTTTTAATGTGCACAGAATTTGCTGTTTGTCTCCCCTTGTCTGTCAGTATCTTCAATTCATTAGTCTTGGCAGTCTTAAGACTTGGACCTACTGAGACAAGCAACATCTACCCTACGGGCTCAATCCTTCTAGGTCTTACTCAGGAGTATTTCTTCTTCTTTGGAATGATCTTGTTAACCTCTGCAGATATTTCAGCCCAGGTTTGCTCAAGAGTAAGAGCTCTGGAGTAGGGACTGTAATTGCACTGACAGGCACGCAGTTCCTGCCCGTCACAATGGATTCAGCACTGTTTACTCAGTATCACTCAACCTGCACACCCCTCACTGCCCCAGCCGACCTCCAGCCAAGCCTACTCAGCTACTTACTTACACCAAGGGGTGTGGCCAAGTATTGATCCATGTGCTGCTCTTCTCTCCCGTCCACCACTTTTTTTTTTTTTCCCTCTTAAAGAGGTGGGGAACAGCTATTGCAGCAGTGGGGACAGGGGGCTCTTGGTGGCACCCATTCCCTTGCTGCCCCCCACCACGCAGCCTCCAACACAGCAGGATACATCTGCCCTGGAAGGAAACCCAGAGGATGGATATGGGCTCACTCAGGGCAAAACACTGCCCTGGTCTCCCAGTGTGCAGTCTGACTGCTCTGGGCATGACACTCCTACCGTTTCCATGAGGCTCACTGGGCAATGGCAAGAAGCTCAGCCGCTGAAAATGTTCAGATGAGTGAGCTCTGCTATTTGTAAAACACATGCAAATCGTTCAAATTCTTGATAAGCATTAAAAAAGTAAATGGGGAATGCACTTAGTATATACTCTGACCCATTTTGCAGCAACAAGAGCGTTTTCTGTGCTGGCTTTTCTGTTCTTGATTTCTGTGTTTCTGTGATTCAAGCCACAGGGAAAGAAGGGAGATCATCCATGGTTACAGACTGAAGCTTCAGGAAAAAAAAATATTTTCAGTCATTCAATTTTATTGAATAAAGTAAAAAGCTATTAGTTACTTTTGAATATGTCTTCCCTTTTGCTATGTTTTGTATATATACTTTCGGTAAGACTTTTTGGTATGAGCTCACGGCTTAAACCAGTATTTATCATTATACATAAGCATGTCACATGTACAGGAGTCAGGATATAAAGACTTTGACTTTATTTTTGTACACAAGAACAAAGGCTTAACATTAATTATGAAAAGTTAAGCAGCTTTTGAAAAACCGTGCCCTTGCCTTTACCAGATGCATTTTCAAGCTCACTTGAAAAATACCTAAGTGGAGAACTAGAACAATCCTGGTTCCATTTATCTTTACACTAAATACAGGAAAAAAGATTACTCTTTTTGTTAGGTGCCCAAATTGATCAACAAAATTAGGATCTGAGATATAATAAAATGAAGAGCAACTTTTTAAAAAAATGATGTTTTGTAGGTAAATGGATAATTTTACCAGACTGAAAAATATTTTTCTAAAAAGAAAAAAAGAAATAGGTAAACCTAAGCCCCCTAAGTGCTGAGGCCTGGAAGTCTTTCTGAAACTGGTAGTGCTCCTATATAAATAAAAAGGCTGCTTTCAGACTTTCTAATATCATCTATTATTTGTACTCTACCTGAAAACGCTGAACTTTCAAGGTTTGAAGTGACAGCTATAGTTCATTTAAGCAGCTTGGTGAGCAGTACACCTAATGAAGATTGTCTTCCTAAGATTTATGATCCTCTGCTATTTATTGCTTCCAACAACAGTAATCCCTGTTTCCTCTAAGCTCTCAGGACCACTCCTGCCCCTCAGGACAGGAGAGCTGCCCACCTGCATTTCCAGCTTCATGCAGCCAACCCATACTGCCACCTTCACAATTATCCTTTTCATTTCCCCAGGCCTCCATGATTGTTCTTCTAGCTACTACCCTCAGTTACCAATATTCCCAATTCCCTTCCACTCCCCCTTCTATATTTTCTCCCTACCTGTGGAAAAAGCAGCAAGCAGGTTGTGCAGCTTGATTCAGAGCTGAGCAACCAGCACATAGAGGAGCTGCTTTAGTTGGGGAGTGTTGCATGTCCTGTTCTTTTTTTGGGTTGATATCTTGGATTCCACTTCAGGAAAGTCAAGGAGAAATCAGTATAGCTGAGATTTCTTCCTAGGTGTTTAATTTAGCAGAAGGTGTCTAGTGAGTTCAAAACTACTGGCTGTGGCCAGGAGTGTGAGACAAACAAACATAGAATGATTGTGTTCCCTTAAAAAGCCAAACTCTGAAAATAAAATAAACAAACAGCCCACATGCCAGCTACAAAGATTCATGACACAGTCTTTGCTCCAGCAGGAGATGTTCTTTGTCTTCTCAATTATAAGAACCCTCTGCTGCTTTAAAGGCTTATGTCTGGTCTAACCAAATATACAAAAGCTAGAGAGCTGTGCTAATTAACAGAGCTTACTGCTGCCTGTTCTTGAAGAGGAAAAGCGCAATAATGTTTGTGAAAGATCACAATACCAAAACTTGTCTTGTCACAACATTCACTTGAAAAGTGTCTTTATTTTTGAAATTATTATATATTGATATTTTAGTAATGGAAACAGCTCTGTTGTCCTGTCTTGCTCCAGCACCATGGTTTCACTGCAGTGCTAAATTCTGCATTGAAAGTGGCTTCCAGTAATTTTTTTTTTCCAAAAATGACACAAACATTACCGCTTTATATTTGCCTGGACAAACAATCCAAGTTTTTTGTGGAAATCCAGCCATTGAGTGAAGTGTGCATGCAGGCAGACATGACTGTGGCTGGAATGACACATGCACTTTTTTCAGAACTGGAAGAGGACAACCTATGAGACAGATTTGCTATTCAGTTGAACTAAAGGTAAGAACAATTCCCTTTCATTCATCCCACATCCCACCAAAAAACCCTGGTTCTCTCAAATAAAACTAATTTTATTTCACTCTCCAGATGAAAAACTTGGAGAAGAAAGGAAATTACTTATTATTTTTTTCCCATCCTAAAGAAAAAAATGCACAGCAAGAACAGAGAAAGAGTCCTGAAAGTCTCCAAAACTGTTAATGAGAGCTGGAGCATTATTATATAGGCCAACACCAGGAATCCCATGGGATCAGTTATGTAAAAGCCAGTAGCGCCTGACTTGCTTTCTGAAATGCATCAGTGCCCTGCAGGGCTGGGGGAGGTGTCCCGGCACACATCCTGGTCTATCCTTCCCTTTCCCTTTCCCCTTCCCCTCGGATCCCCCGGGCTCGGGGTGCCGGTGCTGTACGGGCCACAAGAGGAGGGCGGGCTCAGCAGCCCGAGGGGCTGCGCCGGGCCGGAGCACGCAGGGTGAGTGAGACAGCCTGGGAGAAGCTTGTCCTACTGCTCCCTCTGCCGTACCCATCCTGTGGAGAAATCCCGAACGCCAGCGCGGGAAGCTGGGATAAGGCAGCGCAGGTTTGAGCGCGGCCCGCAGGTAGCACAGGCGTGGGGAAGGGTGGAAGAGGCCGGCGCTGAGGCAGGAAGCAGCACCTCCCTCAGGAGACGACATGGCACGGAGCCGCGTGTCCGACCTAGCCAATCTCTTCGGCTCCGCACCTGCCAGGGCTTCACTTGTGCTTCCAGAACGGCGCAGGGGGAATACAGGCTCTCCTTGGCACCATCACCTCGCTTTGGCACGCCCATTTAGATCATGCTCAGTTTAGGATTTGGACGGGTGTCCGGATCAGCCCCAGAGAAAGGCCCAGGAAGCTCCCTCGGCGCGGCAGCAGCCAAGTCCCACATCAGGGAATGCCGGCAGCAACACCCCCCAGCAAAGGGGGGAAACAGCCCACCCCGAGTTACACCAGTTCCACATATCAACAACAGGGACCACAGGAGAAAAAAAAAAAAAGGCAGAAAGGAAAGGAGAAAAGTGGCTTATGGTAATGAAGTCGATTAATCATGCGGTAATTAACAATCTGATTGTTCTAGAGAATGGTTTTTTTCTAAACAAAAACCACCTGAACACAACTCCAGTCAATAATTCCACCCTGTACACTTATTTGTGAGAGCTGAGAATTTGGCAGAGCTGGATATCACCCATGGAAGATGTTAGCAGCTGTCATTAAAGCATTTATTTGAATACAGGGAAAACTTGTACCCCAAGGAAAATACATATTCTCAGACATTCAAACATTACAATGTGGTTTCTGCAATCTTAATAACAATATTTCCATTACTCCATACTTCCCTCTTAGCACTAATTTATGGAAATCCAAGCCAGAGAAGAAACCATTTCAAAGGAAGAAATGTCTGTCAAGCATATTTTCTCTGAGAAGGTGCACACTCATCAGAATAGGGAGGAATGATGAGAAGAATCAGCACCTTCAGGAAAAGTGGACACTTTCCATAATAAAAGGGGATGAAAGGCTGGAGTACAAGGTTAGGGCTTTGAAAATTCAGCACTCATCTTAAACCTTCTGGAGAATCTCAGGAACTTTACACAACTTGTACCAGAAACAAAACAACCCTTCCTAATAGCAATATGAGACTAAAAATAATTAATCAGTGAGTTCCAGAAAGGTAATGTTAACAGAGAGATTGCAGTCACTTTTTTCCTCCATACCCCAAGTATTATTTCCTCCTATATTACAGAGCATCTACCAGCTAATGAAAATACAGGAAACTGGACTTTATGATATAGTACGGTGATAAAATGAATTGTATTTAAATGTCAATGGAATCTATGAAATAGAGCAAATTTGGAAGAAATCCATGCAGTAATTTTAAAGTTGTGAATAATAAGCATGGCATTTTCAAATGCACTTGGTCATATTCATGACCTAATTCTGCTCTAAATTCTTTAATTTTAGTTTTTGCAAAGCTATATGAGCCATGCAATACTACGGCAGTATTAGAATGCTGCAGCAGTAGTGAGTCCTGCTGAAAAATTCTACCCTTAAATGAATGACTCCAGCAAAAGAATGGGACATGGCAATTTGGGGCAGAATTAAGCCCATTCTTTCGAAAGGCAGCGCTCCAGATTTTCATAAATGCAAACAAATGCAGTTTGACCTCAGGACTGACACAATGTACCTAATTCCAACTGCCTAAGTAATATGGCAAGAAGAAGCTGGACTGGAGCTGAAAATATAAACTGAATAACTTCCAAGGGAAAACTGAGATACTGAAAAACATTTAATTTGTAGTATGCCTGTAATAAGTAGATATTATTTTGACATCGTCCTGTTAAATTTCATGATGAACAGCCACAAATATACCAAGTGTGAGGCACAGAGACCAAGCACAGGTCTGGTCATAACCTTACTGTCAGATGTCACAAAGCTGCTCCTTTTTATAGCACCTCCTTCCATCTCACTGAATTAATCATATTTATCCCCAAATAAAAGAAATTATGTTTGTTTTTTTTTTTCCTTTGTTCAGAGAAGCACACATTTTATCCAAGAGCCTCAGACATTCCAGTGTAAATTATTTGTATTTCTTGCTACAAGAAGTCTTGCTCCAGGACTTTGTGACAACACTGACTACCTGAGGGAAATCAAATTAACAGCAGCTGAGACAGAACTATTAAAGGCATGTTTTCCCCTATGTACAGTAGTCTGCTAACGTATCCACAGGCAAAGAGTGAGGATAAAGCAAGGACATTTCTCTGAACCATCGCTATCTTTCACATTACTGTCTATTCTTGTGAGGGAGCTGTGGATGCAGTGATATTGATAGGCACTGGGGTTCCTTGAGCCTCAACTCAAGCAGATTTTACAGACGTGCACACCAGGAAGACAGTAGCTTCCAAAGTAAATCAAGCAAGCTTTTTGCTTAAGACTACAGAAGTAACTGCAAGGTTGTTGCTAGTTCCTAGTGTAATGATGCAAGGAAGTGGTGCACCTAAAATCTCTCCTCTGCCCTCATGTCCTCAGGAGGAACCATCCAGCCTCCAGAGGAGGAGATGGGTTTGGGATGGCACCCAGCCTCTTCCTACACAACCTGCCAGGGGCAAGATGCTCTCAAAGGAGCTGTAGTCATGCCTCTGCATTAACTCCCACTCAGCGAGGGAGATGACATCTCTACTGTTTCCAGAGAAGGGCAAAGACACACTACCAAAACTGTCAAGAGTGGCAGGCTCCACATTTGTAACTGGGAATACCACTCTGAAATGCAGGCAGGAGACCACCACACTATGCCCATGCTGCTCAGGCATTACCTCAGAGGTCAGTGTGGCAGAGATCCTTAAACACCACACCAGCAGTGGTAGAGACCAGGTCTCAGCTCTGCCACAGGTTTGTTTTGTTAATTTAGGAATTCACACATTTACTTCCTCACTTCCACTTGTCATCTGCTTTGTCTGCATAGCCGTCAGTGGCTTTAAGGTGGGTGTCATGTTTCTAGGTGCTCAGAGCAAATAAAACCTTGAGCACCTTTGACCTCCTAGCACTACTGGGACTAAGTACTGAAAACCCTTCAAGTAACATTTCTATTCTGTTCAATGAATGAAAAAAAAAAAAACCTGATTTGAAAGAAAAATGCATCTTGCTTCAAAAGCCTCTTTAATCAGCCCCAGAATCTGAACCAATGCTGAGCATAAAGATTTAAATTTAGCTTAATGAAAACTGAATAGACCAAAAAACAACAAAAGAAGTCTCTTTACAAAAGGTATGGATTCGACCCAGCCAGTAAATAATTAAAGCTCCTCTCTGTTCCCTTCCACTTTCTATTTTAAGGCTTTTCATTATATGGGATCAAAGTCAGCTCGAGTTGGAGAGAGTTAGACAAATCCATCACGGAGACAGAATGAATGTATGATCTCATCCCCTGTGACAGCAGCTCGACAGTACCACCTGTTTGAACTCGGCTCATACCACTTCTGATGACACTGGCAATGTCAAGCAAATCACTCGAAATTCAAGGGGGGGGCACTCCCTACCTAAGCAAACAAACAAACAAACAAACAAACAAAGCTGTAAATCTGGTATGAGGAATGCTTACAGGCAGCCAGTGCTGCAAAATGAGCACCCACAGAAAGGGTTCAGAACCCATGAACATAAATCACTCTGGGCCTCAAAAAATCAGTTGTATGGAGAAGACTGATTTCTGTTTGGAAAACACAGTCCAATGAGAGAGCAATGCAAGATAGCTGTATAAAAATAATAAATATTAAAAAGAAGGGAAATAAAACACCCTTATTTATTTTCTCAAAAATAAAGAAAAATAGTACATTGAAACCAGAAGAAAAATAATCAAGATATATGAAAGGCAAGTTAAACAGGGAGTTTAAAACTGACAGATTTAGAAGAGAGAAGGGATTAAGAAAAATTCTGTTCTACTTTTTGGAACTTAAAAATGTAAGTTTATCCTGTGGAGCTGTCTGCAGCACTGGGAACAGAAAGGACTATAAAAGAAAATATTCATTAGATTGTTAATGAATATCTGCATATTCCCATTAGAAACTCATCTGGTTTAAAAAGGAAGAATATAATGTACTTAATGCACCTTGCTTTTTTTAAGCAATAGAAGACAAACATTTATACTTCCTGACACAAACAATGATTAAGTGTCAGGGTTTAAGACATCACCCTTAAGGGGAATCCCCAAGGATTAACAAAATCCCCTTCTTGTCACACTATTCCGGAACTGTCAGCTGGCCAGTTCCTGAGCACTGTCAGGAACAATGCACTGGCCCAGATCCAACACACCGATGTTTGGTTAAAGCTAAAGTTCAGTCAAATGATTTGTCTAAAATGCTTGTTTAAGGAAAAAGATGACAGCATTGTGAGTGTACTCATTAAGATTTGTGTTCTAAACCATTTTTTTGCTCTGACTGCCAGCAGCTAGAAGCACTTGAAGATGAAGGCAGCAAGCACGTCATCAACTCTACTTCATTTGGTGTATAAAACCACTTAGGTCTAGATCTGGGCCAAGACACACTATTTCACTTCTTTGAGCTGCTTGATGTGTTCAACACAAACTTGACTTCAGGTCTGCTACTGCACCAGGCACATTTGCAGTTCTAGGAGTTGCAGGGTATTCTGGCTGATTGAACTTGCAAACTACACAGATATGAAAGTCAAACTGCAAAGTTATTTCAGTTATAAAAAAACCCCTCACTGCTGTGAAATTTATGCCATTTTTTTCTCAGTCTACTAAGATGAAAACAAAGAAGCAGTTTGGCACTTCACTAGCTGAAAGAGCCATTTCAAAACATTTTCTAGACTAAGACTGCGTGGCCTTTTCCCAGTGAAAAAAGGCACTCTGGGGATGAACAGAGGCCCCCAACAACAATGTTCTGGTGACCTCATTAGCATCTGATACGTAGGAACATCTTCTGGAAATGCATGATTTTCCCAATTACCTGGAAATGACCCTTTAATCAAACTCATAAAATTACTTTGATTTGGTACCAAATAGATAAATAGACTGATGTTATTCAGGCCCAACAGCTCTTCAAATGAAGGGGGGGAAAAAAAGAAGCCAGTATTAAAAAAATTAGCTTGGAAATGTTTTGATGCTCTGTGTAGGAGTTAGCTGTATGCAGAATTGAACTGTATTTTCTTGGTTTAGCTGAACTAAGCTGTACTGACAAGAGCATGCTGAATTAGATCCGGTTGTAACCCGAGGTGAACCTGCAGGGTAAACCTTACGTCACTATATTGCTGCAGTTCTTTCCTGTTTCCATGAGCAAATGTGGCTCACTTCCCTCAGTCTCTGAAATGCCATATCGTATGTGCTGGCCATGGGGCAGAAGCCTAACTAGAGCATGTTTGGATTTATTCACTTCAGGCCTCTGGGAATGGAACTGAGGTACTGAAATAAGACTACAAAGGCATGAAGGAGGCAAATGTGAATGTAATGGGGTATCAGAATGCACCCTGTATTTAAAGACATTCACCCACAATTCTGATTCGTACTTTTGGGCTTTCACCTACCCAAGGCAAAACCAATACTGTGTTTCTCTCTCAAAGCCACACAGAGACATCTTGCCTTGCACTGTGGGGTAATTGGCCCAAACAGGTGATGATGCCAAGCCCTTCCTGACTACAGTAACAAATACCTAATTTCTACAGCATCATCCACCAACTTTGCAGGGTAAGACAGCATGCCCTTAGCATGAAGGACAATGAGGACAAATGGTACATGGCATGAGAATCCCCTCTGCCAGACTTCCATTACCACATCACTGCTTCAGAGACATAATGGAGCAGATAGAATTGTTTATTCTACCTTGGTTCTGCCTTACAGCCAGGCCTACAAAATGTGTTCCACCTTCAGGTGTGTTGCTAAGCACAAAACTACCCTCTCTTTGCCAGAGCCAGCTGGAAGCCTCAGTGGCACAAGGTAGGTGGGCACATAACCCTCTGTTATCTCAGTGCCTGATGGCTCCTTTCTTTGCTAGCTTTATCCCTGACTTTCTGTGGCATGGCAGACCACATAGGAGCCCTCCCTGAATTAATCCATATACTTGGAGAAAAAGCAACTCTATTTACAATTGCACTAGATAGGCAATAGACCACTGTCCACAACACAGGCTCTTTACCTGCAGCCCCTGGAAGGCATCCTCTGCCTGCTCAATTGGAATGGTAGGACTTTGTAAACGGTTTTTCCTTCATTAAGTGCTATGGTGCTAAATGTTATTTTCCAACTGTGTATAATAATTTTTTAAAAGAAATTCAGGTATGACCTTGATGATGATTTTCCTTCAGCTTGTATGCAATGGAGATGTTCTACAAATACCATGATTTTCCTTAATAAAAATATAAATCTCCATATAATTTCATCACTTCAAGGCCTTGCATAACTGGAAATCCTCCTCCTACAGAATTTGTCATGTTTTCTTCTCTTTGAGTTCAATGCAAGAAGTGCACAGCTAAATTATGCAGGACTATAAACTTACATAACTGTTTGTAAGATAGAAGAACATAAAAAAATAAAGGAACTTTAATAGTTAGGAATGCAGAGAAGTCCAACACAGAACTTAGGAAAAAAAGATTTATCATTTGTTCTTCAGGTAAGACAGGTTTACTAGTATTTAATTAGTACAAATAGAGGTAAATCTGAGAATATACTGTCATTTCCTTAGATCTATGGAAACCAAGAGCTGGCGGAACTAGTGGCTGAAGCAGCTACCTGAACAAACATCAATATAACATGTAGAAAGGTGTATTTACATTAAATCACCCATCTCTTGTCTTAGGTCTATTTACAGTAAGAGATCACCCACCTCTTGCCTTGTTTCCCCTCTTGAACAGCAGTGGTGTGACAAAGGAAGCACCAAAGGGGATGCACCCACACGGCTCACTGATACCACTTGTACACAATCTTGAGTATCAGGCATCCACAGCAAGCATATCTAATTCCTTTCACTGCCTACCTACCAGGAAGTTCATCAACAGTCTACCCCTTATGCCTTTTGGTAGTTTGCATTCTCCTTTTCTTGGAGCACAGCCTCACATTAGCCAGGCAGCCTTTTACTCTCAATGCAAGAATCTGAAGGGAAATAAAATCCATCAACCCTCTGCCTGGTTTAGTAAATCTCTCCTCACACTGTTCGTCATTCCCTGTGGCCCTGCAACTCGAGCTCTTTGGCTCTCTGCTTGTGGGGCTCTTTAATCCTTCAGCTTTGTAACTGGATGGCTGTGAGAACAATTTGCCCAACAACAATTTGCCTGGTCTCTTTTTCTAGTCCCTGATAAGGATCTTTGCTCTCACTTGTGGTTTCTCTCCTGCCTCTGCTGAAACAGCAAAGAGCCTTTTACAAGGTCATGTATATATACACACCTTATAGTCAGGTGTTCTTCAGCTTACAATGAAAGCCACACGACAGCACAAATGAACCTGAAAGAGTTCAGGATGAAAGGTACTGTTGTAAAAAATATACTTGGATACAGCCAGAAACAGGGATGAAAAACTGATTCCTCAGCATATGACAGCTTTTCAGCATACTCAAGCATGTGCATTTGGAAAGTCTTGCTGCTGTTCCTCATGCAGATTACACTCTGCAGCTTCCTTGCACTGTTTTCCCATTAGGTGTGTGAATTAAGCATAGAAACAATTTGTTTTATCACCTCCACTCTCACAAAATAATTAAATTAAAAATAGCAGTATGGCATCACTTTTAACATGGCAGTAAAATAGAACTATAATGGCTGCAGGCTTGCTCCTTCCCTCCTATAGCAAATCCTGAAATGGAAGGGAGGTTGCAGTTCTTCTTGGGATCCTTCTACAAGATTTTGGCCTGAGAAGAGGTTTGTTGAGAGGGAGGTCACTGTGGGGTAAGTGCCAAAACTCATGTCTCTACTACTCTTAGTCCTCAGGCCATTTGGTTGGAGGAGCTGATCATCTGTTTTGCTATTCCATCTTGCTGGCAGCCCATTTCCATGGTGATGCTCTTCTAGAGATACCTGCCAGCCGAGCAGCACAGGGGTCCATTTTGTTGAGAAAGTTTCTCAATTTATAGGAGCTTTACTGTAAACCTAATACAGGTTGCTACTTTTTAATTTTCACTTTCCCAGGGGCAGACAGTGGTACCAATATCCACAAGTTTGCCCATCCCTTTCCTATCCTACAAGAATGTACAAGTCTGCACCTCAGGACACTGAGGGGCTAACAAAATAGCAGGACATGGCTTGTACTGCTGACATCCTTTTGATACAACTACATTTTTTCAAAACCATTGGGCATCAATCAGGTCCATGGAAAACTGAAAACAATAATCTGAGCTTTAAAAACCCAGGAGACTAAAGATGTCTGTGTTATGCAAGTAATACTCAGCTAACAAAGCTCTTCAGTTGCTCCCTAAGATACACGACGCTCTGCTTAGTGTTGGATTTCAAAAATGCACAGAGATACTTATCTGCATATCTTAAACTGCTGTCAGATCTAAGATGGATGTTACTGGGGCTAAAATAAGAGATATAAACAACCTGTAGAAGAATTTCATGTTTTGGCTTATTTAAATTTAGCACTTGATACTTAGGGATTTATTTGACCCCTGGAATTTAAGAATTTTCTCCACAGAACACTCATTAAGTCCTACAAGAAATGTATGTGTGCCATTTCCATCAATACTACTGGATTTGCAGGTGAATGGAGATTTAACCCTGGGTTCACAGCTCCAGCACAAGAGCCCTTGGCTTCACAGAAGACAACAAATGTGCAAAGGAATATCAAGAACAGAGGAGCTTATGCAGAGATACCTCTCTGGAGCCTTTCAAACAGGACTTGGAGGAGATGTTTGCCCTCTGCAAGGAGGCTGCCAGAGAGGAAGATCTGGGAGCAGGCTAGGGGCTGGATCACAGGACCCAGCAGTCCCCAAGTCCTGAGCACACCATTCCCAGCAGTGGCTGACTCCCACCATGAGAACAGTGGTGGAAGAGCCAACCCAAAGTGTAAAATCTCTTCTAGTCCGTGGTCAGTGATCTGCTCAAGTACTACTCTGCACACATTTTGTCATGCAGGAGTGGTGACCCTCTCTGAAAACTTCACACTATGGTTAGGAAAACCATTTCATGTGCTTCCTATAGTTTTATGTGCAAATGCCTAGAGCTTTTCCATCTAATACCTACATAAATTAAACTTCTGTAACTGTGAGTTTTGTTACTAGAAAAAACCCTGTGAAACAATGAGTTTTCCTAATGCTTCTGACACAGGCAGAGTAAGCACTATTGTGAAAGCAGTGTGCTCAGAATGTGTTAATTGCCAGGTCCCAGGAGCCTTCCCTTTCACCCATTCCACATCTTCTTATATAATAGCTTTTACCATATTGTGATGAGAGTCACAGTCACGTATTTGAAAGTCTATTATTGCTGTATAACATAATAATTAAAGTTATTTTTAAATAATATTCTGCTGTGGCTTACTACAATTCAGCATCAGTAACAAGTATTTACATACCCTTAAGTTACTCTCAGAATACTTTTTATATAATTAAAAAAGGTCCTTTTCACTAGAACACAAGTATTTTTCACTTAAAAGATAATGACAGTTATCACTTAAAAGAAGATGGCAATTAGACATTTATTTGTACAATTAAGAGATTTATTTGTACCTATATCCTAAAACCTTCTCAGCTGCCGTTCATTAAAAAAATATTATGAAGAAGCCAAAGAACACTACAAATTCCACCCTTTATGCTCTGTTTTACATCTCTGTTGGACAAACAGCATTAGGACACGAAAGCCATTAACCTCTTTTGTTGAGGTCACTGCATTTATGACATGACAGAAGTACCAGCATACACTTAATTGTAAAGGCTGTTTGCACATAAAATAACCAAATGGTCAAACTAAAATATCTCCCCAAACTCTGCATCTGTAGTCTATATATTGCCACACAACTCTCAAGAACTTCCACATTTACTTCCTAGTAAGAGTTCAGAACAGTTTTCAAATTCATAGAAGTTTAGAGAAAAGAAGTGAGTAGGTGAAGAAATTGGGGTTTTTTTTATCAAAAAATATAGTATTTTATTAGTACATGACAGAATTAATTTCTTCCTTTGTAAAAAAAGTTTGCTTTTATCTATACAGGTTGGCAAATGCTTTTATTGTTCCACTGAGCTGTTCTACAATATCTTAAGAAGAAATTTTCCGGGGGCAAACTAAGAGAGCGAATTATTTACTAATCAATTTTTTTCCTGAACCATTTTGTATTTTAAATTGCAGATAAACATGTCTTCACAACTGATTTTCTCAATTTGACTCTTTCCCTCATACCTCCAACAATGTCATTGTCCTGTATCTTAATTTCTTACTGCACTGAGGTCACAAATTTTTATTACCCGACTTCACCACAGGATCTATTTGAAGATCAAGACATGACATCAGAATATGACAGCTATGTCTCCTGGTTAGAAATCTCAGCTCTCTACAGTCTTGCAGACATTTGTTCTGCTTTTGTTGATGTTTTACTGTTTCCTCAGAGCTACTGAATTATTCATCTGTCAACATAAATGTGGAGTTCATCATATAAATATGCAAAGTCACCGTTTTAGAGCAGACATCCAAAGACAAATTCATATAAAGGCTTTTTATAGATCATTAAACCTGCACAGCAAACGACACAATATACCATAAATGTAGCAGTATATAGTAGGACTGAAGTTGAATGTAAACTCTGAGTAGAGCAGTATTCCAGCCTACTCTCTGCTATGCTACTTTTTGCAGTAAGGCTTCCATTCTGATTTGCAAAGCCAGTTCCTGCTTCTTGCCTCAGCTGATACAACCCTAAAAGTAACTCATCTCTGCAAACTATTAGACTGTGCTATTCCTCTGCACTAATATCTGCTTTTCATGCAGAGCACCTACTTTCTACCAGGTATTTTCAACCTGGACCTATCTCTTGGCAAGAAATCTACAGATCTGAGTGAGACAACAATAAGGTAGAATTAAATACCCCGTCAGTATTTTTACCTTTACAGCATGCATCCTGTTAAGATTGCTAAATATAGGGAATTTCCATATGTTCTGCTCACCTAGACTTCAGTCAGAATAAAGGGGACAAAGGATTTATTTGCCAGTGCTTAATTTACTACATGAATTTTATGCATGGTCAGTTACACTACATAAAATAATCCAAACGCTGGTTCATGAATTTTGCAGTCAGCTTTGTCAGACAATGTCTGAAGATTCAATTATAATTTAAAAAGAACAATTACCTTTTAAATAACAGCCTGAGTTAACAAAAGGAACAGATTCATCACTCAGTGGCAAAAAGACCATAGTCCAGGTAAAGACACCCTGAGTAGCTAAGCTATGGAAAAAACTTTTCCAAAACTCAACATTTGACTGCAGTTCACGTAATTTATTCACAGTAACCTTAGCAATGCCAATTTGTGAAAATATTGGGGCAAATCCCAAAAGACTGATTTGGTTTTGATTTTCACTTTACTCCATTTTACAGAACAAAATCACACATTGGCTCTTGAAAAGGAGCTAAGAAAGTATACTAGGATTTGCTATCTCAGAACACAGTGTCTCCCTTCCATTATCTGCAAGTAACCTGACAAAGACAAAAGTTAGGATGGCCAGTACATATAAATAAATAAATAAATAAATAAATGATCCTGTATGATTAACTTTTGCCTTGTTGCCCTCATGTCTTCCCAGGATATTTAGACAGGAACACTAAACACACCAAAACAACAGGAAATAGCATTTGCAGTCTTCTCACTGGCTTCAAAGGCCTGATAAGCTGGCCATTTGAGATTTAAATATTTCAGTAAGTGAGACATACTGCTAAGCAAAGAGCAGAGCTGTGTTTGCCATCTTACTCTCTGCACTGTAGGTGTTTATTTCATTCTCCATACTCAGGACTACAGAACGTGTTCTGTAAAATCAAGTTACATTTATGCTCTTGCCCTCCATTATCCTCAGAAAACACCTCCTTTTCAAAATCCTTAAGTTCTACTGTAAGCATTTCCTAGGGAAATACTATTATACAGAACATTGACACTTCCTTGAAATGAATGATGGATCCTTAGTAAAACTGACAACCTCAAAATTTTAGAACAAGCTCTTTAACCTGCTAGACCAGCTAGCATCCAGTGTAAGATACCATGGCTGAAACTTTGTCCCAAGCAGAAGATGGAGTTTTGTGAACTGAAATTATGTAAGAAACTCAGCAGAAAGAGGGCTGGCAGCTAGGACAAGGTCAGTGCAACACAGTCCAAGTCCAAGAGAGAGTGCAAAGAGATGGATGCTGGAAGCATGCAAGCTGTCTGAAAGCTGTTCACCTGATCTAAAGTTTGCAAGGAAATTAATGATGGTAAATTTCACAGCAGAAGTGTGGATATAAGACTTGTGCAGCATTCTGCTGAGTAGAGCCACTTAAGTACGTGTACTTAGAGGAAGATACTGTACAGCTACACGTTTAAGCCAGATTTTATTCCTGAATGCAGAATCCAGTAACACAAACCTGTTCTGAGTTATTTCCACTTGAGAATTACTTTTTTCATTAAACTGATACCCACTGAAAATAGATTTAAAGTGTAGTCAGGTGAATGAGTGTCTGATGAGTTCTGATACAACTTGAGCTAAGCTACTGTCTCTTATCTGAGGTAACAATGATCACATGAATGCAAAGCAGAAGAGCATACCTTAAACCACCATCTTTTACCATGCACTTGTGATGAGTAGCAAGTGCTCTTCATCTATTTCAGGGCAGAACTGCAAGGCAGCACAAACCAACACTGTCTTTGGATTACAATCTGTGCTGAAACAGCTTGGGGAAGGCTCACATGAGACTGTAAATTCCATTAGGGAACTGAAAATTCTTCAACCGCCTGAAGTATCCTACCAATCCTCTAGATAAACTAGAAAACTCAAATCAAAATCGATGTCTACATGAGGTTTTACTTTAACTCTGTCTAGTTAATTCAGGTAAGTGCAACCATTATTTTTACAAAGTGGCCTAGGAAATCAACTTTCAGCTCACATGAAGCTTTTAGCTGTTGTTTGTAATTACTTCTGGAGCTCTTGTAAAGATGTGTTGCTCTAAAATGAACTAATTTTAGCAGTTTTATTGCCTTACTCCTACCAAACACAGGCAGGCTTGTATAGGTTTAAGTTTTACCTGTTCGTATATGTCTACAGCAGCTGAAAATAAAGTGCTTATATAAAAAAATGTTTGCAGGGTGCAAGGCTTAAGTTTCGAAGTGAGAACATAGGAAAATACACAGAAGACAGTAATTTGAGCAATGAAATAATGTTAATAAAAGAAAAAATAATATCAGGAAATTAGTATCTTTCTTAACAGCCAATCTGGTAATGCTCTGGAACATTTTCCTAAGGGAAGCAGTGGGAGCTCTATTATTTTGATAATTTAAAATCAGACTGACAAAAAAGTAGCAAATGTACAGCACAATAAAGAATAATTCCATACAGGAAGGGGAATGAAGTAGGTGACTAATTTCTTTCTTTCTAACAGCTATGAATCATACAAGTGCAGTGGTAGCTTGTACAGAAGCTGGAGCCTCTATACACAGATGGTAATGCAAACTGATAGCTCTCACACAGTACTTGCCCGTAATGGAGGATCCAATTCTTCAAGTATCATAAACCACCAATACACATTATTAGACTATCTGCCTAAATTCTACAGAGACTTCACAAAGCATGCTTTACTTACCACCCTCTGTCCCCCAGACAATAAAAGCAATGCCAGTTTCATCACTGCATGCACATTCATTTTGCTGGTACAGAACTTCCTTAGCTAAAAGCTACTGGAGCTACTTTATGAAATCAGTGCTTTACATGTTACCAGGGTAAGAATTTTTGGTCTCAGGTCACACCATGTTTTACTTGAGTTCAATTAATTCTCTATTTGAAGGCATATTTAAGACAAACATTTTATCTGTTGACTATGAGTTCAATATTTCCTGATCAAAGTTGAGAGAAAGAACAAAACACAGATTTTTTATTTGATTCTTCTGTTTTCCAATATTTTCTCAAGTACCATAGACATATAAGTGTTACTTGAACTAATCTTCCCAGGCCATGCTGTTTGACCCATGTGCTCTGTTGCCACTCGAGCCCTTACAAGGGTTGTGCTGTGACAGTGACATGCTGCTCAGAGCACAGACTGGGGTTAAACATTCACCACTGCAGCAGTGGTCTGCAAATCAAAAGAGGTGAAAGCACCACTTTAAACTATATATAGGATGGTTTCTTGGATAAATATGAACATGATGTGCCTTAATTTTTTTAAAAAGTGAGACTATCTATAAAAAAGGGTACTGTAAAGCACTTTTTGTCTAAGATCATGGAAAGTAAAACTTACTACAATACCTGTTCTGCTTTTTAGATAATCACCTCCAACTACAAATTTGCAAACAATGTATCAGAGAACAAAGGCAGTAATTTTCCACAAACTATTTAGGAATTGGGAAGAGTAGAAGATTATGTTCAAATATTTTTAAATCTTGTATTTGTAAAAAAAAGCTCATTAAAAAACCAAACCAACTTCCACATTTCTGCAAAGATCCTGTCATTGGACCAGGCTGAGTCTATCACACATATTGTCTGTACGGAAAGTAGTTTAAAAATTAGAAGAGGAGCAACAAGTGCTACTTACTGCACTTTGGAAACAATCTGTTTCCTTTGCTGACAGGTCACTTTGCCTTCACAGTCTCTTCCCAAAGAGTCTAAGCTGTCTCGAATATTATTTTCCAATCACCTAGAGTGGCTATGCTTGTGTGTCCCTGTTCAAACAACTTAATGATGAGAAAATGATATGTTCAGGTTTGTATTGGAATCACCTTAGATGACGCAGTGGTAATACTGTGGATGCAGTATTGCATAAAGTACAAAATTCTGGTTTTCTTTACCACAGGAAAACACAGCATATAGTAACTAAATAATAGTATTTTCCTTCTTGCATTCTCACAGTAGCACAGGAAAATTGAAATAACACGAAAATCAGTAGTACACCAAAGATATTTACCCACTTAAGACTTTGATGGAAATCCACTGCAATGCAAACAGGAATCTAGATTTATAAAGCAAACATTTCCCATCCCAGAAGACAATCACTCCTCACTTAGGGCGCTGGCCAGAGTCAATTGGGTTCCTTCATCTAATTAGAATAGAAAGTCATGGACTAGAGAATTGAGGTTTGATACAACTACATGTCTTGGGAAACAGACAGATTACTTCTAATGTGCATAGCACAGTCAATGAAGCTGTAAACAGCACTGTCTAGTAATACTTTTATTTTCAGTGAAAGCTGTATGAATTGTTCCTATTTTTTCCCCACTTTTCAAAATATTTGCCTTCAAAACATACTTTATGTTTCTTCTCCTTTTAACTACTATGACTGAAGAAGGGGTAAAGCTAATATAAAGGAAGACAGGAAGCAAAACAGAAAAATCTGGAAAGGCACAAAAAACCAAAACACATTTCTTAATGTCCTATCACCCCAAGTGCTGCTAAACTCTCAGAATAACTTTCATCTCAGAAGGAAAGTTATGGCTGATTGGCACTAACTGTTGAAGAAAGTGCTTTGTTGTCTACCTACAGCACAGTGAACCAGGACCTTGGGATGCTGGGCTGGTAACCAAATTCATAGGGTGGCTCTGAAGGGAAAATGAGGGGAAAAGCAGGATGGGGTTAGGATGGGTGAAAAGGAAGGTGAGGACGAGGAAGTGTGATTATCAGAGCCCTCACACCAGCTGCTGCAGTCCTTAAAAGGCCCCCCTACTTCAGGTGAACTTCTGTTCTACACTGCTATACACACCAGGACAACTTCACATGTGCAAGCTGGGGAGTACCTGTTGCAAATGAGTGTTTTAGGATCACCTGAAGAACCTGGGAAGGGAGGGGATCTACAACCACAATATCCTTATGAGATCTAAACACTCCTTTAATTCCTTTGCCATAGCAGGACCTGAAGCTGCCTCAGCATTTCCTGTTACTTTATGATGTCACTATCCCCCTAAAGAAGATAAGGAAATGTCACATCCATCAACAATGTTTCTCTAAAAAAAGAAAGGCCTGCACAAAGCAAAGCAGCAGCACAGAATGGGTGAAAACAAGTGAAGTCTCAGTCTGACCTCAGTGGCATAACCCACTGACCTCAGACAGCCTTCAGACATGAGCTGTCACTAAAGTGACAAAGCAAGTTCTAGTGATTAACACCACAAAGTGTATTACTTCTACATTATTAACCTTGCATATTTTGCTACTGTGAGCTGGAAAGCATAGGGAAACTCTTAAGAGTCAGAACCACTGATACCCTTCTTATACTTACATTTCTGACTTTGATTATCTGATCATAGCTTTTTCTTACATGAACAGTTTCCAAGGTACTGCTTCCAGGATCACTCAAACTCCCGTTGTTTTATCGATGTGAGTAATCCCAGATGTGCAGTGCAATTGCTTACATTAATAAAGACACACAACTCTCAAGCGGTTGTAGGATCAGAGCCTTCAAGTTGTGAATAGTCATTGGCTTTTCTGCCATTAACAGGTCATTGATGAACTGCAGCTTCCTTCACATCAGACAGAGGAATATTAAGGTATACATCTATCACTGCCATTTTTCTCTTGCAACTTTTTAAAATGCACAATCACATTCAAAAAGCAATCAATAGCAATCCAGTTGCAAGCACCTCTAATGAAGTGCAGCAAAAACAATTTAGATTTTCATCTGAAAGGTCTCAGAAAGCATTTCTCAGCTCTACTTTATCTGCCCAAAAAGAAGATCAAGGTGTTTATTTCAGGCTTTGAGCCAGTGAGGATAGACACATGCACTGAATTGCCTACAGCAAGAAACTCCACTGTGTAGGATAGCACAGCTCTTTGCATAAAGTTATTGCTGCCATAGATTGCTTGTCCTACTCACATCTGTTCTTGAATATCTATGCCCACAGCTCTAATTATTGTAATTAATTATAGCTGAAAGGACAGTGATAACTATCAATTCTTAGAAGTATTTCCAAAAGGAATTAAAAAAACCTTTCCAAAAATTGAAAGCCTCTACTAGGACACCTGTCAATGTATCTGTTACGTTTTTAATTCACATTTGTGAATACTGATAGGTTGGTAACAATAGAGGGTGAAGTTTGCACTAAACTTTTTCACACTACTCCCACCATTCATGGCAGCTCTTCTTGCTCCTTGACTCCTAATCTATCCTCAGCAAAGTCTGGAAGTCACAGCAGATTTATATTTTATCAATATTGAAGAACCTGATTAATCAGCAATACTTCCTCCTGCTGTGGGAGCAAAAGATAAAAGCAGAATGAATCCCAGCAGGTCTGCTGAGTGAACCTGTTTTCAGCTCTTCTTCCTTGAATAAAATTTTCAAACACACATCATAACTCTCTGCAAACCATCCCATTCACAACATAACTAACAAGGAATAGCTAGCAGTGATTTTTCACTTGTTTTCTAAAATACAGTTATTACTTTTAGATTTTGGATGCTCAGTGAACAACCAACGCTGCTTGAAAACCAACATGATTCCCATTTTCAGATACAAAAGGTAGAAGATAAAGGAATAAAATCATACAATAATTTTCAATAGATGTATGAAAAACACTACTAAGCATATGCTGATGTAAATTGGCTTGTATTTCCAGCACTTCAACTGAAAATGCATTATCTTTGCTCATAAAGTAGATTTATGCACTTGACCTGCACTTTTTCAACTAAAAGATTCTACTGCATAGGCAACTCTTAATCCAAACTCCTTCTCCTAAACAGTAAAAATTACTTTATTGAGCCCTAGAGATCAAACAGGTCTATGGTACAGCACTACTGAAATGTTTCAGATGAGCTTGTTTGGTGCCTGATTTAATTCCAAATTAAAAAAAAAAAAGTTTTAATACTAACTTTGTTTTCGAAAGAAAATGGAGAATATCAACACAAATCACCCTGAAATCAGAGCACTGGTTCAAAAAAGTGCCAGCATTCTGAGGCTTGGAAGTGCTGAAACAGATCCGCATCTCCCATCTATCTCCTCTGTGGAGAAGCCAGCAAGAGCCTAAAGCCTGAAGTTCCTGAATTCATACTTCCAGTTCACTACTAAAACTCTCCCAGAAACTGTTCATTTACATGGCAGCAAGGCAACAAAGCACTATTTTATCCAAACAACCAAGTTTCATCAAAAAACCCCTCTCACTTTTCGAAATATGCAGCAGCAGACTGAGGAGCTCTAAGAAGCAGCTATCAGGTCAAGCATCTAAAGAACCACTGAGAAGCAGCTCTCCAAAAAACTTCAGGTACCTCCCATTCAGGGAGATGAGCAGCTTCTAACAGTGGGAGTGGGACCAATCCAACTGCAAGCTCTTCTCCTGGCACCACTGTGAGACAGCACAGGGCTTAAAAAGGCAGAAGCTTTCATGTACCGGCTTCCAAACCAGGAAGCAGCAAGACTGTTATGAAAATGGCTTGTTTTTAATAAAAGGGCTTGCAATGGCCCAAAAGAAGACACAACAGTAGCCAGCCAGGAAAGCAAAATAGAAAGGAGAAAAAAGAATGATAGATATCATTTAAAAGAAGAAAAAAAAAAACTATTAAATCTAGATTTAGTGAAAGCAGAGAGAAATCACATTCATGTGGCAAATCTTTTAAATTTATGTTGCCAAACACATTTGGGAGCAAAAGCAATACCATTCCCCAAAATGTTCTTTAGAATGAAACCAAAACCAAGCTGCGGTAAACTGGCAGTTAAAACAAAATCTGAAATTAAATGAGCTGCCCTTCTACACACTTTGCAGCCATCAAAAGCTTTCAATGTATTTCTCAGTCTTTTCTTCTTCAGCTGAAATTTTGCCTTTCAGCTTTCTTTAATCCTAGCTTTATACACACCCCTTCTAGGATCTTAATTGCTCTCATCCTACTTTCAATTCACATTTTGTGTTGCCCTGGAAGAAAAATTGCTTCTTTAACGAGAAGAGCCACAAAAGGATTTTAGCCTATTCTAAAACAACATTGAACTATTCCTACCTTACCTTCATGAAATGCCTTCATAGAGGTAATTTTAAAATGTATGTCAAAGGAAAGCCAGTCCATCAAAGAAAATGCTAATAGACATACAGGAATATTAAGATTGCACAAATCACCACATTCTCTCCTGTTTACATGTATTTGCATGCATTCACTCACTCATTCAGCGATTCTCTGCTGCAGCTTCATGACTTAAAGGTAAATTCAGAGGTACAAGGATTACCGGAGGGTTGGGAGATTTCATCACCAAGGAGGTGAGGCCAAGAGAAGGATGTGGGTGGGTCACGTCATCCATGGGGCAGGAACAGATTTTTTTTCCAGGATTCTACACAGTTTCTCTTCAGCTAGAAGATGGGAGCCAGCTTTGAAAGCCTGTCAGAGACCATCAGACCCAGAGATACTGATGAGGTGTTCTTGGCATCCGGGGGAGGTCGGCAGCTCATCCTGCCTTGCAGAAAGGTTCAGCAGCTGTGGTGTGGGTAGGGTCATTAGTAATGCTGCATTCATGACTCATCTGTGGCTTATTCCTTAAATACACACACAGGCAGGAATTTTTGTTTCACTGGGCTTCAAGTTGGTCAGGACCTTCAACATAAATCCACTTATTAGCCTGCAAGGAAATTTATCATCTGACCTTGACATATTTCTTCCACTTTGACAAAGAACACTGATTCCATAGTTCCACAGCTTGTAAGAACAGGGAATGCATCTCAGGACAGAAGTCTTCACAATAAGGGTATTTCCCAGTTACAACCCATGCAAATGAAGACAGAGACTTGGAAGAGACTTGGTCAGGAGAACAAAACCAAAGAGCAGAAATTTTAGCACAGAAGTGCTTTAACTTGAGCTGAAAACTGAAATCTTCCATCAGCAAAATCAAATGAAGTACCTCATTAAAAGCCGAGTTTAATTCATGCAGAGAAAATGCACCACTTACAAAACAGGCTGAGTGTTTTTGTTTTGGGATAAGCTGTGTTTCTTTGAGCTGCTGGAGGATCTCAGCGGATTTCTAATTTTGGTGTGCTGTAGACTGGACTATGGAGCTGCTTTTGGACAGCAAAATACAACCTCCCCACTGGGCACAGAAGCTGCATAGTGATGACATGCCAAGAAAAAAAGTATCTTCAGGCTGGGAAACCTGACACAGTAGGAGACAGAAAGGATGAAGTGCTGCAGTGGCTCAGGAAGGAAAAAAAATAAGTTCAGACTGAGGTAAAGGAAACATTGAATTTGGCAACATTAAAAACTTTTGATTGATAATTTTCAAATGAAATATTTTAAGATATGTGAATGGGAAGTATTGGGTTTGGCTACAGTTTTTTGTTGATCAATTTACACAGAAAGCAAAAGCTTTTAGCAAAACATTCCATAGTGCTGAAGATTAACTTTTTCTTTCTTTTTTTTTCAGTCATGTCAATTTTCTGCTTTTTAAATCAAATTCTATATAAGCTGTGCTAGAATAAAGAGAGGCACAATGAAGTTGCTCTTTGTATTCAGTGTTAGAAGTTGGACTGGTCTATTCTGATGCTTCTTAGACCACTTACAAAGCAGTGTTTATTTCACTATCAGTATCACATGTCTAAAATTCACTAGTACTGAATATAAAATCACATATTTTTAGAAGAGGGAAAAACTTCTAGCTTATTCTCTGTGAAAACCAACAAAAGTAAGGAAAGTAAGTCAGAACTGATTTTAAATCTGTATGTTATTATACTCACTGGCATAGCTGTTAATTGTCTAAAATATGAATAGTAGCTCAAAAATCTATTTCTAATCTTTTTCAAAGATAACACATGGCAAATTTTGGGGTTTTTCCACACTCTGAACAATGTAGTTTGGTTCTTTAAAGCTCTGTGTTTTGTATGTGTTTTTTCTTCCTTTTCATAACAGCTGATTTTTTTCTTCGCCTTGCTTTTGAGAACAGGCTATGCAATTTTTAGAAAATAAGCACTGCAAATGAATCACCAAATGATAGTAGTTAAGCTCCAGCCATTGTGGATGCTCCTACTGAGGGGGATCACAAGGGTTTGCTCAGGAACACGTGGAATATGGGGTGGGAGACCTTTGGTGTGGGCTGTCCAGGCTCAGAGGTGCTTCTCCTGCAGTCCCTGCACATGGAGAGCATCGCACAGAGAGGCGCAAAGCAGAGGAGAGCATTGCTCACTGACACGTTCACGTACTTCTGGTCAACACAAGTTTCAGCAACACCAAAACACCCACAGGGAAAGAGTGCTGCCATCTGGAAGAAGCCCAGTGAAGTTACCCCCTGGCTCCTCAGGAGCCTTGCAGGGGTGTGAAAAGCAAGGTCACAATTAATTCAGATGGGATTGCATGGAAGCACTGTGCAATGGATTCCTTTCAACCCGCTAATACCCTCTCATGGAAAGGGGATTGTAAGGGACTTTTTGCAGACACAAACCTCTCCTTGTGCATTTTACAACCAAATCCTGTATCTGGATTTAGCTCAGCATAAGCTAGCATAATCTTAAAGTCCTGGTGTATGCAGCAAAGCAAAAAAATATCATATTATGGCAGTAAAATCACAGCTGAGGTAAATATATTCTGTATCTCTACTTTCAGACATTTGCAACCTTCTCAAAAATACTGTCCTTTGGTCTAAGGATTTCTTGTCTAGCCAGTTCAAGACCGCTTGAAAAACAAGCAACAAAAAATGTTTGCCAGTTATTTTTGATCATCTGAAGTGCTCAGAGAGGAAAAAAAGAGGAAATAAGTGTACAAAACATGGAAGGACATAACTTCTTATCATTCGGCCTTGAAGCCTTCCCTCTGCACCCAGGCACTAACTTGGCATCTCAGTCATGCTAAACCACACAGAAATTCTCACAGAAAGTCAGCTTTAATATCAGCTCCCAAAGTTTTCATGATACCATTTTTTTCCTATTTATGCTGCAAGAGTTAAAAAGGAGGTGTACTGACAGAAATAGAAACATTTGTTATTTGACAATGTTAGTAAATACACTTCAATCTGACAAAACCAAATCATTACTTTTAGTAGTGACCAGTGTTATCTGGGAATGCAATAGTTAAATACTAAAGTAGATTAATTTATATGGCTAGTATATAAAACAATGTATGAACTCCTATCTCTTTGGAACTTAAAAGCCCCACAGTGAGACACTGGCTGACTTGAGAGCTGACAATATACTACAGTTACAAATGGGAAATGTGTTCATCCTCAGTCAGGTCACTGAGAAGAAGAGAAAAATTCTTGGATTTCAAAACATCCCCCACCCCTGCTGCAAGTCTCTCTGGGATTAAGGCAGGCAAAGACTCCACACCATTTGAAAGGGACCCTGACCATTGCAATCCATATTCTTAGGACACTGACTTATCTTTGTTGTGTTTTTGTGAGACATTCTACAAGTAATTCCAAAAAGCCTGTTGTTCATTCCTTATCTTTTGTAGTTGTTGTTTGCATTACCACTGGCTTCTCCCTCACCAACTCTCCCCAGTATGCTAAGAAATCTTTTCACCTCACCTTTGCACACATGCACATTTGTATATATTCAGGCACCTATTTCCCTTCTCTGGTGTAGCTGTAGTTTCATCCTGCCCCAGCATATGCACTGGATGCTTCACAGGAAACATACAGGGAACAGTCAGAGCAGATTCCCTCAAGACTGACTTTACCAGAGCTGTATGAATTTCTGGAGCTAAGGATTTACTGCCTAGATTGTGTGTTATACTCTCCTTTCATATGAGAAGGCACAAATTAGCTGTACAGCTTTGTATTTTGCTTATAAGACTTAGGAACTAGGATAGGTTTTTTGCTACATTTATTGATAACCATTCCATGTATTTTGTTTTTAACAGGAAGACTTAAAAATAGAATATTAAGAAAACCCAATGGTAACAGTACACTTCCAAATGCTGAAGTTTTGCAGGAGTTGCTGCTAGGAATACTTGCCAAGTAGAAAAACACAACAATTAAGAAGACCGTTAATAGATGCATAGACAACACAAAGCAGAACCTTGCATTCCAAAATCCAGCTAAACACCTTAATATCTAATGACACTGACAATTCACGAACAGTATGCAAGTGGGTGTTACCACTTTCCAAAACAAAGTCACATCAAACACTCAGCTCTTGCAAGGTATGGGAGGATTGACTTCTTTAAAAACAAAAATAAAAGGAAACAATAGGAATAAACTCTGAATAATAAGCTGTGAAAAAAAACAGTAAAGGCCTTTTCAAGGTCTGAGCTTCCAGCCACACTGCTCACATATCAAACACTAACAAATGTTTGGATAATTCAAGGACTGTGTATGAGTGTGTGCTGAAGCTTCAATTTAAACACTCCAACACCATTTAAAAACTTTTCCTAAATTATGCTCCAATCACTGATGTACTCTTTCCAATACAAGTAAAATAGAATTTGAGGTAAAGCATAATGAGCAAATATATTCTTAATGAATTTTTAACCCCATGTTAACAAGACATTCTTTGGACTTAGCCAAGCAGATGGCAAGAGGTCCAGGAAGTTCCACTGCTGTGAGGCTGTCAGAAACAAGGAAGTGATAACCTTTTGGTCTGGGGTTTTGCAAACAAAGCAACACATTGTTCTTGATTATGGTGTTTGGAGACCACTAGAAATATGTATCTCAGTATCTTGTCCAGTATCTGTAGCCAGTATATGTAGCCCAGTATCTTGCACTCCTTAAATGGAAATAGATGTGTGAAGAGCTAATTACAACATGCAAGCTTTGTTGTCACTTCAGCAGAAAGAAGATAAAAGAAAGAAAAGCAAGGAAAGGAAGAATACCACCATGAAAAACCAAACACCCTTCCCCCCCCCCCCCCCCCCCCTTGACACCCATCTAGATAGATGCTGATAACATTGGGCAACTTCGTCTGATGAAACAAGTTTCTTTGTAGCTTGGCATGTTGTTTTCAACAAACTGGGATGTAAATCACAATACCCATGGGACAACATCACTTTTTCACTCTGGTAAGCAGAGGGCACAGAGAATCCCCTGGAAAAACAGCAGTTAATTCAAGTGCCCTGGTGGATTTCCAAATAGCCAACTCAGGAATGCTAAGGTCAGATGCTGTATCCTCCTCTCCTCTGCAGTCTGAGTGAGTAGGCAGCCACAGGACCCACCACACCAGTCAAAACTGTCCCCTTTCAAGCATTCCTGCTTAAGAAAATGTGCAGCATTTTGGGAAAAAGGAAAAAAAAAAAAAAAAAAAGGAGGCAACCCACAGCCCCCAGCTGCTGATGTTCAAAGAAAGGATAACATCTGCATCCTGCCCTCAGTGGTACACCTGCACTTCCCCACCTGGCCAAAGGGGCAGCCATCCCAGTGGTGCTTCATTACCTATCTACAGCCCCACAGTTCCCATCTGCAGCACCAGAGTCATGGAATGAAAGGTTCATGGGATAACGGTGGCCATTTGTAGCTCTGGCAGCTTTCAGCTCTCCTTCCGTTGTGTAATTTCAAGGTCTTCCAAAATACATGTCAGTGTACAAGAGGGAAATCTGGGTTTCAAGGACAAACCTTCTCGACACCTGAGTAGTAAGATGACATTGACTCACAAGCATAAGGAATGCTCTGAAACACAATTTTGTTTTTCAGTCTTTTTCCTTGGTTTTGAGCAGCAAATGGCATAGATGTATGGCACTACTAAGGTTTCTGCTAGTATTACTTTATTTCTGTTTCTTTTTCTTCCAAACTCCTCTATTTTCTTCCGCCATGTCCTTAATTGGATATTCAGATTAAGGTGAGAAATGTATTAAAAATACATAAACAGTACGATCATCAAACACAGTATATGCAAAATGGCAGGTTTTAGAAATATTCAGTGCTAAAATTTCAACTGTTAAATGTGTTTTGGTAGGCAAAGAAGACTGCAGCTTTTTTAAACATGAGGAAATCCAACGGAGTACATCAAACCATGTTACAGACACTGACAGATACAGGCTTTCAAGCAAAACAGCTGTCATTAAAGCTCCTGTGACTGCTTAGAATACACTGCTGCAGTCTCCTACAAAAACCCCAGATCCTTGAGAAAAAAAGAATACCTTTACCATATACATTACATATACATATAGCTTCAGAACAGAAATGCAGGTCCATCTTTCTTCCCTTTCCTATGAATAAACGAAAACAATATGAACCATTTCTACCCCTGTGGTCATCAGCAAGGGCCAGAAAGCCACAATATGGCCTGTAACAAGCATGCTCATCTTACAGCAGGGACCACAACCTCACAACTACTTTCCTAGGACAGCACTTAGCATGAAACGTGTCCATTTCATTTTATTTAACATTAAGGTCTTCCAGATACAACATCACTTCCCACCTTCTGAAGGCTCTGACTACTTGAAACAAGACTGTGAGCACTGGGTAAAAAGTCTGAAACAGCACCTGGTACCAGCACAGCTGCCAAAATACTATTCCTTTCCTTGGACACTCCTACAAGCTGTCCCTGCACATCTACGGTGACAACAACCTGCCGAAGCCACCAGGGTTTGTGTCATTTTGTGTGACAACCAGTGCAATTAATTACTGAGATGATTTGCATCTTCATGAGCCATACACAGTCTATGTGCAGCAGTGGTTGAGACACAATAGCTTCAATCCAGGTGCCACTGGCAGGACAGGAAAGGATCCTTGGGCTTGCAGAGGACAAGAGCACACAGCGTGAGGCATGACTGTACTATCCCACATCCAGCATATGTGGGATGTTTCTGTATGGAGCTGGCAAGACAAGGAAACTGCTGGGTCCAGCACACATACAGAGGCAACTGAAGGTCAAAGGGAAGATTCTAGAAGTAGAGTGACCTCTAAACCAGCCTTATTACTGCATTTTTTTATTACTCTCATGGCCTAAACGTGATCAGGTTTGATCAAATGTTCATGCCATTATATGGCAACCAAAGGAGGGCATAGCTAATAATTTTTTTAAACTCTCAGCATGCAAAAACATTGTTTAGGCCTGGTGTGACCTTTTCCTATCTTGTTCTAACAGGATGCCCATCTTTCATGGTTCCCAATTATATTTATGGCATAACACTTGCACAGAAATACAGGCAAACATATTAATGCCTTTAAAAGTAGTTTTCACAGGAAATGCAACACAAATCTAGCTGTGCATGTTTTAAACCTTCCTTGTTCACACCCTGCCAAGAGAATAAGAGTCATTTATTGGGAAGCACGTGCCTTTTATTTCTGCCCCTCTCCCCAGGTCAGTATCCTCAAAGCCTTTCTTCTAGTCTTTCCATTTGGCTACTTGGTGAACTCCAGAAGCATTTGCATTTGATGGTGCAGGACTTAGCACTAGATCTGTCATATATGGTTAAGCTGCTGCTGGGCTAAGCTCCCTTTTTTTTTATCCTGAGTGGTATTTTCTCTTTGAACTTTAGGAATTTATACAGTGTTTTATCCTTTCAAGTATCTCTACAAATTCTTCACAGGATCTACAGCACAGGCAGGGCCTTTTTATGACAGAAAGACACAGTAGGTTTTCCTGCTTTGCAGTCACTGTAATACAACCCACTGCTTCACTAAGCCCACTAACATTACATTCATTATTTGGAATTGAGCTTATGGTAAAGAAGTCATTTGTTCTGATAGTCAAGTACACCATCAAAAGTCTGATTGCCTACAACAAATCAAGAGAGTTTTATAAGCCCTACTATGTGCTTTCATATGTTGAAAGAAAGAAAAACAAGCCACAAATTGTGCAGGAATAATTTTCTTTCTGCCAGCTTGTTTTTAAAATGAAGATAGGTAACACTTATGTGTAAATGCAAAAAGCAGGGGTAATATGGGGCTCCCAGGCTATCAGAAAGGTAGCATTCCCTGTGGAAAGACAGAAGAGCACTACATGAAATGAAACATACATTTCAACAAAACATGAAGGTATTCTTTCTATTTATTGTTCTGCTTAAGGATGGCTGACTAATGCTTAGTGCAGAGACATGTACTAAGTAGTTGCATTTTAAGTTACAACCTTGTACAATAGCTATTGTGCACCTTTTCTGTGCAAAAAAGTGTCATGCAGCTTCCTAATAATTTCAGTCTTGATATTACTAGAGAAACAGGGGTCACAAAGGAAAAATTAGCAAAGTGCCTTTTAAGAAATTTAGTGTCTACAAACACTGACTGCTTTAAAAATCTTCTGTGTCTGTCTAGAGAAACAGGGACTACTTTTGGAGTCACTCTAATATTGCAGTATCTACAGTATGTGTCACCCTTCTCTGCAGAAGGTTATACAGAGCACGGTGTGATGCAGTTCAGCTTCTAATGTCCTGTCCGTGGGCTTGGAACATCCAGCAAACTGACCCTGCTACTGTTAACACTGGTCTTCTCCAGAGAACTCCTCCTGCAAGTACTCCTGTAAGGTCAAATGAGATTCTGCCACATAAGCCTTTGCAAAATCAGTTGTGCTCTATCATGTTGAAAGAAAAGGAACCAAGCTGAAGCATGTACTAATTTTAATTAACATAGTACATCCTTCTCACCAGATGATCTGGTTGGAGTTTTTTCTCCTTTCCTCTCCCTCTTTCTTTTCTTTTTGCTGTTTTCAGGCTTTTTTTTCTTTTTTCCTACCCTTTCATTTTGCATTTTCTCCTTTCTAACACTATTTCTCTCCATCCCACTTTCTCCTTCTAACAACCCACCTCCTCCTCCTCCTGCATCCTGCTTTTCTATCCCTTTGTCCTCTCACAGTCCTTTGAAGGACTACACCTGTGTTTTTCTAACAGCCTCACCAGAAGCAGCTGAATGCAAGCGATAAGAAAACTGATAAAAACCCCTTGAGACTTAAAGGCTGTATTCTTACTAGCCTGCACAAAGGGAAATGGTAGACGTGGGCTAAGGAGAGAGGGATTAAATGAGTCAAAACTTGCAGAATTCCAACACAGGGGATTTAAATTTCTGTAGTTCCCATTAACTAGTGCACGTCACCATTAAACTGCTCGTTTAGGTTAATATTTAAGAAGGGGAAGATGAGCAGAGTCACATGGTAAACATGTCTGGAAGCCTAAAAAAAAAAAAAAGAATAAGAAGTTAATAAAAGTGTGCATACACATCAGACGTCATACTCAGACCAGGAATGGTGTTATAATTCCTGTTACAGGAGCAAATACCTGCCTCTGAAATCTGCAGGAGTTTTAATCGCTTTTTTAAATCCATGCCCTAAGAAATTACCTCACTATTTCTCCTCTTCAGAATAGTCCTTTCCTTGCACTCATTCTGGACACCTTGCAAGGTAGGTCAGTCCCCAGCAAAAGTCTAGTCCCGTTCTTTAAGCCAAAACACACTCCCTTAGGTCTGCCCCAGTGCATTTAATGTGGTGGCTCGCAAAATTTCTCTGTGGACTGCATGCACTTAGAAATCAGCAGCACCTGATTTGGGAGTCACACAGGCAGCTACCATGTCTTCAGGTTAAGCATAAAGGGATTACATTAGATCTGGCAAATGTCATTTATTTCCAGGATTTGAGGAAAGATTTTTCTTATCTCAGTAATTCCAGCTAATCTAACTTAAGGATCCTAGAAAGATAAAGCTGAATCTCTACTTTTATACTGGGAGTATCTAGAGCTCATTATGGATTTTGCCACAAATCACAGATCTTTGGTTTGCCTTACCAGGTCAAAAAAACTGCATCCACAGACTCCAGAATTTTAAGAGAAGCCCATGGCAATTTCCAGCTGGGTATGTGATCCTATTCATCCTTCAATCCACAAGTGCTCTCTCCTAGTGAGAGCTGGACCTTCAAGCAAGAAACCTGTGTGCCCTGAGATAGCAAGGCCAGGTGATTCTCCAGCATCCTATCTATAAAATTAGAAAAATGGGCTCAAGGGAAATGGGCTTCTGCAGCCAAATCCATGTGCAGAAAAATTCAAGTTACCTAGCTTTCCTATGTCCTTTCTGTAGAGATGTAAGTAATGTTAATGTCTTCAAAAGAATTATATGTATTTAACTATCAAATAATATATGGCCTGCATGCATGTGTTAACTGACTGCCATCCATGGAAGGGGCTTAGCTACCTACTGGCTAAGTACACAAAGATTTTGGAAGCTACGACCTATGAGGAAAATTTGGCATGTTTTGTACCGACAACTGACTTCCACACAACTCTTGCTCACTAAAGTATTTCACACTTTAAAACGCAATTCAAAACAAAATGCACGGCGTGCAAAAATTCCCACTGATCTCAAGCTGTACTAGAAACTGTGTTGGTGGAATCTGAGCTGGTAGCAAGCTCCAAGTGGTTTGTAAGGAAATTCACTGCAATAAAGTGTCATTTTCCACATTCCCAGTTGTAGTTACAAGAGTGCCTAGATTTAAAAGACTAAATAGACTCCTTTATTTATTACATAATCTGCAAAACTGCAAGCAGAGAGCAACGAGGAAAGCACAGATCCTTCCTCTGAGCACTCTAACATGCCCCCCTGCCCAAAAGAAGTCTCTCTGCAAGCTTGTTGCTTTGGTACTCAGCCTTTTGCTTCGGCACCTTTTGTCAAACTGCAAAGATCCCTATTTATTATGCGCATACATACAATTATCTACATCTACACACATGTGTGTGCTCTGCTGGCTGCCCACATTCAGGTCCATCTGCCAGGCTGGCACTCTGCCCACCGAGACATTGGTCGGTCCATTTCTCTAAAGTGAAGCTGTAAAGCAGTAATGGACTCTGGTGGGCAGCCAAGAGCCCTCCTTTCTCCAGGGATGAAAGCCTCCTAGCACCACTCAAGTTCGTGTGGCACACCATGGGAGCACGACCATTGGCACGCATGCCAAAGCAAAGAAGATTTCAAAGGGGAAAGAAAAGAGGAGAGCTGACTGGTACTTCAGACTGTGATCCAGCCCTACTTAGTGGAGGTGATTACAGTGGGCAATGCTGCTGTGGCTCAGCACAGGCCAGCCATCATTTAACTTTGACTTTGGCACCAATCAAGTACTACAAGGCAATTGTGAAACAACTCAATAGATGTAAATAGCCACTTTACAGGGAAATTCGGTGAGGCTTAAGGGCATAAACAATGGCCTACGAAAGGCAGTTCCTTCCCCACGTGCAGAGCTGGTGAGTAACTCCAGCTGGCCCGGAACCATGAGTCTAGAACAGAACTATATGCATCAGATCTTCAGTTCAGCCCAAATCTTTCCAGGAGGATCATCTTGCTCATGCTGCTCCCTCTCACATTTCTGCTTAAAGCTGACTTTTACACTTGCACTGCATGAAGCCAAGAGGTGGGCCACGGTTTGCATTGGGGTTTTAATCTCTCAATGACAATAAGAGCATGCCAGGAAATGTTGCTTTATCTTCTACTTTTCCTCCAGGCACCTATGGACTTGGCCACTAGAAGCCTGCTTTAGAACCTCTCAACATGGCTATTCCTCCTGGATGGAATCAGCTCACCCATCCTCACTTGTGCCAAGTGGGAAGTGAACACAGCTCCGCCTCCCTGAATGAGCCAAGATGAACAGTTCACCGTGGTCTCACCCGTGAGTATGACAAGCAAATTCTGGCACTAAACCAGCAGCTCCTCTGCTCCCCAGGAAGGCCCAAGGGTAAAATTATATCATGCTTTTATTTAGACCAACATGGGCAAACTTCATTATGGAGGAGTTTTAACAGTTAAATGAGCTTCCACTCACACCTGCTGTGTGAAGACTCAGTGGTTAGAAAAAAGTCCAAGCTGAACTTTTGAAAAGCTGGGGATAATGCTGAAAGATTCCTTCCCCTGTTGATTTTAATCATGTCAGAAAAATCATACATTATGCCACTTACATCACAAAACAGTTTATAGACAGTGCTGTCACATGACATTTTAATTGCTGTTACCTCTTTAGACAACTAAACCAAGGCAGAGCTTGTCAGCACCAAGAGAAAAGAAAATCAAGTGTGCTTCTTTAGTGTGAATTTCTTAAGCAAAATAAACAGACATCCAGACCACTACGTGAGGAAATTCCACATGTATCTTCTACTTCAATTTTGAATGGCTCTTCTGACATCTCTTCCAGCTAAGAAGATTAAAAAAGACCAAATCATTTGAGATATTGCATTGCTTCTTGACATCAATCTGGTGAAAGATTTAACTGAAAAGAGCCTTTATTTTTGTACTTTGTACGTTATAGGATGGAATTCTGTGAAGTTGTAATCTCTTTTGAACAATGATAGAAATCGCTGTATTTCCATTTACAGGCTGTTCTGCTATATAGAGACAGTATCCCTATAAAAATGCAGTCTCTGTACAATAAAAGGTACAGCTCAGGATTTCCCTCTGGGTCCTTGTGGCATATGCATGTGAACTGTCAGTGGTACTTCTCACATAATCAGTACAAATACAAGAGGAGATGACATCACACATTTTATAGTAAAGGCACTGCATGAAACAATTACAGTCCCTAGCAGCAGGTGTGGATATGCCATAGGTAAGTTGAACGGTTGTCATCTTCTCTCTTTAGTGGGATGGAGAAAATACACAAAGACTGCATCTATGTCATCATAACTGAGGGAAGGATTTTGCCCCATACATTTCAGACCTGTCTGTCTTAAGCAGCAGCCCAAAAACCTGGCACTACTGAAGTGAACAGCATCAGGGCAATTAGTCTCAGATTTGGTCATCTCCACACCAGCACACAAAAACTACTGAAATTTCCAAGTCCTTACAGGTGGCTTGGCATTTTATCTCAGTTGCTGAGACTGTTAAACCATCCCTACACTGATTTCTCCACAAGTGACACTAAATATCTGTACATCTAAAGAATACAATAGATGCATCTAACTTAAAGAACAGATGAAGCACTTATGCTTTAATTGGGATTTGTTCAATTTAGACCTAAATTTGCACATCTTTCCTGCATGGTTTTCCATATGTCTTCATTGTAACAGTTTTCCAATTTAAGGCAATGTGAGAAGACAGAAGCTTTTTTGCAAGACCACGAACACACACACACACACACCCTACCCCAAAAACAGTGCTAACATCTGCGGCAATCACAATATAGTAACTGGCTACATACAGGAGATTAAAAATATACAGATCGATAATGTTCTGCAACGATTTTCAAACAGAAACCTCATGTATTTTTTTCCAAACACAGTCCCTCTGGTAGCTTTTGTGATGACACTGGAGAGGCAGACATTGAATTACACTCTTCAAGCCATTCTAGTAGTTCCACATATAATTTCCCTCCTGCCTCCCCCCAGTTTTCAGCAAAAGTGTCATTCATACACTTTTTATCTAAGTGGACAGAATTTCAAGCATCTGCTCCCAAATGATTATAAATCAAGGAACCTTCATGCTCCATTAGCTTGAGAAGATAGCGTTATTAATGATTGCTATTCAAGGAAGTTCACAGTAAGTGTCTAAGTGAAGACACCTCTGATGTAAGGCTTTGTTTTGTTTCTGAAAACAGCTGCATGGGCAAATCGTCACTCTTGCTGTTTAACATATTTCTGAGGCTACCACTTCTAAGAAATTTCAATTATTTTTGTTAGGTGAGCAGTTACATCACTTTCCTCTATAAAAAGAAACAATACTGACATTCCACAGCAATACTCATGAAAAGTAATTTAGCTTAACAAATAATGGGGTCTATGAAGATGCAACACTGCTCTTACTCTGCTATTCTTTATCCAGTTGCAGGAGTCTGAAAAAGTTCAACTCTAAAACAGAAAAAGTGAAAATCTAAGTATTAGGTCATATTACATGGACTTGAAACAATGTAAGAAATGACTGGGTATAGCCTGGCAGAGCCGATTTGATCCACCGGTTAATACACCATGATTTCCTACATGATCCTAACCAGCAGCCTTTCATTTCCACAGAAGTAGGACTAACTCTGCAAAGAAAAGGCGAGTCAGAGGTCTGATTAAGTGAGTTTTCCCACTGTTAGTTGCTTGCCTAGGTGCACAATGAATGTGATGCACCCCATGCATGAATACCACATAATACTGAATTTAAAGATAAGAGATCTGACTCATCACTCCACTGCACCAGTTTTATGCCTACAGGGCTCCATGTTCTTCCATGGTGACTCAGACCCAAGACTCCCCTCTCTCCAGGAAAAACATGACAAGTCATGCAGTACATGTCAGGCTTACCCATCAACTATAATCCCTGTCTGCACTGAAAAACTAATTGGAATGTAACATTCCATGCCAATTACTTTTTTTTAACTAGAGATAGGAATATATATAATGAATGTAAAGAGCAGCAGTTTAAAATGTAGTCATTGGAATTAACCCTATTACACCTGACAACATACTCAAGGAACCCTGTTTGAGAAAGCAATCCTTTCCAAATGTTAATAGTGTCAATATGGGCATGCTATGATTAACAACATGGGATTAAGGAGAGGGAGATTAGCCACAGGAACAAAAAGTTTCTCTGAAACAGTTCTCATTGCAAGACTGCTGCCTTCACTTTTCTAACTTAAAGGCTGCTGAAACATAAGCAACTTTCAACAGCTCTAAGGTAGGCATTGACTGTTTCTTCCCAAAAGGACACACTGTGTTTATGACAGCTATTTTTGGCTTTCAGCTATAGAAATATAAAACACCATGAGGCCCATTTTCTTCTCACAGCTTCATGTCTGTATATATTCATTGACTTCAGTGCAATTATATCTGATTATTTGCCTGGAATGGAAGCTATACCAGTGCTGACCCTTATAGGCAATTCTGAATGGACTTACACTGGGCAAAATGTGTAAAGAGAAGAAAGTATGCTCTACACTGAGAGTAAACAACTGTGGAAATCAAGGGAATTATTAATAAAGGAATAAACCTTCAAAAGCCAAACAAAACGATTAATCCTTCACCTTGCTCTAAACCTTAAGGGCTTGGTATCCAGTAGTTTACTATACTGCACCTTGTGCTTTTTTTCTGTTTTTTAGTCACAGAATCAATGGGTCACTCTAGAACGTGGAGATCACTGCCACAGGTTGTTCTCAGGATTGGCTCCTGAGCTACTTTGCAGATAGAGTTAAATCTATGACGGTTGATCCTGTACAGTTCAGCCATGCTGGGCACTGATGCACACAACCAGTAACACACTGAAAACTGCTTGTGGAAATGATTACACACCACTGGGGAGCCACACATACTGAGCATTACATGCATAAACTATCCACTTGCTTGTGATCACAGAGGGCACATGTATGTAATTTTATATTTACTACCACCACTGCAAGACAATAGCATCTCATTCTGACTACACTTATATCCCACTGAGAGGTCAAGCCAGGAGATGGTATTGTATGTGTGCTTTTCTACAGGAAGGCATGATTTATTCTGAGGCATTCAATTCAGTCTTACCTCTGTCGTATATAAAAGGAAAAAATCCACAAAACCCACAATATCGTCCACTGCAATGAATACAGACTTGGAATAAATACAGGACCTTGACTGCAACAGGAAGGTGAAATCCAAAAATGTGTCAGTAGGATCATTCTCTTTTGAGGAGCAATATAAAGACATGAACTTAAAATACACATGGCATTGGCTCTTATCTCATGCTCACTTACCCTCTGACAAGCAGAAACCAGGGTGACTTAAAAACCTAGCACTTACTACTCTTTACCTGCCATAATTTTATTATTAGTCTGGTCATGTGGCAGTCACAGGTGTGAGATACAACCTGGTATCCCGATAAAAGTTATGAAAACAGTTCCACAGCTAATGACACCGTTAAACCACAGAATCCGTGCCTTTACCCCCTTTATTAAAATACTTCTACATCCAAAAAACAAGGGGAGAAGCAAAGGTACAGTGCTCAGAACTGAACAGCAAGTTGCAAAACTTCAAACACACCACAGTATACTGAATGCCTACTAGCACCAAATTTGAGACGCTGCTTATTACTTGGTGAACCTCTCCTTTTAACATCTGGGTCACCAGTAACTATCAAGGATTACCAGACAATACTGCTTCCCACCCATGTTTAAAGTACTACCTAAAACATCACCCATGCTGGGAAGCCGATCCGGTGATTAAGTACCCGCTTCAGCGGTGGCCAGCAGTACTTCACTTTGGGTGGTAGCTGGTCTGTAACATGGGAGCATAGAACAAGCCAGTTTGGCTGCAAGGACCGAGATTTTCACCGCCCAACAGCAAAGTTTGCCAGCGAGCCGGTGAATGCACAGGTAAAGGCAGCCGCTGCTGCGTTGCGGGCGCAGTCCTTTCGTCACTTTTACCTCAGCCGGCTGCAAGGGGCGACAGCAGGCGAGCGGGGACAGCCCGCCGGGTCCCCAGGTGGTCTCCAGGGACCCCGGGACCTGCTGCACGGAGCGCCCGGGTGGGCGACCGGGAGCGAGCGCCGTGCCGCATGCCTGTGCACACTCGCACGCCGGGAGCGCCTCAGCGGCGCCCGTGGACAGGCGGGAGCGCCATGCGACCCCACCGGGGGCGGCCTCGAGAGGCTCGGGGACAAGGCGGGGGACAAGGCGGGACAAAGGGGGGGCTGCCCCCCCCCGCCTCACCTGTCCTCCCCAGGCCGCCCCCCGTCCCCGGACTACGGTGCCGATGGGGGGCCCCCGGCGCCCCCCGCCCCGCACAGCCACACGGCAACAGGCGGCTGCGCCCCCCGCCCGCCACCTCGCACCCGCTGTCCCGGTCGGGATCGCTACCTCGGGAAGGCTCCGTGCGCTCCCGCCGCCGCCGGGGCGGATCAGCTGATATTTACCTGTGAGGTAATGCACGCTCCGTAAGGTCACCGTGCACCCGCCGCCGGCACACGGCGCCAGGCAGGAGGAGGGACGCGCCGGGAGGAGCGGGAGTTGCTCCTGCTCCGCCGCCGCCGCGCACGGCGCCGGAGCGGGGCGGCCGCGCCGCGCAGAGGCAGAGGCGGCCGCTGCCGCTGCAGCTCCTGGCACATGCTGCAGGTGTCAGCGCAGGAGCTGCCCCGCCGCCCGCCCGCCGCGCCCGCCCCACCGCGATGCGCAGCCGCGCCCGCCGCACCGCGCCGGCGCCGCGATGGTGCGCCGGCGCCCTTCGTAAGATGAAGCCGCCGCGAAGCCGTCTGCCCGGCCCCGGCGCTCCCCTCGGGAGACGCTCCCCCGCCAGCACCGGCGGAGAGGGGGTGGTGGGAGGGATGACGTAGTGGGGCGTGGGGCAGGGGCGAGGCCGGGCGGCGGGGCCGGGAGCCCCCTCCGGGCCCCCCGAGTGCGTGGGCCCGTCAAGGGGGTGCGGGTGGGACCCCCTCATCCCCGCCGGAGCGGAGGGCGGGCCGGGGGAGCGGCGGGGCGAGCGGGGAGAGAGGGATGATGTCATCCCCTTTTCCAGGGAGGGCGGGGCCTGCCTGCGGGAGGAGGTGGGCGCGACACCGCGGCTCCCCCAGGAGCGGGCGAGGAGGGCGATGCGCACAGCGCCAGCCTCAGACGGTGCCGGACCCACGCGTCTGAACCAGCGTTGCCTCGGGCCGGGCCGGGCCGAGCCGAGCCGAGCGGGGCGGGACGGGACGGGTGCCGTGCCCGCGGCGGGGGGCGATCGCTCGTGGGGTAGGCACCGGGGGAAGGCACCCCACCCCGGGCAGGAGTACCCGGGATCCCCCCTTGTGAGTCCCAACCCCGGGCGGGGATCCCGTGTGGCCCCCGCCAGCCCGGCCGGCGCTCCCGCCGCAGGACGCAGAGCGGAGCGCAACTTTGGCACCGGCACGGGTCAGGGACGTGCTGGGAAAAGAGCCCTTGGTGCGAGCCGCGGCTGCAGCCCTGCCCCGGGAGCCGTGTCCCGCAGGTGCAGGGGGCCGGGGACACGCTCGGCTCCACCGGCACGGCTCGCTGCTGAGGGCAGAGCTCGGCAGAGGTGTGGGTGGGTGGGTGTGGGTGTGCGGGAGCCTTCCGAGCACATCGGGTACCCCGGCTGTGGGGGGTGACGAGCCGCGAAAGCTTCTGACTGTCCTGCGGTTCTCAAAATGTGCGCATTTAGGTTTGCTAGAGCAGTCGAACCGTCTTCAGCGCTCCGTTTCTGTGACCCACTTTTTTCCCCTAATTGGTCATATAAACCATAGGGATTAACCATGTAGGCTTATCACACAGGTACCTGAGAAGAAAATTCAACACCTTTCAGAGTAGCAGCCTCAGGTTTCATTTCATCTTCAAGCATCATGCATTACCTTTAAATAAGACACAGATCTCTGCATTAGAAGTGCAATGCATAGTCATTAAAACAACAAAATGTGGAAGTTGGGTGGGGTTTTTCATCTTCAGTTTTCACAGATTTTCACATCCCCTTAACAAAAAACAACAATATGTATAATTCTTTGCCTACATATCTAAAAACTGGAGCTTGGATAATGCTTAAGTGTCTAAATGCTCCTAATCACATGGTACCAGGAAGGCTGAAGGCTTTTGGGATACATCTACATGAGTCCTGTATTGGGACTGATGCTTTGTCCAGTCTAAAAGCAGCATGAAGAGACTGCATTTCTGGGGAAGATAATCAAACAAGAATATGAAAAGGGCAAGGTTTGATCATAGTGGAGGCTCAAGCATGCCTGGTTGAATAGGGCATTGCACTACCCTCCTTCATGCAAACTTTAAGCATAGTAATCCTAATTTTAAAAGTCATAAGTGAAAGGCACAGGCAATGCTGGATTCTCACTCTGATACCACTTTTTGGGTATTGGCCTCCTCACACTGCAGGAGCAGTGGGAAGAAAGGGTGAGAAAAAGGATGAAAATGTGATTCAGGTGTAGTGGATACTGCAGAGAGTGGCATGCTGATACCCTCAGGCTTGGTGAGACGCATTGGGAACGTGAGAGGGATGGAATGCGTAAGAGGTGACTGAACAGGTGAAGTAAGGTATGAGGTCATGGAGGACACAGAGGTTGAAATGGGAACTCGAAATGAGATGTGGGTGATGGAAAGCCAGGGAATTCTTTGTGTATGCAGATTGGCTCAGTTACGGAAGCTGATTATTATTATCATCATCACAGTGTAACAGAAAAATGTAGGGAAGAAGGCAGGGATTTTGTCCCTGTAATGGTGAGGTAAGGGAAAACTTGTGCTTCAGCAGGGACGTTTAAGTGTCAGTAACCTTACTGAGAAGGAAGAGTGACACGTAAAACCGATCAGACCAAAGGAGAACCTGTCCTTAAATTCTCTGTTTACAGCTCATGGGAAACCTTGATGTTCAGTAGAGAGTCCGGTGAGGATATTAGCAGGACTGAGGAGACCTCTCTAGGCTGCTAACTAGGAAAGCTGTTATACTCTGTGTACTGAGCCTTTATGATTATTCTGGGGTGCCATTCCTCCAGAAAACCCTTCTTTATGTCCCTTTGTATAGATGGATTTGGAGTATCTCACAAACCACTCTCATGTTTACTAGCTTCACCTGGATTGTCATCAACACTAGTCAAGTACAAACACTAATCAAATTAGAGGTTCAATCCAGCCAGGCATAAGGTCAAGCTTCTAATTACAAGGTTGGAAAATGGAAATAACTGGGAGTAATTTAAACTTAAAATGTAATTCTAGGGCAAATTTAACAACATGTTCTTTTCTCGTTGCCCTATTATCTTTCCCCTTGAGTTTTTAAAATGTCTCAACCATAAAAAAAAGCAGGAGTCTAATTTGCACCTTTGCTGTTTGGCTTGTCTTGTTCCCTTCCAGCACAAGGCAAGTGTGTCAGGTATGGCTAACTGTTGCTCTTTATGAAGCTCAAAATAGTTCCTGCATTCCTAAACGTTTTTTTTCTGTCATGACTTCTAAACAAGCTGTCCTATCACTCATTGACCAGCCCTCCTTTCCAGCCACCAATTCATGAATGAGTTTCCAAAGCTTTTACTGTCTTTCCTACAATTTGCATTTAGTAGCATTAAAAACCATGAGATCTGTAACAGTCCTCTCAGGTTTTCCATGCTCAGCTGATTTCCTCTTGGATAACATAAATGGTTCTCTAACAACAATGATGACAGACATGATAATGACATATTTTGACCAAGCAGCACTCCTACCATTCAGTGCCAGCTTCTGGGGTTCCTAATTTCACATCCCCCCACTGATGAAGAATGAGAGATCACACCTCCTACATCCAAGAGTGTGAGGAGAGCAGGAATCACACTAGACAGTGCTGATCTTAATGTCAGTGTTAACAAATCTAATCTGTCCCCAGTTCATCAATCACCATGCCAACTAGGCATCGTTTTGTATGATTAAGTACCTGTGAAATCAAATAGTAAACTGAATTTGTTCCATTGGGTGCATTATCTGAACTGGACCTTTGGATACATCATCATTAGTATGATCTTTGACTTGTCAGAAATGCCAGAATACAGATAATAACGGTAAAAATACTGACACTGTACATTAGTGGTTTCCTTGACTCATTACAGCCAGAGAATAAAGTCCATACTTCATTCTGGGAAAATGCAGTGCTTAACACTGAGAGGTCACAAGGAAGAAATAGGATTTCTGATACACAGAAATTAAAGATTTTAGCAGGCAGAGAACTGCAAAGCACTTTATGCACTGTCGTTCTCTAATTTTTTTCATTACTAATTTTATTTATGTGCTCCTTAGAAGAAGAAAACTGTGTTGACTGTTTAGCACCAGATCATGTGTCTAAGTGGGCTTTCTTAATGACCTGGAAGTTAGAATTGTGATTAAGTCTATTACTAAATTAGTAGCTTTGTTGTAGTTGCATGACTTTTATTCAGTGATGGCAGTTCCAGAGACATCATGCTGTATTAGAAGTATGCTGCCACAGACATTTATTTGCTGGCAAAATGGGGAGACTATTCACATGTTACACTTCTAAGGCACCCTCTGAGAGTATGATTTATTCTACTCCAAGAGGAGTTTAAAACTTTTTCAGTGGCAAGTGTTGCTCATAACTGGGGACACCAGGAGACATCTGCCTGCTGTTGTTTTAATGCTTCCATGGTGTGACAACATCCCAGCTGAGTTCCAATGGGCTCCCATCCTCACCATGAGAGTCCAGCCTGTCTGCCAGAGAAAATAATGGGTCTGAAGGGAATCTGAGAGGAGTGCAATTATGTGAGAGAGAAAGACTGACAAATGCATACCATGGGAGGCTGTGAGGAAGCTGAGTGATTTTTCACCAAACAATATTCTTTCAAACAATTGGATTTCAGGTTGTATGAGAAGATAAGACTGCAAAGATCACCAATGACAACAGTAAAATATTTAATTTTAGAAATTAATGTTAAATAAATTATACATTCTAGAGCTGGAAGTCATTTTTTGAGAGAATGAAAATATTGTGCTACACAATTTTTGTCAGCCAATATGAGTTTATGAGTGTTATTTGCATTAATGTAGTGGCATGGTGTATTGCTGTGCTGTTGTGTTCTACATCCCTAAAATGCAAAAGTGTAACTTTGAAGAGTTTGGAAGCTGGCTATTGTAATGATACTTTGGAGCAATATACAGACTTTACAGAGACTTCAATTTCATTAGCACCTTGCTGCAGTCTGTGCCAAACAGCTAAATAATATGCGGCATTTTAAAACAGAAGTGAAGTTACACATGTATCACCTGGACCTCTACACATAGAGAGGGAAGTCAGTGGTTGACCTGTGATGCTGCTGCATGCAAGAATGTGGGATGGCGATTTGGCGACTGGCTTGACTTCCCAACCCAGTCTGAGCTGAGTGCTGCCCTTGGCACACCCTTTCTAAGGTTGTGATCCCTTGTAAATGCCTTAAGAGCTACAAGGGAAAAATGAGAGCATGTAGTAAGCATCTATAGGTACATCTAGGCACATCTATACACACCTAAAATAGTTACAAGACAGTTATCTATGGGAGCAGACACTTGAAACAACGGTAGCCTACACTTCAAACACAAGCACATGCAGAACGTAAATATGAAGCTGTATGATCTTCAGAGGATAACAAGTCCATGAATTCAGCTACAGCTGGCTCTAAAGAAGTTAGAGCTGCTTTGTCAGTTGTGTACATGCTATGTTAACGTATCAGGGAGATGCTGTGTGAGTGAACAGCCTCCCTTCTGTCCTTGTGACTGCACTGAGCCCTGGCACCGTAGGATCACCTTGCAGAGTAAACACTGGGATTACACAAAAACAACTGCACAGAAAGGAACACAGGGACAAAGGCTGCCTGAATAGGAAGGATGCAGAAAGGCACAAAATGAGTCAGAAGGGACAAATTGTAATGACAAACCTGAAAGGATCTTAGAAATGGGGGAAGGACAAAGGAAGGTCTGCTGCTTAGTGGGGAACGAGAAAAAAAAAAGGAGGTGACACAAAGATTGACACATTCAGTGATTTCCAGTCATAATCAAGGTGGTACCCAGAAACTTATCATGCTTTGTTTTAACAGGCATGTAGAAAAGACCAAGGTCAAGGACAGAAAACCTTTTAGATGTTAAAAGAATGTAGAAGTCAGCCAGGCCCACTGAGCTTTATGGTGGCAAATGTAGAGTGCTGTAGTGGTCTTAAAAGCACTAATAATAAACTTTGACAGCTGCTAGGAGAAAAATCTCAGTGGATAAATGTAGTACCTGTCATTAAAAAGGAGAAAATTAAGAAAATGGTGACTTTCAGGGGAGTCAAGCCAGAACTATCACTAAGAAACATTTTAAAGCAACTACGATTTGTTCCTAAACATGCAGAATGCAGTGAGGCAACAAATACTTTTGACAAATAAATCCCATTAACTAGGTCTAAGCCCTTCTTTAGGACAAAGAGCCCAGTGTCATAGGCACCTACTCCTATTGCTGATGGCAACATGATGTCTCTAAGAGGCATGCAGGAGGGTGCCATGCTTTCCCCTTCTGTTTTGAGAAATTTTTACTGCACGAAACACTTGATGCCTGCTCAAGTTCATCCCTTTCTGTGGGTTCTGCATTTACTGGACAAGTGCTACAAAGATCCTGCATACTGTTGAATCCCTCCATACCCTTTGACTGTGTCTGGGGGAAGGTGGTCACTTAAAACCCTGCTGTGTGTTGTTAGGAGAAGATAATCTACTGCCTGTATAAGTAAAGTGGCTTCCTGGCAGTTGGATGCAAACTAACTGCAAGGGTAAATTGTGTACATTGGGCATCCCTGACCTAGTTGCTGTCTTATGGCAAGCATCAGATGTGAGTAAAGCTTTTTAAAAGCTCTTGATGTAGTCCTCCATGATGTTGTTACATGCTAAAAAAACACCACTCTGCAGTCTGGTAGGTGCATGAGTGGTTGAAATACCACTTGTTCAGAGTAATTATCAATGATTCACTGTCAAACTAGGGGAACACTGTAAGTGAGGTTCCACAAGGGTCTGTCTGGGGTCAGTTTTACTCAGTACCTTCATTAATGACTTGGATGAGAGCAATGATTTGTATAGAGGGTAAAATTTGTGGATGACATTGAGTTGGAAGGCTTTGTGAGCACTTTGGTGAACAGGATTAGAATTTAAAACAATCTTGCTACACTGGTGAAATGTTCTGAAATCGATACGATCAAATTCAATAAAGAATGCAAAGGACTCCTCTTAGGGGGAGAAGTCAAATACAGAGGTGTGAAATGGAGACTACCTGGCCAGGCAGTGGTACTGGAGGCAAGGCTCTGGGTCCTGCAGTCAGTCATGAACTGAGGATGAGTCAACAGTATAATGCTGCTGGAAAAACATTCGCCCCCAAAGTGACTTCACTGTCCCATGAACTGAACAAATGTGATTCTGGTGAATATAAGGATAATTACTCCGTGCTACTCAGCACTAATTATTCAGGTTGTGTGCCCTGCTTGGAATACCATAAGAAAAAAAATATAGAGCAAAACGAGCTAGAGAAGAGGATATTTATTTAATCTAGAAAAAAGAAAAAAAAAGGAAAATAAGAGATGACCTAGTAGCATTCTTCACCTGTGTAAGATTTGCAGAGAAAAATCAAGTCGTCTCCATGCCAACAAAAAGATGAGAATTGATTTGCAACAAGAGAGATGTATGTTAGATCATCATTTTCACAGTATATTTCAGGATTTGAAGAGATTTCTTAAAGAATTCCCATTGTCAAAGTTTTAAAACAAGACAGTCAAGCTTCATTCATGAATGTGCTACAGAACTGATTCTTCCATGATGGAGATAGGACATTTATGTTTCTTCCAACCTTATGTATCTGTGATTTCCATCTAACACCTTCAATCACTAGAGACAACCTAATTCTTAATTGTCTAATGCTGCAGTTCAGTATTAAAGTGTGTAGTCAATACAAAGAAGTGTGAATCAATTAAATTCTGAACTCTTGCATGATGGTGTACAGAGCAAAAAATCTGATATATAGCATAATATTTTGTTATGGCACAGCTCCTTCCAGTAAAGGGCTCATTCCTAAGAATCTTCATAAAAGTCTTTGTACAATTATCTTACTTTACTCGGGGGGGAAAAAAAAAAGAAAAGCTCCCCACATCAGTATAAAATTGAAGGATTGAGCTTCTTTGTGTATTACAGATGTGCACAGCACAGAAACCTTTATCAGCCTGGTGATGTGTGTCATTGGCTTTTTTTCATTTCTGTGTGTGGACTGAGTCCATCTGAAACTAAACCTCGATCCAATTCCACGTGTAAAAGGAAGTGCTGTGGGCTGCGTGCCAGCTGCAGCACCCATGCAGTGTGTGTCAGCTGCAACACCTGTGCAACGTGTGCCAGCTGCAGCACCCATGCAGTGTGTGTCAGCTGCAGCACCCATGCAGTGTGTGCCAGCTGCAGCACCTGTGCAACGTGTGCCAGTTGCAGCACCCGTGCAGTGTGTTCCAGCTGCTGCTGTGCTGCATCCCCCACACAAGAGGAGCTCTTGGGCTGCATGGGCAGCTCGCATTGGTGTGCCCTGCTCTGCTTGGGCTGCAACAGCTGAGAATCTGACCTGCAGCTTCTCTGAAGTACTGTTTTGGAGCTCTGATAATAGCAACATGAAAGGACCCAATTTGTTTTTGCTGTGTACGCTCTGTTCTAGCATTTTGTCTCCTCTTCTATTCCCAGAATCCTTGATTTGAGAGTACAGGAAATGCTATAAAACCAAGCAAGATGTCACAAAATGCTGCTTATTCATTCACTGGTTGGTTTCTCTTATTTCCTGTTACCAGCTCTTTGGGCTTTGGCAACCAGGTCATGTAGCAAGAGACATTTGGGGGCTCTGGAGACTGCTGTAGAGATTTGAGATTCCCAGTTGGTTATACAGAGTATTGGGCTAGGAACAAGTCTGTCAGGTCTTCAGTAAGAAGTTTAAGTTTTTACTCTTTATCCTTGAAGGTAAGTAAAGGAAATGAGAGAAAGGCTTTAATTCAGGGACAGAACCTGAGAGCTGCAAAGTCAATTCTCCTTTGAGGCAGTCTGGGCCGTGGCTAGATGCCTGGCTGAGGGGTCACTCTCAGGTTAGGGTTAGGGGCTTAGGTTCCAGGTTCAGTCAGGGAAAAACACAGAACTACCTCCTGCTATAGGGGAAGCTGGTCAGAGGCTGTGCCAGTCTGAGTTGGAATTCAGGTTAGAGCAAGAGGAGGAGGAACAGAGTGATAGTGGATGTGGGGCTGTCAGGAAGCTCCTGAAGGAAGCTGAGGTCTGCAAAAGGAATTCTCCCACGAGAAATTTATTGTCTGGGGCACAGCTAATCTTGACCCAAAGGTGTTCTGGGAGGGCTGTGGCTCTCCTTTGGGACAGGAGGTATAGCAGAACCCAGTTTCTTTGGACAAAGCTGACTGGGAAAAAGCACTAATTTGAGTGTGTCTGGAAAGAGCACAGAGCTCACGCTTGAGTTTCTCCTGGCCTTGTGGGTTGAGGTTGGGGTAAGGTGGCTATTAGGGCTTTGTGAAGGAGGAGCAACCAGTCCCTTCTGAGCAGAACCCTGTGGTTAGCTCTGCAGAAAGGTGGGCTCTGCTCTACACCCTTTCTGTAACCCTGATTACAGAAGCTGGCAGAGTGAGCTGTGAGGACGTGAGCAAAACAGACAAGGTGCTGGGCCTTTTGAAGCCCAGATCTCATTGTGGCTCCCACTCCTCATATCCCCACAGCAAACCACTCTAATCCATTCTGTAGCCTGAGGTTGGTACCTTGGGGTTGCCTTCAGCCCTGCCTCTGCCTCTTCAGTCTCCCCCTTCCCTTCCATCACCTTGACCGTCTTTCTTACTGTAGTCTCAAAAGTCAAGTCTGGCTAAATGCAGGTGGTAAGTGCTGGTCTAGATGTGCTTATCCAGACTTCTGATAACCCTGCCAACCCTTAGGTCCACTACAATCACACAGTACACAAGAGAGAAGTCATCTGATCTTCAGCTCTGTAAAAGAAAGAGAACAGCAGCAAGGTGTGGGAGTCTAGCAGCAGCAATTGTTTGGCTTTGGAGAGCAGTTGGCTCAGTCACTGTACAAAGTGGATGTATTTTATGAAGAGATTGCTTTTGATAGAGACATAGAACTGTTCACTGGGGGAAAGACTAGATAGTTACATCTGCTCTGAGAGGTGGTTAAGAGTATTCCCCATCCAATGCTAGTGCGAGGTGTGCATTATTGGTAGGTAGTGGAAAGAAGGCTCTATTTTCTCTATTTTCTCTAAAAGATTGCATTAAGATTACAACAGAATGGGGTGAGCATTCAGTGTCTCACAAAGCTAAGGTCAGCTGAAGTGCACAGCATTTTGTATTTCCTCTTGTGAGAACAGAGAGAGAAACAGAAAAGTGGAGCTCCAGGAGTATCAATGTCTGGCAGCAGAAGGAACAATCTGGTTAAAAAGGAAATTAACACCTAATCACACAGGAGCTGGTTAGTCTTACTACCCCAGAGAATATCCTCCCCAGCCTCTAACAGCTTTGGCTGAGAGCAGCAATCTCCTCCTTCATGCTGAGGGACACTGAGTCCACACCTCTTGGCTACAGAAGAGAACTGGTCTCTGAGTGCATCTCAAAAAGCAACTTCTTCATGGATAATATTGTTGACTTTAGTCACAACACAGACAATAGAGACTCCATCATCTTGCTGTTCAGGGAAGAAAAGTAATAGGATTCCTTTGGTTTTCTGATTTATGGAGGAAATGGGAAAATCCTGATTTATTAAAACAGAATAAGTATTTCTCCAAAATAAAGAACTGTGGAACTTCACTCAGCCAAGCGTTTCTCAAGCTACAAGAATACAAAGAAGTAGGAAGAGACTATAAATCAAATAAATGATTTTTTTATATCTCTTCTGTAGCTATATCTGTGCCTTCCATCTGCAAGACTCTCCTGTTCAGCTATTCACTCTTCAGAACAGATACATTTGAAAAGCTGGCTAAATTGAAAAAATGTTAGACTTCTGTTTAAAAAATTCCTATAAAATCCCTACTTTTTGAATTATCCAGCAACCAGATCAAATATTTAATGTAAAGTGCATTTGTTTTGTTGAGCTCTATACCAGTTCAGTAACAAATGATGGTGAATATAATTATTTTTCTTTTTTTCTATGGGAAAGAACTTCCCCCCAAAGACAGATTTTGCTCAGATTGTAATTTGGGCCAGATATTTGTGTAGCATTCAACTGCCAGTAATAGACTACTTTTCTGATAATTGAACAGAAATGACAAAGTACAAAATCAAGTCAAATAATAATTACACTTTATTGAATTAGTGAAAATGAATGAAATATAATATTTGATAGTAGAAGAGCAGGATGAGAAGAAAATACACAAAATGTTTGTTCCTTGATAGCAACACTTTAACATTTTTGTATTTTCTGACAAGCAGAGAGGAGATCTGTGAATGATGGAAGAGAGGTTCCTATATTCTTTTCTCCCACTCTCCCCTCTTTTATTTTTTACAGATCAACATATTTACTTCCATTCCTTTTTCACCCCCTGCTTTCTTTTCAAATTACATTTTTCTTTTCAGTGTAACCGCACCTGTAATTTTGGTCCTTCACCCAATGCACTCCCCTTGAAATGTGTTACCTTGAAGCTCTTCATCCACTGCCAACTCTCAATTCTCCCTTGCTAGATTGCCCAGTTTTCCAAGTCCTAGACCCCTCTAGGGATTCTGAGGCCCCTCTGTTCTTTCTTTGCAGTTATTGTAGAGTTCACTAGTGGAAAAACAGGGAGAAATATACAGCTGACTTTAGATTGCATCCAAAGCCAGCTTCTCTCTGGAATGACAATAGCCATGTCATGGAGACATAGTGCTTGAGATACCAGAACTAAAGTACATAGTTTTGCCTCTCCTGGGAGAATGTTGTTACCACCAGCAGTGGCAGTACATTATTTACCTAGCCCCGCTTATTTGTGAGCTCCTGTAGTATTCACAGATCCGTGGCAGCCCTAGTCCAGTGGCAGTGAGTCACGGAGGACACACATTTTGTGTTTCCTAGTGAAAGTGTGGACAACCTGGAGCTGGGCAGCTTCTGTGGTGCATCAGCTGAACTGCTCTGAAGGAGGGAGATTGTACACAACAGGGTAAGACTTCAAGTTCATCAGTTTAATAGCACAGCAGATGGATTTTAAAGACTTGAGGACTAATTGTCTTAAGTTTTGATTCCAAGAGAAATCATGTGTGGCCTTAGGTACTTAGCAACTGGGAATTGAAGTGCCACAGCTGGAGGATGAAAGGCTCTGAAGTAGGACAACTCACTGATGGCTTTGGATTTCTTCTAGAAGTTTGGATGGGGTAACTTTGTTTGCACAGACTGCATGCCAGATCAGGTATTTACTGTCCTCTTAAGCATTGGTACTGGATGAGGAATAGCTTAGAGAAGCAGTACAAAGTGTCATCAGTGTGAATCATGTGTTGGGTGCTCCAGCTAACTGGGCAGAAATGTAATTTCCTCCCTGATACCGATCGGCTTTCTTTTCTCATGTGCTGTAGTGGCCCAATATTAATAACAGCACCAGAGCCTTACAAGACAGGAAAAAGATTGAGTAACCTTAACAAATGAGTACACAACCCACCAGAAATCACAACAGAATTTGGATATAGTAGTTTCAATGCTCCAATGTGATAAAATAAGGCTAAGACTTTGTGTCAACTGATCAACTGACATAAATTACATATATATGTATATGATTTGATATAATATTATATATATGTAATAATATTATGTATTTATTATCATTATTTCAGCTTCATTTAGCCTTTTCACTGTTACCACTTCTAGAACCATAGGAATAATTGTATCGTAAGAAAGCAAGTAAACTTCTCCATGTTTGACAAACTGAGATGTCTGTTGAAATAAGAGTCCTTTTCAAATCAATCACATCTCTAAACATGAGGTGGTGGCTGATAACATGCTTACAAAAAGCCTTTTAAAGTTGTCTGGCAGATCTAGCACTAACTCATTCAAATATAGGAAAGCAAATGGGCTGCAAAGAAAACCCACTCAAAAAATTTCCCAGAAGGAACTTTGGTTATGACCCAGTGTAGTTACAAATTAGGTAACAGGAAGAACAAAGAAATAACAGGCTTTAATAATGTTAGGCTTAATTTAGTATTAGTCCACTTCTTACTGGAATGACAAAACCTTAGCACAGCTTACTTGGATAAGTTCAGCTACATGGGAACGTAGATTTCAGAATGTTGATTAAGTCACATTGTTCTGTGGTCTCTTTGTAAAAAATTATAACTCTCAGAGTCTTCAACAAGCTGACAAAGCTAAGGTACTTTTTAAAGGATCAAAACTCAGAGTAACCCTTCCTTATCACCTCCAGAGCTTTTATAATTAAATAAGCACTGCTGACTTAAATCATGAATATCCAAGAGTGACAGACTTGGCAGGAAATGCAGAAAGTGATGAGAATCTTCTTGTGCATGCACAGCTTTTCAGGGATTTGTCCAGTTTATGCATTAATGCACTGTATCATTTTGGTCATGCTTGCTTGCTCTTTCACACCTCCTCCCCTAAATGAAGACAGTGTGCTTCTACCACTGCATCTTACAGAGACTGCAGGATTTGCAGACAGAGCTGAGCCACACTCTCTTTGCAGATGACTCTCTTCACCTGGACACCACTACTTCTGTGTTGAAAGTTCCCACCTGGGAGCAGAGCTAGCAAAAGGGCTCCCCAGCCTCACCCAGGCAAAGGGCATCTGTGTGCAGCTGGCTTGAAACTGGGCTCTGCCAACCTTGGAGATTTTACACCAAAACAGATTGAACAGTGCTCATTTATTTGACTGCACCTGGTGATGAGCTGGATAGGACCCTTTGCCAGTGGGTGGTTACACGTAGGGAGCCACAGGAGCATCTTCAGGTGACAAAGCTGGGACAGAAGAGTGCCACTGTGGCTATGCTCTCAGCCTAGGGGTAGTGACACAGTGTCTCTGCACTCACCTACCATGTAAAAGCACATGCTCAAATCAGTTTTGGCTTGCTCTTCTTCAGTCTTCTGAGCCTTCCTATCAGCTATTCCTTTAAACAACTGTAAGTGCAATAAACAGCTGGCAAAAGGTTTGTACCACATTCACCAGGTTAACCACTTTTAAACAGTTTCCTTTAAAGTAAAGCAGCAGCTATTATGTTACTTTGATTTAAAGCAGCAAAATCAAGACCTTGGGTAAATAAGGGAGTTTTAGTAACAGGCAGCAATACCTAGTGGTTTCCTGAGATGGCATTATTGCATGAACATGTATGTATGATCATGTCACCTGAGTAACATGGACACCGCAATGTGGAGGTAAGTAACTTTAGCCATGTACTTTGGGTTTTTAGCAGAACAGCTCAGATAATGCCAGCAGAGAGATGTATTCCACAAATTCTTCCTCCATGTGATCTGCTTTTCTATCTCAAAACAGCCTCTTTGGGCAATACTGGACATGTTTTTAAGTATTTTAAATGGTTTTTTTTCTGGAGTGATTAATCCCACCAAATGTTGGCTCTGGCACTTTAATCCAGCAAAGATTTTAGCAAAGGGTTGCTAATAGATTTATATGTTAAATAAATACAAATTTTAATGGAGAACAAAATGTAGTTATCAACCATCTACTGAGATACAGGGAGAAATAAGAAAACCATTATTCACTTTATTCATGCAGAAGAATATTTAGAAGCTCCCCCAAAGTAATTTGATGGCTCCTTTGTACCCTTTTTTCCTGCAGTGGGACTGTTTTAAGACTGGAATAGATTTGCTGTCCTGGATAAAAATCTCTGTCTTCCCAATATACAAGTTTAGTACAATACAAACCTTGTCTTTGTGCAGTCCTGATACCTATATAGAGGATATCTTTCCTAATGGATGTCTTTTTCTGATAGCTGTCTCTGCAACATTATACTATATGATAATAATAAAAGCGATTTGATGGACTCAAGTTTCATGGGGGACTATCTGATGAGTGAAAATTTTGGAATTAAAAAAAATCCACATGTTAGTTTCACACTCAGGATTTCTACACATGAAAGGCTTTCCATTGAAACAAGATTATTCTCTTTAACTGCTTCACATTATCTGCTCTGGAATAAAGTAGAGATAAATAAGCACTGGACTTTTATCTTGCTGTAAGCCACTGTTATATTGTGGTGGTGATTTCTTTCGAAATACCCCCTCAGTGCTGTGAGCTAAAATTTCATGTTCCTTGGGACTGATGAGGGACACAGGGCATTTTGGGATTATGTCACTGGAATTAGAAGCATATTTTGTTATTGGTCACTGTAAATCTAAATTTTCTACATCCTCTGACATAAGTGTAAAAATACCATGATTTGTCTTTTGTCACAAGAGCTCATTGCTGTCTGACTGGATTTGTGTCTCAGAACAAAAAACTGATTGATGTGGATAGATACAGGACATAATTCTCCCAGGTATCCTATTCCTGAGCAGCAGCATCTTCCAGTTTATCTGTGCTGGAGCTTGCCAAATAAAAGGTCTGGAAGGGACCTCAAAGTCCATTTGAATTATCCCACTACCCCCAGGTTCAACTGTCCTATTTCAGTCTTGACTCAAGCTTTCTAGAGACCTGCACCAGGAAAAATTCCCCATCAGCAGAGCAAGAAAACAAAAAGTAAGAACTGGCACTTATCTCTGAAAAACTCCATATTGGGTATGGCTCTTCCCAAGACCAGGGAATGCAAGAATAGAAGTATTTCTAAGTCAAAGGTCTGGCTAGGTCAACACTGTGTATATAAGATGTTGAAATATGGCACATGTGTTGAAAAAGGCCTTATAAGGAACTTCTCCAATGGAGATGGTACACAGACTACCTTTTTTAATTACATCAATAGGTCTATTTTTAACTTTGTCATTCCTTTTTAAAACTGTTTAACTTTTTCACCTTCAGAACATCTTTTGAAATTAAGGTTCATCATTCAAATATGAATGGGGATAATAAAAACCCTTTCATTTTCTATATTAGAAATTAGAGCTCAGAAGCCATTTGACTACTGAATTGGGAAAAATAGTGGAAGACTGTTCCCTGCTTACCTTTCACAAAGCTGAAAGTTCCCATAGAATTTAGTCTGCCATCATGTGGGAGCCACTCTATGCATATATTGTTCTGACAGTTTTCTCCTTCCTTCCTGTGCTCTTTGTGAAAGTGAGTGATCAGAATTATGTGCTATAGTCAAGATGGGAATGCATGATAGATTTTTACAACTGTATGACCTTTTTTACTGTTATTTTCCCCTGCTCTCTTTCTCACAATGCTTAATATGCAATTCAGTCTTTTCAAACATGAAAAATTGCTTCAAATCCACTTTCCTGTGTGGAAATAGCTAATTTATGACCCATCACTATGTATCTATAGTTCATCTAATCAGTGTTGTATTCAAGCTGTGTACCAGCTTCTTATTGTATGTATTTGCATTGTTTCATGCACTGTTTTCTCACCAATTAAAAAACAAGAAGAGTCCTTGTTGCACGTCTTCATGGTCAGCCTTACTCTGAACACATTGCTCTGCAGACCTCACTCTCTACCCTTTTGCTACATAACTTTTAAACATCTGGTACAGCACAAGCCCTAGCATAGATTTCCATAGTAGTATCTTGTAACCAACCTCTGTTGCAAAACCTGGCTATGTTTTCCTGTTTTTCATTGCCACCTTTTAAGTGATGTCTGTGTAAGACAGTTCATTAGGACACCTTCTTTCTTATCAGGAGGCTTAGCTTCTTTGAGAAGCTTGCTGAAAACTCTGGCAATCAAAATGTTTTATATCGAATAAATCACTCTTTTTTTACATGCCCACTGACTTTTAAAAAGACCCTCATAAACTGGCAACTCAAAAATTCCATTTATAATAAGCACCTCAGTCTTTCCCTGGTGTGTGATACTTTGGCTTTATTTCTGTTAGATGTATTAATCATCTTATTCATCATTCCTACTGGTTTACCTTGTACGGGCAGAGGAGGGGATTTTACAGCAGAATTGGGATGACCAGTGATGGCTGAATGACTTCAGACTGATAAAGGCTATTTCTCTAGAAGTAAGGACATGGGAAACTCATAGTGTTCAAAGTTTGGCAACATGAAGGAAACCTTACTTTGGATACAAAACTCCCAACCCTATGTCACCATTATTGAAGAATCCACAGGAGGACTGTAGGTTTACTCCTTAGGAATTATAATGTAGTGCCCTGCAAATCAGGGCTGCTCAACAGAAGTTTGAAGACTTTCAGGACAGCTGAACAGCCCACAAGATGCTCTCCTGAACAGCAGTTGCCAGCACCACACAGTCTGAGATGCCTGGCAGAGCTGCCACAAAAAGGGAACAGATCTTTCTAAGTACTGTTTGAAAATTTTCAGTTGCAAAGCTTTTGTTTTGCATGCTCTGCATATCCATGTGAGTGTCAAAATGGAACAGTGCACACCAGCCCACCAGGTGCAAGGGGATCTGCTTGATGGATCAGAGGGATCATTTTGCAGCCTGTGTGTGCTTTCAGGAATGTTTATCATTGTTTACCTGTAGTACAGAGTGGATGATCTACGTAAGAACTTCCACCGACAAACCCAGAAAGGTTTTCTGTACATTGTCCAGATAATTTTCCCTCGGTAAGATTTTATTCTTCTATTTCAAACTGCATACCCAGTGTGACTGCTTCGCCTTTCAGAATTATTTTCAGTTTTTATGTTGTGAATTTTAGAAACAGCTGATGAGAAGACACTTAATTAGATGTAAGCAGATAAAATAAGATTCTGTTGTCCCTGATGTGCATCCAAAAAAAAAAAAAAAAAAAAACCACCAAAATCACCAAAGGTACATACATGCATTTTTAAGACTATTTGATACTATGAATAGAGGAAGAGGAAAGCTAAGGTGGTTTGGCTTGGGGTCTTGGTGAACAGTCTTTCTTATTGGGGATCTCCATGTACTGAAGGTCTGTATCCAATTCATAGAACCTTTGGGAGCAGGTTCTCTCCGTCAGACCGAGGCAAAGAGATGGCAAAGCTTTGAGTAGCTATTTAATAATGATCTGTTGATAATGCTCCTGTGCTGTCTCACTTTCTCCATAGCCACTAATTGCCCCCCTTTTTATGGCCAGACTGTGCTCTGTTATCTTGCAGGTGTTTTTTGGCAGCTGCCAGGTCAGATTGAAACCCTCTTTCTTTCTTTCTTTCTTTCTTTCTTTCTTTCTTTCTTTCTTTCTTTCTTTCTTTCTTTCTTCTCTTCTCTTCTCTTCTCTCTTCTCTTCTCTTCTCTTCTCTTCTCTTCTCTTCTCTTCTCTTCTCTTCTCTTCTCTTCTCTTCTCTTCTCTTCTCTTCTCTTCTCTTCTCTTCTCTTCTCTTCTCTTCTCTTCTCTTCTCTTCTCTTCTCTTCTCTTCTCGTGTTTCTCTCTTTGCTGTTATGCCTTTGACTTCCATTTGTCCTTCACTTTCTCTAGTCTGAGAAACATTCCATGTATCAGAGGGTTGTAGACTCCCAGGAGATCCCTGAACTTTATTTCACCTTTTACTTTTCAGTTCACATAAAACTGTGAAATGGTTAAGCCTGATGCTTAGAAGGGATGTTACAGGTGCTAAATTGGCAAAACTAAAAAGGGTAGTTCATGGGTTTCATGTTTGTTTTCTTTGTTGTTTTAATTTTTTTCCGTTCATCCCCATCAATGATCTATGGTACTGTTCAAAATCTTGTGTAATTTTGTAGATATGACTTTGTCCAGATTCTCTCTAAAGGTTTCTTACCACAGATAGTTTTCTCTGACCCCTGAAACTGATGAGGTTCGTGCTGGGTCACTGTCATGGGAACAGAGAAAGGGTGACCCTACCCTGCTGTGAGAAACTTCACAGCAGCCCTTGCTCTTTGGTGTGCCACTCCAGCTGTTCTGCACTCAGGAATAATCATGGGATGTCTGTGCTTTGCACTTGCACAAGTGCATTGCTTGCTTCTCTTTTGGATGTGACCACCACACAAAACTTTAAAGTGAACTGCTGAAGGCAGTTAGGGCTTCTGCTCATATAGGAAGTGAAAGGGAAGCAAAATTCATTTTGGCTGTTGTCAAAAAAAGGAAAACAATTTGAAAATAAATAAAGTTATAAACTGGGGACAAGGAAGAAAGCTGCTAAAATTTTAGCTTCCCCCCCAACATTGTTATCACTAAACTAATGGGTGAAAAAGAAAGAAAATAAATTATGTTAAAATCTAAGACTGATTCCTGTTTCAATGAAATTGCTCCATAACATTACTCAGAATTAACAGGATGATGCAAAAAACTAGCACTAATTTTTTGCGTTAATATATTCCTCATCAAATCATACATTAGATAATCATGCATGGTTGTTCTTGATAAGATTAAATTTTAGTTAAGGAACACAGAAAACAATTTAATATTATGAGGACCAGAATAAGTGGCATAGGGAACTGAGGTCACTGTTAAAGAGAAGCCAGCTTAGGGGCAAATACACACGTGATGGGGTAGGCATTTGGGGATTTTTGGGCAGGGAAATAGGACCAAGTGGGGGACTTGCTTGACTGTGGTCAAGAAGCACTTTGAAGACTTGGAGGGAAGCAGTGACATGAGGATGGCAAGGAGCTGGGAAGATACAAAACTCTCAGCTGAGCTGTTGGTGACCTGAATGCTCAGGCAGCAGAGATACAGGGCTGAGTGCCCAGGCTGGTGTGAGTGCAAAGAATGTCACCCTTCTGGGACACAAAGAATTCCTGTTTGGGCTCTTGGAAGGCATCACAGTCTCCTTCATGTCCTAAACTCTCTCCATGTCACTGCCAGAGTAGCTTGTCAGGAAACTCTCTAACTTGGCCAGGTGCTAAGAATTGCTGATCTTGTCTGTGCTGTTTTCAATGTTCTTCGAGTCACCTTGTAAATCTCATTAAATGTTCAGATTCAAAACTACTTTCTGTTTTCTACTCCATTGTTTCCAGTAAGTCAAGGGGTTCAAGTCTGGAAGATGTGTCCAGCAGTAAAGATAAGATAGGTAAAACCCCTTAATGGGCTAGCAAAGCAAGGAGTCAAGGACTTAGGAATGCACAAAGGGAGAAGAGATGAGCATAAATAGACAGACCATCTAAATGTCAATATGTTAGAGCAGGATAAACAGAGCAGCCACAAAGCAAGGAGCATCAAAACACTGTGGTCACAGTCTTTTCTCTCTGTGCATGTGCATCACTGCTCAGTGGGTATCAAGCTCTCTAAAATAAGTGCTATATGAACCCATTCAAATAATTAGAAATGTAAAAACAACCTGGCTAACTATATTGTAAACTCAGACTTAGTTCATCCTGATGCATGTGCCTGCAATTTTTTTTTTACCTTAGTGAAATGGAAGAAAATCCAGTAACCAGTTACTTAAGAAAGTAACCAAGGAAAGGATTTAGGGAGTGACAGATGATGTCTCAAAGTCAGTAACAGTGCCTGATACCATGCTGGTAGCTTCCTTGCTAACATAGTTGATAAATGTTTGCTTAGTCCACTAGGATGAAGTTATTACCTTTAAGTGTATGCTTAATATGTGGAATAACAATACCTGCAACACTGGAAGGGAGTGGTAAGAGTTCACTGGATTAAGAGGCTGAATGTTCTAGCCAACACACAACAACAATTGCTCATGTTGTTCTAGGAAGTTTGCACCATTGCAAGTCCCTTTTCCACCAGGTCAGGTATCATTGGGAATTAACAGACAAGAAAGGGTGTTACAGCAGCAGTAGATTATGCTAACCCACACATTCTGAGCCGGTATCACTTAAGTGATGTAGGACGTTGGAGATTGCAGTATTGATGACAAAAGTTTGAGGCATCCAGTGCCAATATAAGCCATCCTGTTTTCTACTGACAGCTGCTTTTCTTTATTTCCAGAGAAGCATTTCCAAGACACAAGATTTGTATCTTGCTGCTACATGCCTTCTACACACAGTGCTTAAGAGATAATCCCCAATGCACTGTAGTATATGAAGCAATAAATGGCTGCTGAGATTAATAGACTGAGCAAAGCTGAAGCATTTAATCAATCTGCAAAAAGTACTCATTGCCGGAATACTGCAGGCAAGAGAATTTGTTCCTCATGTACAACAAACCTTAACAGAGAGCAGCAAAATTTCAAGTGAGCACTTTCTTTGAGCTGCCCTATTTCTTAACAGGACACCCCAGTAAGGGATGGAGATGAGGAGACCAACTACTGTCATAACCAAGCAGGAAACATGTACAGATTGAGACCTGACTGAGGAAATGTGCTGTGGCCAACAATTTCCATGCTTTGCCTTGAATGTATATTGTCCTATTTCTTTGTGCCATGGTACTCTAATTTAAGACAGAAGAATAAGAACAAATATTAGAGCCTCTTCCTGGTATGAGAAAGAGTAGAATCCAAGGAGACTTTGGATTTTATTGATCCAGCCCTACTTGGATACAGTTTATAGCAGCTGCCAGACTGCTGAAATTTACATCAGTGCTTTAAAGTTCCTAAGCGTGCATCAGCAGGGATTACTGGAATGAGGTTTCTTCTGACAGAGCTTGATGGACAGCTCATAGCGTCTAGGTGGTAAGGAGCTCCTGTCCAACAGGGAGGTCTTGTATGAGCACAGAACCTATGTGTGCCTTACCAGCACAGAGGTCAGTGCTCAGGCTTTCTGACTTCAAAAGTTGTCCATAGGCCTCCCGTTTCCCATACAAATATATCCAGCTGCCCTGGAGGCACTTTCACTTGCCTCAGAGGGCATCACACTCCTCTTCCTGGCCTGAGACACCAAAACAATCCATAGAGTTCAGCAAGTCCCTCTCAAAAGGAATTAATATTTAATGATAATTATTAATATAAAGATGCAAGCCCTGAAGGGGTAGAAAGAAGATGGACGTGCCATTCCATGCACTTCCCATCTTCACTCACATGTTCATCTGTATCCTTACAGAGCACGTTTATCTGTACTTCCCAATATCTGATCAAACGGGGAGCTAGAATTTTTACTGTAAACCCGGTTACTTTTTATTTAAACCTGAAAAAATAAGAAATGCTGGTGCTGCATGCCATCTCACACTGGACTCCTAACTCACTTCTGTTTGCATCTTTTCCCTAGATATCATATTAGATTGGATATTGGGAAAGATTTTTTTGGTGAAAGAGTAATTGAGCATTGGAACAGGCTGCCCAGAGAAGTGGTGCAGTCACCATCCCTAGAGATGTGGCACTTAGTGATAGAATTTAGTGGTGGACTTGACTGTGCTGTGTTGATGGTTGGATTCAGTGATCCTAAAGGTCTTTTCCAACCTTAAGGATTATATGGCTCCAGTGTATTGTGGCCAATTATCCCAGTTTTATGTGTCCCCTATCACAATCTCTTCTTCATAATTTTCAGGTCAGTGCAAAACCTTTCCAGAAAAATCATACATGTTAAAGGGAATATATCATCAGTGGTCACTCAAAAGTCTTCTCCTACGTGACCAGGTGATGCTTGCTAAGGTTGTGCGAGAATGCAAATGAAGAAGCACTCCTGCCTTAAGGTCAGGTGTTTCACAAAGCAGATCGACAGATTCAATTGGATCTCAGTCAGGTTTCTAATATTAATCTTTTCAACTTCACACAGAGGAGAAAACCAGAAAAGCACAATAAAGAAGGTGGCGGCTGTTCATTTGTAAGGACTTTGAAAACAAGCAAACAGACAATAAGCGAAACCAGATCTACCTTTCCAGAAATCCAAGGTAATCTGCTTTTCTCTAGTATCTTTGTAATGAATTCTCGTTAGTTTACAGATGGGGTTGTGGCATTTAAGTGGATAATGATACATTCCCTCATTTATCTTTCTCCACTCATCTGACAGATGCCCACAGTGTCCTTAGGATGTTCTTATTTTTGAACTCCATATGACTGAAATATTTATTAACTTTCAGTCTTTCATATAATGTTTAAAAGTCAATTAAGGAATTATTTATTAGAACAATACATTGACTAATATGAACTAAACATTTTTAGAAAATTGACTTTGTGAATTAAACAAGAGAAGAGACTTTCTTAAGGCTTTATTCTGGCTTTCATTAAGACTGGTTTTATTCTGAGGAGACCCTCCAGATGTTATTCACATCAGCATAAATGTGGAGTAAGTGCAGTGCCAGGTAGTTTATGTATCTGTAGAACATGCTCTCCAAAAACATTTACAAAGCAGGAGGAGCTCTGGATATACTTATCTTCCATAAATGTAGGAAAGTTGGATTAGCTGTGAGTTTTACCTCCTTTGCATAAGAAACAAGGGAAAGTCTTTGGGAGTTTCCCAGAGCCAATTAATTTAATCAGTCCTTATCACTCCCAGTTCTGAGCCTTTTAAGGAACCATGTTAAGCAGTTGTCTTAACTTGTTAACTTGGAATGATCTGATGTTACAGTATTATCCTTTCTAGTTCTGAAAAATAGTTTAGGACTATAGCCACATTTTAGACATGCATTTTACAGGCTTTCTGAAAGCTCTGTCATCAAAATGTATGTATGTTCCTGTGAGAACTCAAGGGATGGAAAATGTCATGCTACTGTAAAGAAACAGATTTTGATGGTGACAATCCATAACTAATTTGAAGGAATCTTACCAATTAGTTTGAACTCAAGGTTGGCCTGCCTTAAAATTATTTTGCTAAGAAAAGAAATGTGCTTTTCTGCTTAAAATCACATTTAACCTTTATTCTTTTTTAGAAAAGAACATCAACTGCTTTTTCTCAGAAAAGCAGAAAAAGCTGTAACATAGTAACCATTTAAATGCATTATATTTGAAGTGCTGTTACACAAGAAGAGCTGTCCATGTGGAGAAAACAAATTAGCAAATGTGAATCCATTCCAATTCTTTATTCTGTTGTTAAAAAACCTATTTAGATAAGACTGTATCCATATTTCTAGAATACTGTTGACTTCACTGATTACATTGCAGATATTAATGAAAAAAACTCCAAAGTAAACCACATCATGTACTTTTGGCATGTGATTCATAAACAGTGTCGAAGGGGGAAACTATTATTCCTATTGACTTCACTGGTGAGAGGAATAATGTATTTAAAAGGATAGATACTAGTGTCAGAACTGAGATCACTCAGTCCTTTCCCATGCATTTAAAGGACAGTATGGCCTTCTGACAAAGACATTTTCAGTTTTCTTTAAACTTTACTTAAATACAGAGAGGTGGATTTGATACTGTCATATGCAGAAATTGACAACACACTAAGAGAAGTGTGAAGTTCATTGCAGCCAGAATAATGATATTTTATTCTGACGACATATTAGCACTTTCATGCCTACTCTGCAAAAGATGTAAAATACCAGGTACGGGGTGACTCAAGCACCAAAGCTATTTCACAATTAGCTGCCTTTATTAATTCCATAAACAAAGAGCATGTCTTATTCTGTGCTACTGCAGGCAATTTTCAATAGGAGTTTGCTCTGACACTCTTACTCTAATGGCAACTTTTGACCAATCAAAACACATATTTTTCAGTTCTTTTTAGGTATATACATATGACCATCTAATTGCTCCATGAAGAGCTTTTTGTAATCTAAACTTTTCCCAGCTTGAGGGCCTTTCTTTTTGACCTACTATTTTCTGAGACTAAATAATTTCCTTCTTTCATTTGTGCTGTCAGTTTGATAGTATTTATAAACCCTGCTTGTTTCTCTCGAGTATTCAGTATGCTAGATAGAACAAAATTTGTCTCATACATCTCCATGTAATAAAAATTTATTTTATGGGTGGTTGTGATTTGACTTCAGCTGACAATTCAGCCCCACAGAACTGCTCACTCAGTCCCCTACCAGCACTATGAAGTAGTAAAAGTGAGAAAAACTGAGATAAAGACAATTTAATAGGCAAAGCAAACATCACATGCACAAGCAAAACAGAACAAGGAATTAATTCACCACTTCCCATAGGTAGGCAGGTGTTCAACCATCCCCAGGGAAGTGGGGCTCCATCACATATAAGAGTAACTCAGGATGAGAAAAGCCATAACCTCAAATGTCCTAGCCTTCCTTTTTCCACCAGCTGTATATGCTGAGCATGATGCCATATGGTGTGGGATATCCCTTTGGTTGGTTGGGGTCACCTGTCCTGGCTGTGTCCCCTCCAAACTGCTTCTCCACACCCAGCCTGCTCACTGGTGGAGTGGTGTGAGGAGCAGAAAAAGCCTTGACACTGTGCAAGCCCTGCTTAGCAACAGTTAAAACATCCCTGTGTTATCAATGGTATTTCCAGCACAAATCCAAATTATAGCCCATACCAGTTACTGTGAAGAAAATTAACTGTATCCCAGCCAAAACAAACACTGAGCCCTAAAATACTGTTTGCCCTGGACCATATTTTTTTTCTTTTTATCAGTGCACTGACTTTTATGCTGTGTGGATTGGAAGTAACCATAATTCCAGATGTGGCTGCTACCTGAGCCATGCATAACCATCTAAACTCAAGATTTGCATATAATCCTCCTCTTTGATATATAACCATTAATACCTTTGAACCTTATGGTAGTCGAGCTGCACTGCAAATTTTATTTGGTTTCTTACTGTTCGAGGGGAGCCTGTTGATGAAGAAATAGGCTGCACAGCATGCTCCAGGTGCACAACAAACCATGCTCATGGCTCTTGTCCTGCTGGGGGACTTCAACAATTGCAACATCTGGGAAAGAAGCATGGTGAGCTGTAGGAAATCCAGCAGACCCCTGGAATGCAGGGAAGATGACTTCCTAAGCCAGGTAATAGACAGCCCTACCAGAGGGGGTATGATACTGGATCTGATGATCACCAACACAAGTGAACCACTGTGGGACATCAAGATTGGAGTCAGCCTGTGCTGCAGTGATCACAAGCTGGTGGAGTTTGCAGTCCTGAGGGATAGGGGGTTAGGCAAAGAGTCAGGATCCTAAACTTCAGAAAAGCAAAATTCTAGCTATTCAAGGAGTTAGTCACTAGGTTCCCCTGGGAAACTGCCCTTAGAGAAAAGGGTGCAGATCAGAGCTGGCAGCTCCTTAAAAATGCTTTCCCAATAGAGCACCAGAGGCAGCAATCCCCAGGTGTAAGAAATCAGGGAAGGAAGGCAAGAGACCAGCAGATCTGAGTTGGGACTTGCTGGTCAGGCTAAAGGGCAAGAAGGAGTTGCACAGATAGGGGAGGCAGGCACAAGTATCCTTGTAAAGGGATAGAGTTCCCTTTCCTTGTAAAGGGAAAGAATAAAGGGATGTTGCTTAGTTGTACAGGGGTGGGATCAGGAAGGCCCAGGTGCAGTTGGAGCTGAACTTGGCAAGTGATGCACAGAGTAGAAAAGCTTCTACACGTATGTCAGCAGAAAAGGAAGATCAGAGAAGGCATACACACACACAAACAATGCTGGTAACAGTGAGGATGAATGAGAAGAAGACTTTTTTGCTTCTGTCTTCACTGGCAACCTCTCTTCCCACACCCCTACACCTCTTACCCTCCCTGGAGGGTAGTGCAAGGGAAGATCAGGTTTGGAAGCCACTGAGGAACTTGAAGATACATGGGTTTATGAGACTTGATGAGATGCATCCCAGAATTTTGAGTGAACTGGCTGATGAACTTGCCAAGCCACTCTCCATGATGTTTGAAAAGTCATGGCAGTCAAGTGAAGTCCCAGGTGGCTGGAAAAAGGGAAACATTGTACCTTGAGAACCCTGAAATCAGCAACCTGTCATCCTCACCTCTGTACCTGGGAAGATCATAACAGAACAGAAAAGGTCCTCTCAGAAACTATACTAAAGCACATGGAAGACACGACCCTTCCAACCCAAACTATTCTATGAAAAACATCACAATATGGAAGATGGTCAACCTTGGCTTGAAAATATGCAATGTATGCACTTTTTCTAACTAATCTGTCTCTGGTACTTCCTGCAAACCTTGCACTGAGATCCAGGCCTTGCCAAAAGAGAGAGCAGCAGCTACTTCTCCACTTACCCCATCTACAGCTGCAAACTCTGCTGAGGACAAACCAGGCATTTCTGAATAAAGTATTTCCAATAAGCATGACTGGAAATTACATTAAAAGTGTCCTAACATTTGCACATCACATTAGAAAGGACATAATTCATCCACCAATTAGAAATATTTTACCAGGCTTTTAATGAGGAAACATTTTATGTGCTGCAGAGAGATTTCTTCCCCCAGAAGACAGCAGAATGGGCACCAATATGGGAAAAGTCTCAAAAACATCTTTCCTACACTATAACCACTTAAGGTGTTACTCTGGGAATTTTTTATTATTGTTAGGCATTCTAGCTACCTGCTTATTTTCAAACCATAGAAACATAAAGAGACATAAGATCTTTCACTGCTGGCTCACTGGGAGATCAATCTGTTCCCCTCAGCCACTGAGCAGTGTTTCTGTAAGAACCCTTACCTCTGTGTCACTGCAGTTCGCTCCACAGAACCCTTTCTGGAAGTCCATTTTGAAACCACTGCTTACAGGGCAGATATGCTTACCTATCTCAACAGACCTTCAGAGCTTCTGGCTCTCCAGTAACTATTTAATCTTCAGGACCTCAGGAGATAGGAATTGAGCTGTTTCAGAGCAGATTACTCCCTCCCCCAAACTGTCTTTCTTAGTTTTATTTTCGGTGTGCTAAGGTCAAAGGATCTTTCACAGCCTAGCCACAGAGAGTTCTGTAGTATGCATAGGCTGAGCTCAGTGCCCTCTGTAACACAGAGGCACAGGAACAGAAATACATGACAAATTACTGATATTTGTTACTGGTATTGTGTTTATGAGGCTGCTGCCAGTCCTTTTATAGTCTGCTACTGGTGCAAACCAAGCCTGCTGCTATTATCTTTGTCAGTCTAGAGAAGATGCAACACCACCAGTCAGCTTTTCTAACCTACTGGTGCAAAGGGATGGGTATTACATCTGTCTCTTCCCAGGGATGCATAGTGGTATTTTACAGTCTGCTGCAGCCCTGTAGATAGTGGTGTTAAAGATTTCCCCCTACACTGAACAGGGGAGTGCTGCAGCTACAAATAGCATCAGAGGTAAACAGGTCCAATTAAAGAGTAATACAGTGATGAATAAAACTCCAAGATTTACTGAGCTTCCATTCTGGTAAAGGAAAAAAATACAACTTCCAAATATATCAGATCTACTTATATTATTTCATTATTAGTAATTAGGATACTCTGGCAAAGCAGACCAAGCCTCTATTAGCTGAAGCAGCAGTTTGGCAGCAGCTGGAGTTTTATTGCTCATTGATTAAGCAATAGATACAAGCTGAACCAGTAACCATGTGAAGGGTATTACAGCTGAATGCCTGGCAGATTTGTGTGAGGAGTTATAGCCATGGGATGGATAGATCTATATATATATTGCCCAGGGTAAAGCTGCATGAATGACTCTGAAAGGAGAAGGTTGCTGCATCATGGCAAATAATTGTTAATTTATTTTAGCGTGAAATCTTTTTGCACCTCACATAAAACAAGCCACTTTTGTGGGAGGGTTCATTCAAGAATATTCCTTTTCAGTGCAACGATGGGGTTAAGTGCTGTCTTTTGTCTGGAAAAATGGACAGTCATTCAGTGAACTTTGGAGGAAAACCTTTCCTTTCTTTGTTAATCCCTGTTCTGACAGAAATATCGAGCAGGGACCTGAGGAAACATTTTGCCATGGATGCTGACACCCAGCCCTGCACCCACCAGCTGCACAGCACCTAGAGAGAAGCTCTGAAAAAACTAGTCCTGCTATCCCCAGATGTCATCCTTGCCCCACTGCCTAGAAATAACATTTTATAGAGGAGCTGGAAGAAGGAAGCCTTTGTTCCTGGTCTGGTGCAGGCATACTTATTTAAACCTCTGATGAAGATGAATTTTCAGTGATATGTCTGCTCTGGTATTGCTGTGGCTGAGGTGCAAACATTTTATTGCTGACAGTGCTGTGAGAGAACTAATCTGCAAAATAGAGCATCCTAAGCCGCAGCAGCTCTTTGCCTCTGGGAATGTGAGTCAGGGTGCTTAGATTGCACTGGTTTCTATTAATTGCCTGCTTAGCTCCAAAGAGCCAGACATGTCTATTTCATTTAAAATTACATTTCTACAAACTTAATATAGAATAAAATATAGGTTATAACAAGAGTTACCTAAAAACTCATTGGACTTCTTTTCCCTCTGTTGCACTGCAATGTGAGAATGAAATGATGGAACCACATACACAAAAGAGCTTCTCCAGAACATTTCTTTTGCTCAACATTCAGACCTTGTATTTGACATAAATGTCATGGTCTTTACTGAACAAACTTTGCCCAAAAAGTTCAGGTTCTGTCTTGCACCAGCATAAAATTAAATTATAACAAGCACTTCATAAACTAATAAGTTTACACTGTGTCCTACTTCTTTTTGCTAAAAAGGCCAGGAAAACAAATATCCATTTGGACGTAAAAGTGTGTTTGAGATAGCTACAGGAGAGATTTTCTGGGCATCTTCTTAATTTGTGGTCAGTTAATTTTCCTTTCATGTAAACACCATAGTTGAGGTCAGCTATAGCAGTTACTGAAACCTGCTTTGTTTTTCAGAGAATGTGTGATCTTGGTCAGTAACACTCAGGACTTTTATTTCATGCTGCAAAAGCAGCCTGGATGGAAGCTGACTGGGGAAGTAGAAGGTAGGTATTTTCTCCTGTTCTGATTTGTTGGTTATTGCATGGCAATCAGCAGATCCCGTTTTGCCTTATGATTTCAAAGTGAAGTTTTCCTTGAGTGGAGCCTAATCTGTGCTTGAGTGTAATGAATGTCCTGTGCAAACACAGGCAGAACTTCACACTGCAAGAAAGAGCCTCCCATGAGCTGTTAAGAGATGCAGTTGTTGGAAGCAATTTTTAAATGCCCAAAGATGGGTTATTCAAACTTTAGAAGCCCAGCTTCACTACAGTGTGGCACAGCCACTGAGTGTTGCAGTGTGGTGTGAGAATGCAGAACATTTCCCTGCAGCAATCCCATCTCCTGGGTTGAACCGAGGCTCTCCAGTGCACTTGTTTTACAGCAAGTTGGGGACTGAGCCTGAGAGCAGCACAAGCTCTGTTTAATTTTATTTCCTGAAGGCACAGACTGAAGCAATATTAGAAACAGACTGCACTGGCCTGTAGAAAACTCACAGTGCTGGATTTATTTTTTTTTTCCACAGCTTGCCAAAGCCTCTGACATCAACTTTACCCCAACAGGGAGCCAGAGGAAGGAGAGGGAGTTGCAATGGCAGATGGCAACCCACAAGGAGGCGAGAACTGCATACTGCACTTTGGCACTCCATGACAAGGACAACTTTACAGTAACCTAGTTTGCTTATAAATTGAATGAAGATTATTTGCTATTTCTTCCCCTCCCCCCTTCCCCATGTTTGGTCAGATCACTGCAAGATAGGCAAAAAGATATCTAATTAATTAATTGACTTGGCTCTGGCAAGCTGTGTTTCTAATACTGGGAGAAAGAATACATAAGAGAACTGATTTTAATACTGTTAAGACAGACATTGTGTAATTTCAGGCTTTGATACAGTTTCAATGTGTAGATGAGCTGGGGGACAAATTTGCCTACCCAGTAAAGCAGCAGTGATTTTCTCTATTACCTGGCCTGAATGTCCCAGAAATCTGCAGAAATTCAACAGAGGTTTTGCTATGCTTTCAGCTTGTCTTTGCCTTCAAACAAAAGCATGTTCAATGGAGACAGACAAGGTAAGGGGAAAGGAAATTTGACTTGGTGTTTTCTGGAAAATGGTTCTCCTGTCTACTTCTAGCTATTAAAATTAACTTGCTATCTAAATGGATCTTGTCTAAATTAATTGTGCTGTCTCTGTGCAGTGTTTCCCCAAGGAATGCACTGAAATACTGTTATGTCTTTGCCTGTTCTTGGCTGATTGAGATATTAATTAATTATATGAATAAGCCTAGGAAAATAAAAGTAGGTTTCTCTCTTAATTCATGTGAGTACTGGACCTAATGCCTCATACACGGTGTTTGGCAGTAGTCATTTTGCTGTGTGACCTTGTTCACTGCTGCATAGGGCCCTTGTTGGGCAGGGCAGGTGTGAAGAAGAAAGTGAGTTGTGCAGGGAGAGGAGACCCCTGCATAGTGTTGGGCACCACAGCTGACTCCTAGCAAGTGCTGTACAGGACTAGTGCTCTGATGGACACAGGTACCCTCTCAGATCCCAGCCACAGGGTTGCCATGTATCTGAAAGTTTTTTCTCATGCAGCAGTCCCACTGTTCTGGGGTTTATTCAGTTTTGCATTAGTCAGACAGGCTGGGCTTGGTGCACTAATGCTGTGTCCTCGCTCTGTGCTCACTCATTAGAATCACAGTCACAGAATCATACAGGTTAGAAAAGACCTCCAAGATCATCGAGTCATACCATTAGCCCAAACCTCTAATTTTATTTTCTTTTTGCCAGCGTTGGGATTAAATGCACGAGACAGTATTTCTTGTTTGGACTCAGATGTTTATTATTTCTTATCTATATTACAGTTTCACAAATTGTGAGTTCTGCAGCACTTCAAGCTAACAAACTGAAAATGGAGACATATCTCTGTCTCTACAAGGACTTTTAAGGGTAAATTTTCCAATTAAGAAATGACAACTAAATTATTTTTACTTTTAACCCAATAACCAACCACCCATGGCCCACAATGCAGAGTTTTTTATCCAATTACACAAAATCACCTAAACCCATGAAGAAGGTGAAGAAGAAGAAGAAGAAGAAGAAGAAGAAGAAGAAGAAGAAAACCTCTGCCCTAAAACCTCCATCTTGCTTTATATATATTGCTATATTCTAAAACCTTAAATTCTAAGTTTTCCACCATGTGATATTACACACTTCTATTCAAACTACACACCCATAATCCCAGTTATATCATTCAATTTTGGAAGCCTTCTCCACGGCCTCAGGTCAAATGCAGTGTTGTCTTGGGGGTCAGTGCCTGTCAACACAGAAAGTCTTAAATTCTCAGTGACCAGGGTTCCAACACAGCACCACCATGTTCACCACTAAACCATGTCCCTGGGTGACACAGGTACACCTTTTATGAATGCTTGCAGGGACTGGTGACTCCAGGGCTTTCCTGAGCAGCCTGTTCCAGGGCTTGAAAACCCTTTTGATGAAGAAATTTTTCCTAGTATCCAATCTAAATCTAAACCTCCTCTGGCACAACTTGAGGCCACTTTCTTCTGCCCCATTGCTTTTTATTTGCAAGAGTTAGGTGATTACTCAGAAACAGCTTCCCTGCCCTGCCTGACACAGCTCTGTCCCTAGCATGCTGGAGTGTAGCAGAAAGCCTTTGGAGAAGTAGTGAACCTAAGAGGATGAGATGTTGCTTTTTTTGAAACTCCTGAGAAAACAGAACCCCTTTTCTGATCTAGCAAATGGAAACATGAATGCTCTGCAGGGTGAACATATTCTTTATGACTGAAGTGAACATGACAGCTTTGTTTTCTCCTTGGTTGGTTGTTGTTTTGTTCATTTTATGAAGCTTCTCCAGGATTTTTAGCTACAAGGAAGAGTTTCCTTACTGACACTTTTATTCTTCCCTGGTGTGGAAAACCAAACCCTGAATCATGTAACTTGCCTCAAAGATGAGGGGAAGTTGAATGCACATTTTCTCTGCCACTAGCTTACTTAGAATGTTATATATCTGCATATAAAATCATAAATACTTAGTTGGAACAAGAAACAAGTACTAAGTGTTGTTTAAGAATGCTAAAATTGCAGACTTAAAAGTTGCAGTTGCAGTTACAGTAGTTATTTTATGCTGCTCACCAGTAACTGTGTCTGGTGTGCCTATAAAAAAGAAAATTATTTAAACATTTAAAAAACAGAAATTACTTTGTAATTTAGCTTTGACCTGTAATATTTACATTTCAAAACTCAGTCTTGATTTGAAAATAACTATATTCCAATAAAGTAGGTGTTAAAATTTCCTCTATAGTTGGTCCAAAACTTTCTCTCTGTATGCTCTGTGAACTTTTGTAATTCATATTCAGATGACCATACTGAGAAATGTTCAAGTGTTTGCTTCCCAGAACATGAGGAATTCTTTCAGACACGGTTGTGATTTACCAAGTCCCTTGGTTTCCTGTCACAGAACTGGTGGAGCCCTGAGCTCAAGGGAGAGAAGTGGGATTGTCTGTGGCACCTGAATGTCTCAGAAACACTCAGGCTCTGCTGTTGACTCCTCTGAACTGAATGCAGAGCAGTTAATTCACTGCGATGCTGTGTAACTATCTCCTTGCTTTGCACAGTCATTTTACTTGAAATGATGAATAATGTCTGGGTAGTGTAAATTCCCTGGGGACCATAGCAGATGCTATGTGGTATTGAGGCATTTGGAAAATTCTTTTCTTTTCATACTTTACATTATAAGAACTTCAGCACTTGATTACAAAGGAGTTTGCCTTGAGGGATGGCAAATTTCAGAAGACACACAGATAGAAGAGAAGTTTTATAAGTTTTAATAAAGAAGTTCTAATAAAGACTGAAGAGATTGATGGACAGAAAGGACATTCTCCTGTCTGTAGTCTATACAAGATAAAAACAGATTCACATCAGCATTAGCATTCAATATCAATTTTTCATGTGCCCTCTACCGACTGTGTCAGGGAGATCCTTTTTTTGAACCAGACACCCGACACCCCATAAAGCAGCACTGATTTTTGTGAAGAGCAAAACCATATTCAAGCCCTGATGACCCAAAAACTTTGCTTAGGAGTGCTGTAATTAGAGCTTGTGTCTCTTTACCTTGAGCTTCAAATCTGCTTAGCAAACCTGGAGGCTTGGCTCTAAACCCAGGATTCGTGCTAAGATGCTGTGCTAGCTACACTCTTGGATTTGTCAAAACAATCCAACCAGCTCTCATAGGAAACCAGAAACAAGAAAGAAAAGTTTGGCCAAATTCCTAAATCCAAATATTTTTACAGCATGAGAAATTGAACTAATAATGCTCCTGTCTGGTTAACAGCTGTCAAAGGATGAAAAATAAGCTACTGGGAATGTAGTCAATCACTCACTCCTTTTAATGTGGTGTGAAATCCATAAAGGCATTTATACTGCATCTTAATGTGTTTTACAGAAAAATCACTGGTAGCTGTGTTGAAGAGATGCCAATTTTTAACAAGCAGCGTCTGGTGCTTTCCGGGCCACTCCACGCATGTGCATTCTGTAGAGAACGATGAGCTTGCACTCTGCTGCTGGGAATGCATATTTAGTAACATTCCCTCTCTTCCCCCTCTGCTCGAGGTGGGTCACCAGGACATAAGCTTCATTCACAAAAAGACATCCAAGCTTCATCCGGTTCCTCTCTGGCGGTGACTGCAGTTTTTATCCCCGTGCAGCACGGTGGCTCCTCTCCTGCGATGAGCACGGGCTGCATCCCACAGACACAATGGCACACGGGGACATAACCATGCCAAGTCCTACTGATTTTTTCCCAGGCCTGTTATTGTAAGATGGCAGAGCGGGTGAATGCTGTTCACAGGGCTGTGGTCCTCCCCTGCGTGCTGTATTCTTTAACCAGCGGGCAGTTCAGACACTGCTTTGCAGGACACGCTGGGATAGTAATGTGTGTGAAGAGCTGGGTGTTGAACCACACACACAGAACAGCCTATATATAGCCAGAGGCAGCAGCTTTCTGAATCAGGATGGCTATTCTTGTGACCAATAGCAGTGGGGAATGAAGAACCCTGTGGCTGTGCACAGAGAATGCATGGCTCAAGTTGGTGAAGGATGTGTGTTTCCCTCTGGCCCTGCTCTTCACTGGGGTTTTTTGGATAGATACAGCTGCATACAGCTGCATACAGCCGTGATGGTCACGGTCTGAGGCATCTTCCTCACCCTGTCCCAGAGGAGATATACTGTATCAGGTGCTAATGCATGGGCTAAAGGCCCCTTTGGTCACCCTCCTTCTCTGGCTCAGCAGGCCCATGGGCAGGGTTTAGGCTGGAAACTGCTGGGTGGATGCAGGGATGGTCATCATGCCCAAAGCACAAAAGGAGAGCCAGCCTCGAGGCTTTCTGCCATTGTTTCAGGTGAAAGCACCTTGTGAAATGTAATATTCCCTTCTTTATATCTCCACCATCAGTTCATCTGACTCCTAAAACCAGGCTGGCCATTACAGACTAGTCTTGATGGCAGTTTTATGCTATGTAGGTCTGCAGTCCTGGGGACCTGAATACTTGATGGCTCATTTCCCCTAAACTTGCAACCATTTGAACCTTCCTGCCCTTTTTTCATGACACTGACTCATTTTGTGGTGTGATGATAACCTGTTATGTTCAGTCCAGGCAAAGATTTTAATATTATAGAGAGACAGGAGCGGAAACGAAAAAGTATCCTGCCTATACACTGGCATACAACTGCCATGCATGAGAATGGCAAAACAGAAAATAACAAAAGACAAAATAACAAAAGACAAAATAACAAAACAATAGAAAAGTACAGAACAGAGTCTTGCTGTTTTCTTTTCTGTTACCTTTACCTAGCAATCTACAGAGATGAGCAGTTACTATTCCTCAAACCAAACATTTACTCAGTTTCACAACGTGTCTTTCACATGTCAGTTAAGGCTCTTGTCCACACTTCCTCATAGCTACACAGTGCAAAACATACAAATCAAGCCAATGGAGATCCTTAGAGGCAGGATTGCACTGAAAATATCTTCCTGCTGTCTTGTCAAGTTGAACTTTCCTTTCTAAACTGGGTTGTGCACAGACATAGTCATAACAGGCCAGTCTAAAATAGAAAGAAAGTTCCTCAGGATGGCTGTAGGGCAAACATTGGTGTCATGGTTCCTGTCCAGCCTGATGCCATCAGTATAATAAAAACTGTGGTTTCAGCTGAGCTCCTTCCAGACATTAGTTCAGAGTGCAAAAACATCCAGCAGAACCAGCATCTGTGGAGAAAGTGACCAGCTCTGAATAAGAATGGTGGTTGTCTCTCTTAAAAAGAAAAAAAAAAAAAGATTGCCTGTAAGGCAAACACACACAATACAGCTGCCTGCAGCCTGCTAGGCTGGGGAACAGATTTAGGAGCATTGGACTTCCAGTCCCTTGGCTCTCAGAAATGTATCTCATTAATCTCATTTTCTGATTTCTGAATTTATGTACTTCATAACATGCAACTACTACTAAATACATCATACCAAACCAACACTCAGGCTTTCTTTGCTCTGTTTATTAATTTTCCTCTTTTAACAGATCAACTCCCAACCTCCAGAAATTGCATCTTATGGTAACATTGTGTATTAGTGAAGTACAAGATTTGGAGGCTTTCCTAATATGCCCTTGCATTCCAGTGTGCTGCTGTTTTATTCAACTAAATATATTATGGCCTTGTGCTTCTCTCTTGTCTCATGACAGAAAGGATACATAATTTTTTCATTAAGATAATACCTCATAAAATATTATTTTTCCTGCTGGACAACAAGTACCCTGAGCTTCCACTGAACTCAGTAGCGATGGGGGGGGGGGGGTGGGGGGGAGGTGCTTGCAAAACTAAGCCTGAATTCTCAGCTAAGTGAAGCATTTGGGATTTATTTCAGTCCCACTGAAATCAGTGGGACATAAATATAATTTCAAACAAACATTTGAGTGCTTTGCCAAATGCAGTTAGAATGCTGAACATAGGTTTTAACAAGAAACTGTTTTCTATTTCTTACCGTGATAACATATTTTGACACACTGTTATGGTACCAAGTCAGCCATATCATCTTTAACACATTACAACCAAGAGAGAAGTCCGCCTGCTGCACTAAAATGCATTAATAGGAATCATCTTTGAGTACTATTTCTGAAAATCAGCAACACCCATTTTTATATGAAAAGTACAATGCTCTATGTCCCAAGAAGTCTTTCACTTGTATGTCTCCAAGGAAGCTCAGGCAGGAGTTAGGCAGCCAGTGAAGAGGCCAGGTGTACAGACTTGAGACAGATGTTTTGCCCATATGTGGAAGAGGCAGAATTACATGTGAGATGCCCATTAGGTATATGAAAATGCCTGAGGAGTACAGGAGCTCACTGAGGCACCACAGAATCTCCTGCAGACTGCTGTGGCTTTGTCCAGAAGGTTTGTTTATCTTCCCCCAAATAGATCCTTTTGGTGTTTGCTTTTTACTATTTTTAGTGTACAGTTTCACTTTTACATAACTTGGATCTTGTTATGCATTGCATCGTTATAGCTATAGGACTGAATATTTCCTTGCTGTTCATGCAGTTACTTTTGTATTTTCAATTTTTGGAATTTATCTGAATCGTTCCTTAGAGTTTTTGTGGTAATAAGTCTTTGTCTAGTTGATAGTTACTCCCCTCAAATTCAGATACTAAATCAGCTGCTGTTCTAGAAATGACTGAATGTAGTGTTTTGATCATTACAAATTTGTGGAATTAATAGAACCTAGGAATGGTTTGTGTTGGAAAGAGACTTAAAGATCATCTAGTTACAATTCCTCTGCCATTGGCAGGGACACCTTCCACTAGACCAGGCTGCTGAAAGCTCCATCCATCATGACCTTGAATACTTCAGGGATGGGGCATCCACAGCTTCTCTGGGAATCCTGTTCCTGTGTCTCACCAAGCCCACAGTAAAGAATTTCTTCATAATATCCAATCTAAATCTATCCTCTGTTAATTTAAGGCCATTTCCCCTTATCCTATCCCTACTTGTCCAACTGCTTGTTATTTGACAGATGAGACCAACTCCCACATGGCTACAGCTTCCTTTTCTCCAGGCTATAGTCTCAGTCCCTGCAGCTACTCGGCACAGGACCTGTTCTCCAGACCCTCCACCAACTTTGTTGCCCTTCCCTGGACACACTCCAGCACCTCAGTTCTTCTGTCTCTGCTTTAGCTACCTCCACTTTTCCCTAGGCAGCCCCTAGGAGGGTCCCTGGGGAGTGAGGAAGGGAAGGGAAGGGAAGGGAAGGGAAGGGAAGGGAAGGGAAGGGAAGGGAAGGGAAGGGAAGGGAAGGGAAGGGAAGGGAAGGGAAGGGAAGGGAAGGGAAGGGAAGGGAAGGGAAGGGAAGGGAAGGGAAGGGAAGGGAAGGGAAGGGAAGGGAAGGGAAGGGAAGGGAAGGGAAGGGAAGGGAAGGGAAGGGAAGGGAAGGGAAGGGAAGGGAAGGGAAGGGAAGGGAAGGGAAGGGAAGGGAAGGGAAGGGAAGGGGCTCACCGCGCTGATGCTTTGCCCTTGTTACCAGGAGAGGGAGCAGGTCCCTGCACATCCCCCCGGGCTTTTGTTCCACCTCTTACAGACTCGCAGAGCTCCATCGTAAGCTTCTAAACTGCGGGGTCGGAGGAGTGTTTCGCTTCAGACTTTCTCACACAGGCACACAAGCGGCTTTTAAGCAGTTTTCCATGGCTGTACAGCTTTGCACCTGTGAGTCATTAGACACAGTCCTGCCACCCTCACTCATAATCACGAGTTTCACAAAGAATTTCCCTGGAACCTGGGTGTTTCCTTAAAAAAAAAAAAAAAATTCTTGGAATTAAAGAAGACAGGAGGAGTAGGCTGTCCAGGATATGTGAAGGAGAAGTGTTACACATTTTTAGTTTCAGCAAGTGGAAGATGATGTACTCAAAAAATGGAACAGGAATGCATTTGGAAGACTGTGGTAAAAGCACCCTGTAAGAGGGAATAAATAAGATTTTTCAATAAAATTATGAAGACATCTGAGTTCAAATAATACAGCAATAAATACCTGTGCTGCCTTCTGTGGTAGCAAATGCTGTGTTGTACGACAGCAAACAGACACAGCTTTACACATTGCACAGTAAATTATTTTCCTTTATTTTCCTTTTGGATGTGAGGGATAAAAAGGTTTCTTTTCCAGATTCTGAAAATAAAATTGCAGAGAAGACATGTCTCTGAAATGGAAGTTGTTATGGCTGGCAGTGCTTCCACATATGCAGACAGGCCTGTGGTCACTCTGGTCAAGTAATGCTTCATCACACACTGCAAAATAGTGTTGGGAGAGAACTTAGACAACTTCATGAGCCCCACAATACTTCATGCATTCATTGTTACTGGCCTGGGGGAGTAAGTTGTCTCTGTGTTGCCTGTGTGCCATGTAAAAGCCTGTGTTTGCATGGTTACCATTTATTTTAGGCTCATAATCAGTTAAATAAGCTGGAAGATGCTAGTGTTATCATGCATCTTTTATATCTTGTGACAGAGACAATTTCATCTGCAAGCACAGACTATGACTAGGAGTCAAGAGGAGGCAGCTCCCCTCCTACCTTTTGTGCTCCTGGGAAACTCATCCAACACTGAGAAACTGCAGAAGCTGCTCCAGCAGTGCTACATGGCCACCCTCACTCAGGAGTGTTATGTTCTCTAAAAACCAGCTGTTTTCCACAGCAAGCCATGAAGTGGGACCACCTGATGTCCCAGGCCACCTCAGACAAGTCAAACAGCACTGCAAGGATGTGCAAAGGGAGAGACCTCCACCTCTCTGCTGAGATTTTCTAACAATATATTGCCAGTTTTTTCATAGCTCTTTGGTTATGCCTCTGTAAATGGACTTACATCTTCAGAAACCTTTTCAAGATCTGCCAAACCTAGTGACTGTGAGGATGTCTGTGCAGCTTTTTGTAGGGTGACATGCTGTAAGCTGAATGAAGATAATACTGTAGATGCCACGCCTGTAGAAATAAAAGGAATCTCAAGAAATGCCATGAGTCAACACCAGTGCTTAGAAACCAGAGATAAACAAAAAGCAAAGTGACTGCTACTGAAATAGATGTTCATGTAATGATTGTTTAAGAGAAGTCTTTGTGTTTTCTTCTTTACAAACTTAAAACTGGTACAGAGTTTAAGTGGTGGTCCTCACCCTGACATTTCTGCCTAAATCTGCATCCTATGTCCATCCGTCTGACTTCCCAGTTTCACAGAAAGCCGTGCCTGGGGATGAGAGAAGAAGACCCCACTTGAGTGCCAGCTGCTCTTCCTCATCAAACTGGAGACAAAATTCTCCATGCCAATGCTCAGCTCCTCAGTGCAGTGCCCTCTTCCTCTGATGAAGACAAGGATGGCAAGGGCAGGGCCTGCAAATATCTTTCCTAAAATCAGAAATTGGCTTAATTTCCTGGTTTAATTCTACTGTTGGAAAGGGAAATAAAAGCTGGGTATTAAAGAAGTGTCAGCAAGCAAATGTGTTAAATGGTGCCCTAAGTCTATGAATGCAGTGGGTGAGCAGAACCTGTTTGTAAGCTGCAGTGACTGTGCAGCCTGGAGATGACTTCATGCCTGAAGAACTCCTGTAACCTTTTTCAATCGATGCTTTTCTTTCTCTCACATAAATGTCACATAAGGACATACACTGCATTACATGAATGTCATAGATAACTGCCCAGCTATTGTGCTTGCTTTTATTTCCTTTTTCCCTTAAAAGTGAGGCTTTCCTTTTTTCTGCACATAAATGAAAATGGGATTTGATGACAAAAATCTAATCAACAATCAAGGCTTTCTTTACCAGTAAGATTTTCAGAAGAGATGATAAGCAGACATACAAGTGCAGTTTTTTGCTGTGATGATCACAGAGGAGTATAATGAAGATTAATCATCACTTTATCAAACCAAATCCATTTTTTAAAGCACCCCAATTAAATAACAGCTTAGATTCTGTAGAAGCAGCTGAGCCAAAGATGTGCCATGGGGATGTGCTGGCCTCTTCTCTTCCCTGAAAGGCCCTGCCTTCTCCTTGCTCACTCATGCCCATGCCTGCCTGGCTCTGCTGCATCACATTACAGCTGCTCCAGGCCCTGTGCCCCTCCAGCCTCTCTACTGTCTTTATTCCACACCCTGGGCATCCTTCTGCCACGTTCCTACATCCCAGCAGGGACTTGCTGTAGCCAGGGCACCCAGAATCTATGCCCTCTAAAGAGTCTCACAAACCCAAAAATATATTGGTGCTGTCAGCTAGAAATCTACCCTGGTTTAAGAAGATGGATTGATTGTGAAGCTCTGAATTGCAAGGTCATAAAATCTTTCTGCACCAGTAAGACTGAGCACCATTCACATGGTGAAGGTGTAGGTGAAGTTCAGATACCTTTTTCCTTGAGGCCTCTGTTTGCCTACCACTGAAGGAGCAGAAGGGCTCTTGCTTGTCCTTTGCTGGTTGCTGTCCCCAAGCATCTGCTGTGACCCTGCCAGGACAGGGGTCCAGAGGGAAGCCTTAGTGGCTCTTCCTGTGCTCTTCCCATGGCAAAGCCCATGGGGTACTTTCCTGAAATAAATATCTTTCTACTGCTGGTGGGATATTTTGGTCTGCTTGCTCCTGCTTTGCTCTGAAATAATTTCTCCAGCAACAGCTCAGTCTGAAAGTATTTGGAGATTTGCCTGACTGAGAACCGACTGAAAAATGCAGATTTTGGCCCTAATGTTTTTCTACATCTAATAGATTGTTTAATGAATTCATATTTCTTTTTCTGTCTCTGATCATATATTACAACAGAACACTTGAAAATATAAAAGTATAAGGTGTTCTGAGAGATTTCTAGGCTTCCTGACATGGCCATTTTCAAGATAATATTAGGAGACAATAGAAAGCATAATCATTAACTACCTGATAGTGATGTCAGACCTTCTGTTCTTGTGGGTTAATGTATGATTCGATCAGCACAAATGGAGGTCTTCAATATGCCCTTTTACTAGGATTAAATTCTGGTTACGTTTTGACATCCATACAGACTTCAAACAAATCCAGTTATCTACATGCATAACATTGTAATTGTGATAAACTGAAATTGAAAAAGATCCTGATAATTATATGTGGTGAAAATGGCTAACGCTGATAACCTGATATTTATTATTAGTTGTTTTATTAGTTTTATCACTGATAATCAGTGAAATTGTGAAATGCTAATAACAAAACTGCTCCTGGCTTAAATCATACCTATGCCTTATCTTAAGATACACAGAGAAAGTAAAAATGAAATGTATAGTGTTTTACATTGCAAATGTAGCACAGCTGGCTGGCATTTTTGGCATGATATATGTGCAGATACAGCACATACCAGCCAAAATCAGCACAAAGCCCAGAGTAACATACATTGCAGACAAGCAATGAACCATCACTTTACACTGTGACTCCAAGGTTCCTGAAAATTACTGTGTTTTATTCTACAGTTTCATGTCTTTAATCCACACTTTCTTAAAATACGTTCTCTTAAATGGGCATTGATTTCTATTAGCAGTGCTCCAGAAAGCAACAAAAAAGCTGCACCCTGTGCTAATTTGCTTTGTTTTACTGCTATTTTTATCTGTATCAAAATATGGTTCATGCCTGAGCACCAAACTATTTTGCTGGAGGTCTGCAGCCAGAGAGCCTGCCCAGAGCTCCCTTGGCACTGATCTGCTGGACCCCCACCACAGGCTGAGAAAGCCACTCACTGCAGTCTGTCTTTGCTGCTTTGGCTAATTGTGCTGTAGATAGTCGTCAGAAGAACATAGATAAAGAGCATCAGTGCATTTTCCTAGGTTAGTGATGTACAGGCAGAGAACAAATTGTGGTCACTTTTGACAAGGATCAGAGGTGAAGCAGTGACCTGGAGTCTAAAGGTAATGTGCCCTATTACCAGCCCACATCTGACCTCTGCCTTGTGAGCAAAGGGAAAGCAGATGTCTTATTAGCTGCCATCCTTAAGTGGCTTTTGTCATCATGTCAACTTTGAAATAACACACACTGTGCAGGGACACACACACACACACACACACACACACACACACACATACACACATACACCAATGGGCAAATAACTGTCAGGCAGTTTAAATGCAGCAAGGAAAAGTCACCAGTGTTTAGAAGAAGCAAAATGCAAAAAGGCGTAGAAATGTATTTTTTCAGCTTTGTGGACAATGAGGGGGTAAGACTTGAACTCAGTTATCACAAATTACTGTGATATTTAACAGTGCATTGTGCTTCCACTAAGCACGTATTAATACAAGCAAGCTGCAGAAAAAATAGGGGCAACGGTCTACACCCACAAATTTTTAAGTTGGATAGTGTAAAGCCTACCTGACAAGTAACCTATCTCTCAAAATCTAATTTAATTGATGCTTTATAAATGTGGATGTCCCTACAGGTGTCTCACTTGGCTGCTTTAAAAATATACTTCATATCACTGAAAATCACTCTTTTAAACCACGGGAATAATTTACTGGCACTGAGATACCTTTCTCTTCTGCCAATAAGAAGGAAGGCAGGTGAAGCAGAAGCTGGCACTGAGCTGGTCTCAGGCTCTCCTGGAGCCACGTGTATACCCAAGCTGAAGAGACGCTCACCCGGCTCATGACAGAGCAGCCAGGGCACAACAAGAGCTGGTGCTTCCATCACAGGGGTGGACAGGCTGGAGGATGAAAGCAACCACAGCATGAGCTGTGCCCTCAGCAGGGGGGTGCAGGCTCACAGGGTCTGGCTGTGGTGGGCAGAGCCAGATCCATTTAACAGGACCAGACAGGGCAGGTAGAGAGTCTGGCTTGGAGTCCAGCTGGGAAGATCTGGGCACCTTGTCTGGCCTTTGCCAAATTCTTTCACCTGTGGAAGATGCTGTGTTCATGCTGCTGTGTATGATGCTGAGGTTCACAGTTGTAGGGCCAGTTGTTCTTCTGGCTCCAGAGAGGGAGTGGCTATGTGTGCTCTGGGAGGAAAAGCTATCATCAAGCGAGGAAATTAATGGTGGAGTTGTTCTGGGATCAGACTTAATGCTGCTGTGCCCTGGTAGAAGTGCAAGGCAGGAGCTAGAGCAGCCCAGGGTTGACATCAGACTGGGAGGCCCTGCCAGCAGCGTGAGGGCTGTGTGTTAGTTATGTGAAGGCATAATGCAGGAACATGAGGACCAGTGGGGTAGAAATGGAAATTCATCTAACAGCAAAGGGACAGTCTCTGTATTTTGGGATTAATCATGGAAATGTCTTTGACTTCATCAGCTGTGAATGACAGAGGTGGAGTAAGTCTTGGTTTTATTAGTCACAAGGTGACAATGAACCACTGAGATGTGTTGGCTGTGAAGATAAAAAGGGTGACCACAAAATCTATTAAGCAGGGTAGTTCCTACAGAGAGCAAAGCTTATTAATGCTATCGAAGAAATCTCTGGAGAGATCTCATCCCTGCTGCCTTATAGCAGTCAGTCTCAGCCGGGAAAGACGTGGCCAGCCTGGAGCAGAGTCAAAGGTGATGGCTGGGGGCAGTCACTCTCCTGTGAGGGAATAGCTCAACAGCAATTAGCTCTGCAGAAGACTGGAGAGCTTATATTATTGCCCTTCATAAGTAATTCAGAAGAGTTAGTAGCAGGAAGGGAAATGGGCCATTTATGTTAAGCTAAAGAGCAGTTTTGGCACAAGAACCAGTGGTGTGAGAGGCTGTGAGGATCCCGCTGTGCCAGCAAGGGAGAAGGAAGTGAGGAATACCATTAACCTTCCTGACCGTCCTTGGCTGTGGAATGAGCAAACCAGCCCAGCAGCAGGGGACCTGGTGGGCTTTAAAAGGGGACTTAAGAGGCTAATGACAAGTTCATTGGAAGAGAGAACTCAGTCCTGGGTAGCTAGGAGCTTTGGGCTGGGGTAATTAGTGGGTAATACAAGCTGATGTTTGCTTTTCTAATAACATGCGGCTAGTGAAATGCTGAGAGGTTTGAGGTACTGCAAAGGGTGAAACTCAGTTTGGTCTGTACTGAGAAATGTTATCAAAAAGGTTATAAAGCTGAAGCAGGAGCTGCTAGTAAGCACAGAGTCTTCTTGTTTGAATCTGGGTCTTCTGCCCCTGTGCCTAGTGAATGAAGTTTTGAAAGGGTGGGGGATATGCAAATGGCAAAATGAGCATATATGTTGAGATCAGGGAGGAAGAGTTCTTCGTTCACATTTTCAAGTTAAAGTTACTGCAGCCAAAGTGCACTTTAGCTATTGGTAGCCTCAGGCATATAGAGGCTTTAATTCTTTCATCTTCCTTATCAGAAACTACCCGGACAGATTCTTTAGCGGAAGAGGAAAAGATCTGTTGTAGAGTAGCACAGAGGACAGCATACACTCTGCACATCTGTGTGCTCTCTACAAATATGTACACTTCCAGCCTCCAGAAGAGCCTTTCCTTTTCCCTCTTATCCTGGTAAAGTACTCATTAGCAGCAAAGTTGAGGTGTGTTTATGGTGGAGAGTTTTGTACCTCTCCAAGCTGTGGGGATCTGAAACTGCAAAATTGTTGAAAGGTGAGCCCAGGTGTCCCTGCCCTTTTTGATTGATATTCCAATACCTTTTGAATGTCTTCTTAGCTGCTTTTGGAAGCGTTCAAGGCAATGCCTGTACTTACGGAAGTGCCATCCAGGCACGTGCTACAGAGCAAGCATCAAATATATTGTTTTTTTCAAGCTCTCCACCATTACACATAAAATACTCTTCAGGATTATAAAGATTGCTTATCCAAAACCCACACAGCTCCCTTGAGCTGGCAAAAGCCTCTGTGGAAGAAGGAAAGCTGTTCCCTCTACCAACAGCACAGCCTCCATGTTGCAGTGCAGAGCTGGTTTTCAAAAGTTTGTTGTTTGCTGCTGTGAAGGTGGTGCAAGACACATGCAGACATCTTTTCACTGTGTTAATGGAGAGATTCTTTCTGCCTTTGATTGGTTTGTAAGAGTGCAGGTCCACTGACTGGATCTGCTGTTGCCTGCTACAGCTGCATTTGGTTCATGTGACTCTCTGTTGGAAGCAGAAATCCCAAGTAGTGAAAGCTACCTCAGGGAAAAAAGAATACAACAAATCAGACACATCTGGTAATGACCCCTCACCCCCCTTGTCACACATTCATTTTTACAACAGAAAATCAACAGTCAAAGAGCAAGAGGGAGTATAAAACTTGGTGGCATTAAGTCAGGGAAGACAGTAACCATCCCACCATCTCTGGCTGCCTTCTGAAAGCAAATACTTGCCCTTGCTTAACACTGCTAGCCTGAATGTGAGATGTCAGTATTGAGGATTAGCTTGGTATGTTGGCACAGAAAATGTTCTGACATAGGAAGACAGGGTGGGAGAGTGACAGCAGGTGATCAAGGACAATCCGCCCTAGTGAACGAGCATTAGAGGCTGAAGGAGAAACATGGACTTGGTAGGGGCGGGGGAGGAAGGAGTTTGAAGAAACACTGATTGAGGTCAAGAAGATTTTCCTTTCAAAAGGAGAGAGACAGAGGAACATTAAACAGGTAATGAGAAAGTAAATGGAAGAAAGCTACTGCACAGTACAGCTGCATGTTAATCAGGAGAGGTTATACAGGTATTCCCTAGCTATTCACACTGATCAGCCTGGGGACTTGGATCATGATGATATCTGAGCATACAATAAAAGGAGATTTCCCAGGTGCTTGTAGGCATGATCCAAAATGAACTACCTGCAGGTCCGTGACTGTGTATACCAAATAAAATACCCAGGAGTTCAAAGGTGTATCCTGGACCCCTACCTCTGTTCCTTGGGAAGCTGAGGGACTGCATTTAAAGAATATAATCTTGTGAAAAATGAGCTCTCCTATAAGCTCTTCTTTTTCTGGACAAATAACTTCCACTGAGATCAGTAGGACCCACTCATAAGTGGTCTGAATTGGAAACCTTTAAAACAAGTGAGAGCCTTCTGTGTGCTTCAGGTATGCTTTGTTCTCCATTATTTCTGAGTTAAGAAAACAAGATCTATGTTATCTCAGGTCTGGAGAGAAGTGATAGTTCTATTTGTTTCAAAAAGGGAATCAGATTTTTTTAGTATTAAGAATAAACAACCTCAAACCCTGTAAGCTATACTTCTTAATTACTATCCTTTGGATCTGGCAGGACTAAGATACACTTGTTAAAGCTATTGTTTGTATAAGAAACCTCCCACAGCATCAATGTGAAGGTAGGCTGCCCTGGAATACTTGTCTGCTTCCTCTCATCTGCACCATCATACTACAGCAGAGCCTGGCAAATTAAGTTACCAGAGTGTCCTGTTTTCTCCCAAAGAGAAGAGAAATTTGTTTGCTTCTTGCCCTGGGCTTTCTCATGTTGTTGAGAAAGCTCCTGTGCAGCAGCACGGTCTGGGTGAGAGCACTGTGAAGGCGGGCCAGCTGCCAGGAAAGCTGCCTCCAGCTCTGCTGCTCTCATTCCTGAGCTGTCAGCTCTGCTCTTCCAGGGGAGCAGAGCTGTCGGGGGCAGCCACAGCCTCACCACTCCACTGCCCTCCTGTAATTACAGCACATCCTGCTCTCAGGCTCTTAGGAACACCTCATTAAATGAGTGCCACCGACGTGGTTTTCCTGCTTGTGTGTAGCACTGCTCTGCTTTAAACCCGCGCGCTTCCGAAGGCTCGGCGCTGGCTGGGCTGGATCAATCCCTGCTGCTGTTAGCAGTGCAGGTGGAAGGGTGGGAAAGAGCCTGAAGCTGATCCAGAAGAAGGCCTGCATTGATAGTGCTTCTCCTGCCTATGTGATGTGGGAATTGTAAGGATGCCAGCAATTCTGCTCCTTTTCAACATCTTCTAGCGAAAGAACATCTTTTGCTTTCTGCTCCAGTTGAAATGCTTCCACTGTTTTCTCTTGGTTCCACCTGAAAAATAGGCTTTAGATCAGAGGCTTTGGGCAACTGGTTTCATGGACACATGGCTGATCTCCGGAGCCATAGCCCACCAGTGGCAACCCAAGGAAGGTTCCATGGAATTTCACCTATGAAAGGTGAACTTGACCTGAAAATAGATCTCATCTTCAAATATCTAAATTAGCTGAAATGGTTTAACTTCCTGCACAGATACTCTGGATTGGTCAAGAGAAAGCCGTGTGGGAGGCAGTAGCCAGGGCTTTCTGAACCCTCAGAACCTTCCTCAATTCTCCACCTTCTGCCTTTTAGACCCTTGTCCTGCTGCTGTCACCTGCCCATGACACTAAAATGACTGCAGTCATACTAGCCACGGTTCAAACTGAGAATACTTGTATTTCCGCATGAGGGAGTGGGTGCAGATTAGCATGAATCCAACAATGGCCTCACATCTCCTGGAGTTTGTCCAGGACTGAAAACTCCTCATAGGATAAGCTGCACACACTTCACTGCTACTCTGCATTATTATAACACAGACCACCACGACCAGACTGGAGGATCTGCTTCATATACTGTACAGAGCCCCAACCCACAATATTTCTATTCACAGTCCACTATGTGGGACTATGTCTCAAACATAAAATCAGGCTAACAAGATTTCTGGTTAGTACAATTATGCTTCGAAGGATACTAAACTTTTTTTTTTTTGTGTTAGTTTAGAAAAAAAAAAAATCCAACTAGAATAATGGTATGTCCTGCCTTGAAGAAAGGAATCACTGATTAACTTTGAGCATATATAAACCCCTGCCAGTTTCTGATAAGAGTCACCATACTTCACACAGAAATCACTGCTGAAAATCAGAACACCAAATTACTTTTCCATGTAGAGGTAATAAGTGCATTTCATGATAGGCAGAAAAGCCTGTTAGGACATTTCTGGTTCTGGGAATTTGCAGGCTAAGGAATTAGCAGAGACATAAAATGAAGACTCTTTGCTAGGATAAAAAACTTAGGTTACTTTTACCAATATGCAATGTGATGGACTCAGCAGCCACTCTACTTGAGCCTGTTTTTAACTGGGGTTGGATGCCCTATAGATTAAAGCTGCTTTTGGTGCTCCTGTTTTATCAATTGGCTTGGAGGGTATTTTTTGCCGAATGAGAAATTTGCATTTAGATGGTCAAGGTTAGTGCAGCTACTTCAATCTTGACATCCATTATAGCAGGCTGGGGGTGTGGAGGATGGCAGGGATGCACCAAAGACTGCTCTGTGTTCTACTCTATCCCTTCTCCTCACACAGGAAGAAGCCAGTCAGGATTTCCTTTCTAACCTGGGGCACAAATGACTGATCAAGTGAGTTCCAAACCCTTATCCAAGAAGCCTTTAGGGGGTATCATTTCCTCTCCTCTGCACTGGACATAGACCAGGGAGAATACAGTGCAGCTTCTTGCAGGGACAGTATTTAACCTGTAGGTTTATTTCACAGAACAGAATGATTATTAATTGATTTATCTGAGTGTCCTACAAGTGTCTCCAGCCAGGGGCTGAGTCTTTTTGTGGGCAGAACCCGAATGGATCCCTTCACCCCAAGGGGTTTACCCCCAGGCTCCAGTCTTGCCAGTAAACATGATGGACTGCCAACCTTATGAAGTCAGTGGGGCAGCTTATGAATTCACAACTGTGGATGAGTACACAGGTTTGCAGGATCTGACTCTTCTTTTTCCCCTCTTTCTTTCCACTTGCTGTTTCACTGGAAGTCTTCATGTGTGTGGCAGGCTGCTTTTCCTTACCCTGTTTAGATGTGACCCCTGAGATACACCTGAGTATGGCAACGCAGTGACTTCCAGTCAGCTCTGTTCAGGTTTCCAGGAAGTACTGGGATTTCTTCTGCTTTGCCCCAGCTTTGTTGTTCACCTTCTTAGGAAGCAGTGATCTTCTTTAATTTCTGGCTTTTACCAGGGAAACCATTGATCTAACTGAAAGCTCAGATTTATCAGATACTGGTCAGAATCACATTCACTGAAGACAAGGGTCTTTTGATCGATTGCATTGGGAGTTTCACTAGGAATTCAATGCACATAGGGTCTGTGAAGGCAAAGATTTTCACTGAATTTTGTCATGAAGTATAAACAGCCTTTGACTATAATTGTTTTACTAATTTGCAGTCATGTCTTTTCTGTACATGGACAAATTTCCAAGTAAAGATAGGTTATTAAGATCAGATTCTTGCAATGATTATGCTGCTGGTTACTTTCTTGATTACAGCATGTAGCCTTTTTTCTTTTCTCTCCTCAAAGGGATTTAGTTCTAATAGGGGCCATTTTGTACTGAAACAGTAAGTTATTCTATCATCTGTTGTTCACTTATTAACATTGTTAATTCTCTTCAGGTATATTTTTCTCTTTTTGCTTGGTGCCTGAACACTTCATTCTGTATTTTGCTTGTAAAGTTAGCAAACTACAATTTTAATCTCTGAGTTGAAAATATAGAAATCCAATGTCCTGAAAACAAAAAAAAATAAAGTTTATTTGATATTTACAGCTAATAAAGTCAATAGATTGGAGAATAATTATAGCTCCTAAAATTAGGCTTTAAATTTTCTTCATTGAGCTAGAAGTATTACAGAGATTTCCTTGATTTTTGTTGCATGTTTTTAATGCACACCATGTGCATTAAAATGCAGTCAGAATTAGTTTCATACCCAGAGCAAAGACATAAGGTTCATATTTACAGGATGGACAGTCACATCTTAGGAAACAGCAGCATACAAGAAGATGGGAGGGTTCTAAGAAACAGATTAAGTAACAGCAGCTCCCAGTCCTCTGCTTTAGTGATGGGCATTGTGTATGAACTGCCAGTTTATAAGGAGAAGGGGTTGTACCATTAAATGGGACACTGGGGCCACTGTTACTGAAACAGTACAGGTCATTCTCCTGCTGGTACTTTAAAAATGAAAATGAAGAAGTCCAGAAGTAAAAAGGACAAAGATGGAACCTGGACAAATGTTTTGAAAGTTAGAGGAAATGCCTGGCAGTGATAGATTTTGAGAACTCCAACTGCTTAGTTTAGAAAAGAGAAGACTGAGAAGTAATTTGTTACTGGGAAGTACCTTCACAGAGAAGGAACACAAATCTGAAAGGATTTAACCTAGATGAGGAGGCAAGAGAAGGAATGAGGATGTCTGAACATGGGAAGCCAAAGACAGTTAAAGGTAAAATCAGGCAGGCTTTTAATGTTGCAGAAAATTTTGGAAGAAGGAGCTGAGTGGCATAGTTAATTCTTCATCTCTGTGTGTCTTCAGTCTTGTCTAGAAGATAAGGTTCAGTTAAGCATCAGTAATTTTGTGCAGTACCGCCTCACTGGACAACAGTCCTCTGTCCTATCAGGGGTCAGCCTACACCAAACATGTTTCTGGTGCTAAATATTATGCTCCAAATGAAGTGCTACTTAAATTGGATGTAAGTCTCATAGTTTGAGGTCTCTTTTGTAATGTCCTACTGTCTTGAGCAGCAATAACAGGAATTTTTTTTATTTCTTCTTCTATGCTTTTTCAGCTTTTCCATTTCTAAAATAGTGGATAAGGTCAAAAGTTTCAAGTCTTGATGTTTAGGTCTAGTGTAGTTTAAGATCCTTGGGTAAATGGCTGAAGTACTAAAAGGATAAAAGGATGCTTCTGCCTTGGGAAAACAGCCAAAATATTTTCAAAATTCATATTTGCATTAATATAAATCTATGTATATTCCCATCTGTAGTGAAGCAGAAGAAAGACTGAAATATTTATTGTGGGAAGTCTTAAGATGAATATCAGAAGGTTACCACTCATGGGGAGAAGAGATACCCCAATCTGTGTATGTCAGGCAATGATTTTCATCCATAAGAATAACCACAGGGATGAGGTAAACCACTACTGAAACTTATTATTTCACCACTCTATTCCTAGGGAACACTGCTGTTTTACAAAGTCCTTCTAAAAGAAGTTTATGTAGCATTAATTACCTATAACAACTGCTGTCTGAGACCATTGTTTCTCAGAGAACAATGACTATGAGATCTGTCATCAGGGAATTGCCACAACAGAGACTTTATGTGCCTGACTTGCCACTGAAGTATTCTTGGCTGCTTACTCTGGTCTCAAGTGCTGGTCTCATTTGAGTCCTAGCTACCTCAAGAGCTAAGAGCTGGCAAGGTATTTTCCATTTCACTCTGACGATGTGGTATTGAGAGGGAATATTCCTCAGGGAGAGGTGGAATCATGACTACAGTTCATGGGTGGACATTTATTGCTTTTGGTTTATTGCAGGTAGGAGTTCCTGCCTACGCTCCAATCAAGCACGCAGAAACTGTGGCATAGTAGGATATTCTTGTAGAAAATGCTGTTGCTTTTGAGCTCTTGTAAAAGGGCTTCTGTGATAAGAGATATGCTAAAAAGGGTGTTAGTGGTCTATTGTATGAAAAGAAGCTTGTTCTGGAGCCATCCTTGAACAGGCTGCAGATTGTGATATTCTCTGCATTTTTTTTTTTTACCAGAATTATGTGCATACAGTCAGTGACTTTGTTAGCAAGCCAGGTGATTTTCCTGGGCTTCACAAACACAAGGTGGTCAGATGCCCTTCAGAATGTATTTTTTTTCCCCTTGCTTTTTCCTATACACATTGTTTTTAAATTAACTCAGGAAGAGGAAAAGATGTGTAAAAGTTCTCATTGACTTTATATGTGCAGTTTAAAATTGTGGACATGTTAATAGTCATGTGTGTTTAAAATTTTCTTTAATCACCACCTCGAAGCTTGAGCCTCTGGATATCAGTGTTGAATTGGGTTGGTAGTAGCTTTGTGAGGAGGAGTTCTCTATGGCACATTTACCTGTGGACACCAGAAAAAAGCTATGTCAAGCAGATAAGCATTGCATGGTACTTAACAGTACAGGCTGGGCCCTCCTTGTTTTTCTATTAGTTAAATTTCATTTGCTTCATAAAGTACACTCCTCATAATTTTGGTGCAAATAACTATTGCATCAGTTTAGGTGCCTTGGGGAGGTGTTTCTCAATGGCCCAGATTTATCTCAGTAGATAGCTGGAGGTGTTTACAGCTTGCTGAGCGAGCTGCTCATGTTTTGTGTGTTCATGAGGCTTCTGTGCAGCACAATAAAAGTCTTGTACTGAGCATGAGGCAAAGCACAGCTGCTGAGAAACATGTGGCTGAGGCCAGTGCAACAGGCAAGAGGTTTCTGGTAAGGCCTTAAATACTTATTGGCCATTAGATATGGGAGTTGCATTTTATGGTCAGGTCCTGAATTTTGTATTACTGCATCAGGAAAGACTAAAAAGTTGACAATAATTTTCTGACCTATTTAATTACATTCATAAAAATCTAAATTAATCACATTTTAAACCTCTAAGACTCGTATTTGCAGTGTTTTGCTTAATCGTTATTTTTCTAGCCATAGGGAATTCTTGGTCCAAGGTTTGCAAAATGACCCCAGACATGTAAAGATTTTCAAAACATATATGAGTATTGCAGCTGAAAGGCAAGTTGAGAATTGGAATGCTAAGGATGCTTGTTCTAGCTCTGATGGATTAGTAGAAGGACTGGAGAGGTTACTTCTATTAGTGCTTCAGTACTTCAATAACACTCATTTCCCTGCCTGTAAAATGACCTCTCAGGCTGCTATTCAAATTAATGTCCAGAATTTTGGAAGCTAACAGGAACATTTACAGAAACGTGTTACAGTTTACAGACAACATCCTTCCCCTTCCCCCTCCATTTCACAGATCAGGAACCACTTCAGTACTGCTAATACCTGGTAGGAACCCAGTGAGCTCAACTCCAGAAAGGTTTGAATAATTCAGTGCCATTTGCTATGTGAACATAGACTGTGACTGCGGAAGGTCTGATCCATCAGCAGCCTTGACTATTCCTCCTCTTCCCCTTACAAAATTTCCACATTGGGATTAACTTGCTGCATTTCATGATGAGAGTGAAAGCAGCCAAGCAGCATGAAGTGAGCCTCTGTGGCCAGTGGTACTTTTATTAGCTTCTGCTCACCAATGTAGTTTGCAGCAAATTGCCCTCTTCTCCTGGTTTCCTGGAGATACTGTTGGTATATGCAACATGTGAGTGAAATTGAAAATTTGAGAAGTTGAAACCATATTTATTAGGCTTTTTATTAAATTAATTTGTGTTTTGCCCATGACAAATGCATGCTTTTCTCATTTCAGAGGAGACTGCTTGCAGTGTGTGCAGCCAGAGACACTGCAACAAAAACCAAGCCGCTACCCACCAAAGAGCAGTGACAAACTTGCTGGGACATGGTCTACGTGATTTGCAGAACAATGAATTTATTTCTCACTTGTTCACTGGAATTATGTAGGTTTTGTTACACAATCAGCATTGACAGAGGTGTTGCTGAGGTTTGAAGCTTTTTCTTTCAGAGGCTGCTCTTTCCTTTAGGCAGAAAATACCTAGCACAGGAACCAGCTCGGAGTGCATTGCCAGCTGTGCAAAGAGGGCTTAGGGATGAGCAGTCCCTCAGGTCACCTCACTGCTGGGCTTGCTGGTGGCTCCCACATGGCAGCATCTGCTTCTCAAGCTGAGCTAGTGTGGACCAGCCTGGCTTTTCTATATGTCCTTTTTTCTATCCCGTGCAAGCTGCTAGGACACTTAAAATACCAAATAAGGGGTTCTGAAAGGAAGAAAATATTAAGGACAATGCTATTTCCGCAGTTAACAAACATCTCAAGGCACATTCCACCTCTTTCTCTACTCCCCATCCACATGCACATAAAAAAAAAGGGAGGAAACTGGGAGGGGGAAAAGCACCATTAAGACCACAAGAACCATCTGCACTCAGATATGTTGTGCATGTTCATGCCAACTTTTTGTACATACATTTGGAGGAAGGATTTTAGGGAATGTGCAGCCGTGGGCAGTGAAGGCCTGAGAAGCATTTGTGATACCTAGTTTTCATTTAGTGCATGCCCTTGGATTTGTGAATGTATCTAGCCAAAACCACAACCCTCTTACCACGCTCTCTTAACAGCCAACACTGAAACAAGATTCAGATGGTGACTGAAGTTTTACATTTTTAAAAAAATAAGATACAAATCCCTTTTCACATTGACAGTTATCTCATTTAGGGGACAGTTGTGAAATCCTGCTTTAAATTTTCATTCCTTTTTAATTTTCAGAAAATATGTAAGTCGAGTCTGCAGTACAAGGCCAGTGTTGTCTCCCTGCACCCTCACCTGTAAAGGTAGCTGGCTTTGTACCTTATGGCTTTATCATTTAAAACAAACTTGTTTTGTTCAGTGACCTTGAGTGTAATATCAAAACTCTACTGATTTCACACAAGTGTCTACTGACAGTCCTGTGACCAAAAAAGTCAGAAAACACTATTTTTCAGTATGAAAAAAATCCAAGTAAATCACAGAACTCAGAGAAAGCAAAAAGCATTAAAGGCTTCATGTAGGAAATAGTCTACAAAATTTTGCCTGATATGAGCAGCTTTTTCAAAATTATCCTTTTAAGGAGATAGAAAACCTTTAAAACAGTTTGTTTTCTATACAACCTCGTGGTACTTGCTGCCTAAGTGAAACATGCAGAATTAAGAAGACGTCATTACTGAGACAGGATCATTTACTAGCTGCAAAGTGAAATAATTAGTTAACTTTGGGTATTGTTCTAAGTAAAACACGTATACCTTTGCACAGAAAATAAGCAATATTTTCATCATTAAAACTGGTTTCAGGAAAAGTGTTTCACATAATTTATGCCAATTCAGAGTAGAGCTCAGATTTTTGAATCACAAATTTTCAGCATCCAGTTTGAGTTACATGCATTCATGTGTATGATTGCTGTGCATGTCTGCAACAGTTGGACTCAATGGCCTTAAAGGTCTTTTCCAACCTGCATGATTTTATTATTCTGTAACAAAACCAATTTTGAGGCGCAAGGAAGAATAAGCATTGTCTAATTGCATCACCTCAGCACGTAGTAAGCGGCTTTAATTCTGATTGTGCTTTATTGAGGTATAGCAGCTTCCATGCAATCAGGAATGAGCACTTTGCTGGATAAGCAGGAGGTGAGTCCTCTAACTGGTCCTTTTCTTAGAAATATATTATTATCAAGAAAGAAAATACAAAATCTCTCAAAGTTTGTTTTCACAGAGTTTCAATCAAAACAGCATTCGTTCTTCATCACAGTTACCTTGGTGAGTGGAGATGGCAGCAATTCCGCAAAAATAGAAGTCTTGTAACAGCAAATATAGGCCATGAGAAACTCAGGTGAACATTATCTTTCTGTACATATGCTAAAGCTATGAGTGGGATTTTAAAAGTATATTGATCACAGAGAAAAAAAAAATCCTGCTATTGATTTCCAATGGGATTTACTCCTGTAAGTAATTTAGAGGGAGATTTTGAAGATGTATTTAAGTAGGTAAACATCTAACAGGATTGAGAGGAATAGAGAGGTTATAGGCTCAAGGGCTCTTTGGCAATTGCCATGGCCAGCATCAGTTGCCCTGTTATCCAGCCCAGTTCTTCCCTGATGTGATGAACACCAAGTTGGGGCTCTCATATAAAAGGACACCAAACAGCAAGGTGCAAGGAGCAAGATAAGCAGGGGAAAGAAAGACCCATCTAAAGTACCCATGATGTACCCACTCCATCCTCCTTGTTGCACATACTGCAATCATCTTTTTGTACAGAAATTAAGGACAGTAACATGAAGGGAAAATATTTTATTATCATTACCTTTTTAGGGAAACATTATTTCCTTTGAGAGTTTTCATTTCATGTGTACATTCCTACTATCTTCAAATAGAACACTGTTATAAGTCTCAATTTACTGTGTAAAGTGGTAGTTAATTCTAGTTGAAGCATACATTTTTAAATCTACCTGTGGAACTTCTTGTACATAGAGTGAAAATTTATTTGTACTCGAGTTTCAAGTTAAGGTTTAGCAGGCTTCTGTCATGTGCCCTACAGAAAAACAAGAAAAATACTTTTTCCAATGCTGTATTTCACACTGTGCATAAATTCCATAGCACTTACACTGTGACTGAAGTAACATTTGCAAACAGAATTTGAGTCCATTTCCTAACACAAGACTCCTAATGTATTCACTGATGCCTCTTACTAGAGCTCCAGTTTGCAAACCCTTCAGACACATGGAAATATTAATATTAATTTTTTCTTTAGTTTAATTGCATCACTTGAGACCTAATGTTTCAAAATAATCAACCCCTTAATCAGAGAAGACTTATTTCAATAAAGTCTTTGTGTTTGCTGAAAATAAAAAGATGAAAACTTTTTCTGACTTTACCCAAAATACCTCCTTCTTTTATCTCCTTTGCCATGTTATGATTAAGAAACATGATTTTTAAAATCTGCTTTTCATTCTTCTTGAGATAAGCCACATGGTTTCCAACCTTCCTTTCCCTCCTCAGCAATTTCTCCTGCACCTAAGGTAATTGCCCAAGAGGGGACTCCAACTCTTGAGGGGGGATGGAGAATTCCAGAAAGCTTAACTTAGGTTTTGGTCATAAACCTGTTATAGGGCTCAGTTTGTATCCATGCTAAAAGGCCTAGTCTACACCTACTACTTACTGAATCAGTGGAAAAAAAATCCAACATGTGAATAATCTTATTTAAAGGGGTTTTTTTTCTTACTTTCATCTTATTTTGCAATCTGGGTTATGACTTTAAAAAAAGAAGTATATATAACATTTCAATGAGGAAGTCTTGAAAGCACAGTCAAATCCATGGTTTTTATTTCAAATGAGCAATTTAGCATGGCTTTAGAGAAGAAAATAAAAGAGAATACTCTTTGGACATAAATACAATTCAAGGTTAGGGTCTAAAAATACAACATCCACCTTGTCACTACCAAATCAGGATCTGGAGTGGCACAGCTGTATCCTTTAAACAAAATTGTTAGTGTTAATTACTATGAAATATTGTAACAGAAAAGCAGGGCAGAAAGGGACTACTTTAGTCCCCCTTTTTGTTTCAAGGCAGGAATTACTATTCATGCGAGATTTTCCTCATGTCAAACCCCAATATCTCTTGCACCAATTTAAGCCATTGCTCTTATCCACCATATTTAAAGAGAGCCTCTTCCTCTCTGAAACAATCTCTATATTCTTGAAAACTGTGATAAATCTGGGAAAGGGAGAAAAGGAATTTTCAACCCTGATCTGGGCAAGGTTTTTAGAAATCTTTTATTTGCAGGTTATGTTCTTTACTAAGGAGAACATGTTATTCTCCTCTGGACATTCTCCAAGTGTGCCACATTGCTCTTAAAGTATAATATTCAAAATCAGTTACAGTGCTCCAGCTGAGGCTTGATCAATGATGGGGTAGAAAAAGGATCTTTCCATGTGTTTTGCAATCTATATTTCTGTATCTCCCACTCTCATGAGATTCAGGGGGAGTGCTGGAAACAGAACAACTGTGATTTATGACTAGTATACTCCTAAGACCTTTTTCTGAGAAAATGCTTCCTAACCAATTATTTTTCATGCTCTGTTGGGGAGGAATAATCAACTAACAAATGAGTTTCATCTTATTTATCTTTATTGAATCTTTCCCAGTATTTTTAATCCATTTTTCAATAATTTAATTTCAATATTTAAATTCTAAATAAGCCTCATGAACACTTGGTAGGCCCTCCCACCTGGAGTCACCTTTAAGTTTAATTTCAACTTCTACCATCTAAGTCAAAAAACTAAATGAAACACCATTAAAACAGCAGGATGTCTCTGATGCTTCATCCCAGCCAAAAGGCCCATTTCAGTGTCAGAGAAAAGAAAGGCACATCCACATCCGCAGGCTGTTATTTGTTTCTTTGCAATTCCCACCGCTGCTTCCCACCAATCTTTTTATATGTGTTCTTTCTAGGAACTGGCATCAGGGTGGCCAATTTAGTGACTGCAATCCTCTGCTGTTCCCATCTTCTCATTTTCCCTTTTATAGAACTTTATCCAACTTGAAAAGTAAACATTGTATTCTAATACACCTTTAGTCCATTTTTAATATTCTAGGCCCAGCTGATTTCAGAGTATGTAACATAAGTTTAAGGCACTTAGCTCTCTGCTTGCTGTTGGTGGAGATCAGTTCTTCAACTAGTCATTGCTGTTACAACACATTTCGAAATTATGCAAAAGCTGTACACTATACATGGTGTTTGATGTTTGACTTCCCTAAGCAAACGCTTGTTTGGCTTACTGGAAAAGTACACAAAATACTGATGGGACTTTATGCTTCCACATTTTAGATGTATTCAGCAATTTATTAGTGAGTGAAGGGTACAACATAAGATTGTTCAACAGCACTCCTAAATTTTGATCCACCTCTCCTTGCAGGAATCTAGCTTCTGAATTAGCTGAACATTATTCTGAAAGCAGAAACAGCTATTCACTTCCAAATCCATGGACTAGTGATGAGAGCAGAGATTTGTTTATCTATAGCTTGTCCTCTTCCCATATTTAGATCAGTGTGTAAGGGTTGCATTATCACTCAGATTTCTGTCTTTGTAAGATGTCTGATGTCTACAGCAGTTCTACCACTGCTTTTTATTTCAGTCATGAGAGAAAAAGAGATGAGGGATGTTAGAGTCAAAGATACCATCAGAACTTAGTAGTAATTTGTGTGTAATTTCTAAAAACTCTGCTTTACCCATTTATTAGGCTAAAGAGAAACTTGGAGTGCATTTCTGATGACCATTACTACTGCCTTGTTACATGACTGCTCCCAGTGCCTCTGCATAGATGATCTCATTGCCAGAGACCACAGAGCACTGATTAGTCTGATGAAGTTGCAGCTACAGGATGCTCCAGATCCAGGGAACCAGCATAGCAGAGACAAGAGAAAAACGTGAGTATTAAGCAGTGCCATCTAGTGTAGTGCAGGCACTCATTGACAGGGAACAGAGTGGCCTCCAGGCATGTTTTAGCCTTTGACAGAAAGAGAAACACAGTACTAAACCCATACATACTACAGAAGAGTTTTGATGGCAAATAAAAGATGCCAAAGTGATTTTGTGCCTTTTCAGTTCTGCCTGATTTACACCCTGGTACCCAGAGCTCTATTTTTTTGGATCTTTGCCTGGACTACAGAGGGGCGACTGTGTCTGCATAAGCCTCTCTATAGATTTGAGCATTCATACTGCCAGATTAAGAGACCCATTTGAGCAGTGCAATGACAGATGGCAAGAACTTGGTTGGAGGGAGCTACCAAACCAATTTGTGTGCAGCACCTGGTATTGCAAGGCTTTAAGGGAAGCTCTAGCAAGATTTGAAGTCCCTGATGGTACAGATGCTTCCCCTAGTGAATTAGAACTCCCACAGAAGAGGTTAACATGCTGCCTAGTTTTAGACATTGTCCATCTTGTACAGAGCTCTGCACTACACAATGGTAAACTCTCCACAGTCTCCATTAGCATTTACAGTTGCAACATAATTCAAGGACAGAAATACAGAAAAAATACCCTGTGAAATCACATAACTGCTGTTAAAAGCCAATGGACACATACAACAATCAAATCTTTTGCACAGGTCAGCAAAGACTACTGTAGTAACCTTCGTATCAGCTGACCATTTTCCACTCAGCAAGTAGCTCCTCAGCCCTCTGTTTCCCTTGAGCAGGCTGGCAGACCAGCTAGCAGAACTGAGTACAGGCCATGCTTTCCGAGACTCTTCCCAAAGGGACTAAATCAACCATGAGCATAACATAAAGCCAGGTAAAATAGGGAAGCTAGATCTTAATACCTAACTCCTTCCAGCTCTCTACCATCACCTAGATAACAAGCAAATCACCCAGTTTTGCATAACAGAACCTTATCCTCAACATGACCCAGTCACTTCAGCCAGAGCAGGCTCCCTCCATTAAGTAAGCTGCTTGTTAGCCTTATCTCATCAGCTGGGAGTCAGCTGATTAGTTACAGGTAGAGGCTAAACCTGTCATCTGAAAGCCCCATCTCCCATGTGACATTTTATTTTATTTATTTTATTTATTTTATTTTATTTTATTTTATTTTATTTTAATTTTATTTTTATTTTTTTTGTGTCTTCCTAAGCAGATACTGTGAGTGTTTTGGGATACTAAGAAAGCAGATGAAATTATGTATGTGACTGCTGTTGCACAGAATAATGGATTAAAGGAGAAAGTGGCTTCTTCCTTTAAAAAAAAACTCTGATTGTGTTTTGGTTTGAGCAGTACAAGAAATGCTTAAAATAGTGTCTGAGTTGTAAACTTGCCCTCTTACATGACAGCATTATTGTCACAAAGAATTCATCTCTTTCAAGAAGATAATTTCTTTGAAAAATGTTATCTATACAAATGGGTGAATTAAAGCTTTTTAAGTTTTCAATGCTCAGTTTGGGTTTTTAAAGTAATCACCTCTGCACATAAATAACTCAGCATCTGCTGTTATTCACAAAACAAATACTTGAAAGTATACTGAAAAATAGAAAAATGCAGGAGTGTGGGACAAGGGAACAAGAAGGGTGAAGCGTGCAATGGCCAAGCACTTCCCACCCACTGCTTTGCTCCCAGCCCTGCCTCTGCTCCTCCAAAGCAGGGAACTGCATGAGAGGTTTCTTCCTGCTCCCTGCATCTTCTGTGCTGTTGCACATTCAGTGCCTTTGCACATTTGCCTGGTCTCCCAAGAGCCTGATCTCCAGACTGGAAAATGCTGTGTTAACATTTTGCTGGCCTTGGAATAGGGAATGATAACATCACTGGGCTTGGGAGCATGAGTGGCTGCAGCCTGGGCGCTCTGCAGTGGGTGGCAGTGTGACCTTCCTCCCTGTCCCCTCCAAGGAGGTACATCATTCCTCTCTGCCCCGGTCAGCTGGGAAGCTGCAGAAAAGGACCAGCCACGTGGCTCTTCACCTCCAGGTTCATTATACACATCTCTGGCTGAGGCTGGCAGCAATTATACAAAACCCCAGGAGAAAGTGGCCTGACTTGATGTTGCCTGCTCATTAAAATCTCCCTCCTTCACAGGAAAACGGATGAAGAGTGCATGCCGATATTTTAGGCAAGATGTGATTTATTGAGAAATCTGGAAAAGATGTCCATATCATTCCATCATGTCAAAAACCTCATGAGGAGGAGACAGGGTCAAATATCCCACTGTGGCCTCTTGGAAGCTACTGCTAAAAGCAGGAAGCTTCAGCCATCCCAGTGCCTCTGGGACCTCCTGGTCAACATGCCCATAGCTCTGGCCATGTGTGTAGACTCAGGGCAAACTAAATCTGGTGATTTTTATATCTTATTGCTGTGCAATTTCAAAATGAAATTTCAAATTAATTCAAATGTAATTTCAAAATGAAATTTCCCAGAACGTGTGTAAAGCAGCCAGACATATCAGTCCCTTGAGAAATCTCACTGTACAATAAATGATTTTTATCTGTATTTGCTAGCAGCAATCCAGTTCCCAAAACAGGTATGATAGTGGGGGCGAAGGTCTCAGAATAGGCAAATCCTTTATGAGTACACTGTGAGAAGTACACTTCTCACACAGTATCAATAAACCTGAAGTATAGGTTTGTCTAGCAACAGTGAAACTACACGTTAGAAACTTGTCATAGATGAGTATTTTAAGGTCACTTAAAGATTGCGAAATTCCCATATGAAAAACTTAAGTGTGAAACATTTAAATGTTGTCAGCGCCAGAGCCCAGCCTGTACAGCCCAGTACAGATCTGTCAACATTGGCCTGGAATGATGGGTTTTTTTCACTAACTGCAGGGTTCTGAGTGAGTTTATCTTGAATGTCCAGACCATTTTCATTGCATTGAGCACCCTTCTTAAAGGGATGGCTATTCTCTGACTAAATATTTATTGACTGCTATCAAAAATTTCAGCAAGAAAAATTAAAATAAAGAAGTCTGGTTACTGTGGATGTCCTGACCAAAATTATGCGGGGTGTCAGATTAAACCAGGAACTTCCCTGTTACTACCCTGATCTGGGCTCACTTTCTAATCACATAATCAACACAATATGGCAAATAGGTGAGGTTCTGAGTGTTGTTGTTGTGTTGTTTTTTTTTTTTTTCCCAAATCTTCCAAGTTGCTATTACCCATTAAATTGCACTGCAGATAGCAACAATTTTCCCTCCTTCTCCCTCATTCTCCAAAAATTTCTAATGCCTTACGATACATCGCCACTTATCGCTCATTTTGCCACCTGAACACTCGCAGGGAGCTGACTAACTAATCCCTGCTGTTAATGCACATCAGCAGTAGTCAGATCACTCACATCTGAATTACTCCTACCCTGTGCAAGCTAAGTCTCATTCAGGTGTTTAATGTGCTAGACCAAGTTTAGCTCTACATTACACTCATTTTGTAAATGAGTGATTGTTTGGGCTCCAGAAGGAAAGCAGGAGAGTGGAATAGTTTTGCTTTTCCTTATGGAGTTGTTGCCACCTAACCTAATGTGATGCTCATTGTCCAGCTCTTCTTTCCTTACATTTTGTTTGGTTAAAATGAAAGGTTGGTGGGGTTTGTTTTTTTTTAATTGTCTTCATTATACCTTGATATGAAGTTAAAAAGAGTGGTTATGAGTTGATCCTTCTTCACAAAGAAGTGTTACAGGATTATAGCTAATACATTCAACCTGATCATGGATAAAATTCATACAAGGATATATCCTGTGAGGTAAGTAACTTTATTCTGTGAAATAAGTAACTAACATGAATAGTTCAACCTGTGGATCCTTCAACTGCTATTTCTACCCAGACCTGCTACAGAGGGAAAGAGCTTTGTTTTTATAAACAAATTTGTCATCTAATTTAGTTTTTTAAAAATAGTGAGAATATTAAATAATTTTTTTTCACTTATGCTTTAAATTGCACATGTGTATATCATTGCTTTTTGTTTTATTTCTCAAGTAGTTAGTGCTGTATGTAAAATCAGTTCTACTAACAATGCTGTCTGTGGAGAAAGAGTGGCAGCATTGAATCTGTGGCAGTTCAAAGACAAAGTTTGCAGGAAAAAGTAACTAATCACTTTGATTAGGAAAACAGTTATATTAATTTTTTCCAGCTGTAATAAATGACACTCCCTCATCTATCTTGGCTCTTTTATATAGCTACAAATGTAATGGCTTCAGATGAACTTTACAGAACTGCCCAGAGCTATACTTTGAAGTAATGTTTATTTACAGTTCTCTGTATAGTTCCTCTCCATGACTTACCACCAAAATGTTGAAAGGGTTCTCTTTTCCTTGTGAGAAGTAATTTTCTAGGTCAGGTAACTTTTGCATTGAGCACTGCTCAGAGACAGACACTCAGCTGTATTCAGACAGTACAGTTTGATGCAGTGGCTAGGAAGATCTTGGACATGTATTGAAATAAAAAATTCCCTGCTTGTTTTAAAGTAGATTTTTTCCTTTTGATTTCATACCCCTCAGTGAAATGTGATCAGGAATAGAGAGGTTCTTAGAGGTTCAATGTTGTCTTGCTTTATATTTAGTTCTGCATAAAAAAAATCCATAAAAAGCTATTAATTGATAATTTTGGGTCTTCTCAGTGTGACAAATGCAGCATTATTTTTGGCTCACCCACTTGAATTGACTTAAATCCAAGACAAGGTTTCTTCTAGCTACAACAGCAGTAGAATTTCATTCTTTAAATTTGATCTGGGGTTAATTTACAAAAGAGCCTGGAAAAATCAGGAGCTTGTATTCCATTGGGATGGACAGTGGAACATCCAGCTTCTCCCTGTACTGTCAAGGCAAATTATAACCTACATGCCTTTTGTAAATATCTGCTGTTCATTCCAGAATTACAGAATCACAGGATAGTTAGGATTGGAAGGGACCTGTGGAGATGATCTAGCCAAGGCAAGGTCACCTAGGGCAGGTAACACTGGAATGTGTCCAGGTGGGTGAATGTCTCCAAAGAGGAAAATTCAATGACCACCCTGGGCAGCCTGTTCCAGTGCTCTTCCACCCTCACAGTAAAGAAGTTCCTGCTCATATTGAGGTGAAACTTCTTGTGTTTTTGTTTATGGCCATTGCTCCTCATCCTGCCACTGGACATCACTGAAGATAATCTGGCACCCTCTTCTTGACAGCCACCTTTGAGATATTTATATATATTAATGAGATTCCCTTTCAGTCTTCTCTAGACTGAGCAGCTCCAGCTCCCACAGTCTCTCCTCATAAGAGAGATGCTCCAGACCCCAAATCATCTTTGTGAGCCTCACTGGACCCTGTGCAGTAGCTCTTTGTCTCTCTTGTACTGAGGAGCTCAGAACTGAGCACAGCATTCCAGATGTGGCCTCACTAGGGCCGACTAGAGGGGGAAGATCATCTCCCTCAACCTGCTGGCCACACTCTTCCCAATGCACCCCAGGATTCCTTTGGCCTTCCTTCTGGCTGCAAGGCACTGCTGCCTCATGGTCAACCCCAGGACTACCACGTCCTTCTCCACAGAACTACTCTCTAGGAGGTCAGCTCCCAGCCTGTGCTGGCATGTGGGGTTATTCCTCCCCGTGTGCAGGACCCTGCACTTGCTCCTGTTGAACTTCATAAGGTTTCTCTCTGCCAAAAATCCCAGCCAATCCAGGTCCTGCTGAATGGCAGCACAGCCTTTAGGGATATCAGCCACTCACCCCAGTTCCTTGTCATCAGACATCAGTTCCCCAAGAACTGGAGGAACGGTGGGGTGAAATGTGATGCTCTGTGCTGGAGGTACTCAAGCCAAATGATGAGTGGTTCCCCAGCCTTAGAACCTTTGAATCCATATGCCAGACAAAATGTGCCCCCCCAAAGAGCAAAAGTTTATGTTATAGTCCTTCACAATTTCCTAAGAAAATGTAAACAAAGGAAAAAAATGTTTGAATCAAACTTAGTAGTTACAGTAGGAGAACACAGAACATAGGCAGCTATGCATATAAATCCCAAAGATTTAAATATTATTTGGGATTATATATGTTTTCCTTGTATTACGCAGGGTACAGGGTTTTTTTCAGTAAACCCCTACAGGAACAAGAGGAAAAATTTCTCTGAGAAAATCAATCATTTCCAACTTCAAAATGCATAGTGACAGAGAATCCATTACAGTCCTTGGTAAATTGTTCTAATAATTAATTACCTTCCATGCTAAAATGTGTCGAGTTTCAAATTTCACTGGTTCCTGTAAGACTTTTTTCCACTTGACCGAAATGCCATATATTATCAAATTTCTACTCTTCTTTTCTATTTCTACAGGAAGACAGGAAATTTATAAATTATATCCAACTCTCCCCTTAACCTTGTCTCTGTTAAGCTAAATAGATTGATGTACTTAAGCATCTCATTGAAAGACAAAGCTTCCTCTCTTGTCACCCTTCTCTGAACCACTCTGTTGGCCACCAGTCCCTTCTGGTGGGCTGCAGAAGCAAACGCTAATTCAGTGACCACTGCAGCTCTGCCCATACAGAGGCAACAACACAGCTTCCCTGAGAAATCCTGCAAATACACAGAACTGACCCTTTGACTCACAACCTTGGATTGAAAATTTACACTTGCCAAATTATTCATCATTACTTCCCTTCCCTTCCCTTCCCTTCCCTTCCCTTCCCTTCCCTTCCCTTCCCTTCCCTTCCCTTCCCTTCCCTTCCCTTCCCTTCCCTTCCCTTCCCTTCCCTTCCCTTCCCTTCCCTTCCCTTCCCTTCCCTTCCCTTCCCTTCCCTTCCCTTCCCTTCCCTTCCCTTCCCTTCCCTTCCCTTCCCTTCCCTTCCCTTCCCTTCCCTTCCCACAGATTGACTGTATTTCAGTTAATTCTCTGAGGCCTGTAGCAAGGGATGGGATAGGGACCACCTCTTTCACAAACTCAGATGTGCAAATATAAATTATAGAGAAAAACAAGGTGAAAAACTGGGCCAGCCAGCATTACCTTATGTATTATGAACAAGTTTCAACCTATGTCCTGTTTCTGTGTCCTCTGACTAATTACCAAAATGAATGCATGAAATAGAAAGCCAGTAATATGCCAACAGGTAACTTTCTGCCCAAGCTAAACACAACACAGTCAGTGATTACAGAGCAGGGAGTCATGCAAATCTGGAGGCAAAGGCCAAAATGGCTCTTCCTTCCCATGAGAGCGCGAGAAGCACCATAGCTGTACTTGATCTTACAGAGAGAGTATGTATCTCTTTCTATATTCCTTTAATAACCAAACCAAATCAAATAAAACCCACAGTAGAAATAGCAGAATACCTTTCTAAGGTACCCTGCCAATGTCCATGTACATCTCTACCTCCCCAGTTCCTGGCAACAGTAAGAGAAGTAAAGGCAAGGTGTTGCTTATGAAGTCAAGCATGTTATGGGATGAGTAAAATTCCCCTACTGAGTCATCATTTCTCAAGCATGTAGTATCTGTATAACGAGTTGGCCAGAATTTCAACACTGCATATGGCTTTTTCACACATGAACACATTTTTTATCACATATTTGTTTGAATGAGGATATCAATTTCAGAAAACAAAGTACAACTCTGACTTGAAAAATAGCTTTGGGAAGTACAAAGACCTCCAGTTTTGCATTATTTTAGAAGAACCATTATCCAAAGTTCAATCAGAAATGTATGAAAATATATATAGCTTAACACTGCAAAGTTCAGTATATGCTAAACAGAGTGAGGACTTTGCTAAGGCAGCATTGTTCTCTATGGGCTAGTGGTCATAAATAGAAATATTCATGCCAGCCTTCACATTAAGCATTTTTTCCTATTACAGAGCCTTGAAGCATTATGCAATGAGCTGGTTGTTTTTTTTTTACTCCACGTGACTTGTGACAGTGTCCCACTGCTCCACAGTTGGCAGGGACCATCCTTTTTCAGGGATCCTCTCCTCACTCCTGAGGGATAACCCAGCCAAGCAGAGCACATAGAGAGTAGGAGACAACAAACCAACCAACCCAGCCATCCAGAAGAACCTTACAAGACAACCCAAAAGTTCTTCTTAGGTCTGAACCAATTTTACTTCATGTAAATTACTGATGTCATCTACCTGGACTTGTGCAAAGCATTTGTCCCACATGAAGATGATCAGAGGGCTGGAGCAGCTCTCCTATGAGGACAGTCTGAGGTGGTTGGGGTTGTCCAGCCTGATAAAAGGAAGGTTCTGGGGAAACCTTAAAGTATCTTTCCAGTATCTAAAAGGGGGCTGCAGGAGAGCAGGAGAAGGACATTTTACCAGGGCATGTTAGCAACAGACAAGGAGAATGGCATTAAATGGAAAGAGGGTAGGTTTAGATTAGATTTTAGGGAGAAATTCTTCACTGTGAGAGTGGTGAGACACTGCAAATGTTGCCCAGAGAAGCTGTAGATATCCCATCCATGGAAGTGTTCTATGCTAACCTGCATGGCACTTTGAGCAGCCTAGTCTAGTGGAAGGTATCCTGGGCCATGGCAGAGGTGCTGAAACTAGTTGTTCTTTAAGGTCATGGAGTTCTGAAGCCCACTTCTATTTACAAGTTTCTAGTTGTCATGGGAATTGGTTGTTTGTGTTCACTTTTTAACTTTAATGATCTTCCTTTTCTTGTTATTGTTCAGGATGGGGTTATACTGAGTAAAAATTATTTAGCAGTTTAGCAGGAACAGAGAGACCAGTGTAAGGAGTGTGTGCTCCAGTAATAAGCAGCATTTGGGTAGCAAGAAACAGTCATATTAGGGCAGATACTATTTATACTGTTCTACTGATTAAAGTTAATACTAAAAACTCTAATTTGGTGTTTTGAGGATAAATTTATGGAGGACATTGAATCAGTGCCTAAATGTTACCAAGTCAAAAACTACTATATCAAAATTTATGAAAGAGCACTTTTCTAATGACCATTCTAGGACCCTACACATATAACCTCAAAATGTGCATGGTGTTCTCACTTAAAAAGCATGGCTACCTTATAGTAAAATTACAGTGGCAAAAAAATGATAAGTGCTTTTAGCAAATTTCACCTGTGAAACAAGATCAGTTAGGCTAAGGACCTGGTGGCACTGTAGGTAATAGAAGGGTTAGAATGTGTGGAGCCTGCAGCTGGCAATGGTGCAGTTGCGAGCCTCTGGATAAAGATCAAAGCACAAAAAAAGTAATGTGGCTGTCATTGTGGGAATCTACTACAGACTTCCTAGCCAGGACAAGGATGTCAACAAATTATTCTATGAGAAACTAAGGGACACTTCCAAGTCAAGTGCCCTTGTCCTTATGGGGGACTTCAAATTGCCAGAAATCAAGTGGGAGCATCACACAATTGGTACAAGCCGGGCCAGAAGATTCCTAAATAACCTGGATGACAGCTTTGTGAAACAGGTCCTAAGGGAGCCAACTCACAAAGATGCCCTCCTTGATCTGCTTCTTGTCAACAGTGTGGATCTCATGAGTGGAGATTGGTGGCCGTCTTGGCCACAGAAACCACAAAGTGATCAAATTTAAAATCTCTGTTGACAGGAGGAAGAGTGCCAGAAAAAACTCAACTCTGGACATGAGGAGAGAACACTTCATCCTGCTCAGGAAATTAGTAAGTAAAGTTCCCTGTGAAAATGTTTTTGCAGATGCTGGTCCATCAGTGCTGGTCACTTTTTAAACCTCACCTCCTAAGGTGCACAGGAGCAGGCAATTCTCAAATGTCAGAAGTCAAGTAGGTGAGGCAAAAGGCCAGCTTGGGTGAACAGGATTCTCATCTTGGAAATAAAGCTAAAAAGGATGGTGCCTGCCCAGTGGAGGCAAGGTTAATTGACACGGAAAGAACACAGAGATTCTGTTAGCCACTGTAGGGAGAAAATTAGTGTGGCTAAAGCTCAACTGGAGTTGAAGCTGCCAGAAATATGGGAGAAAATACAGAGTTTTTTCAAATGTATAAATGGCAGATGGCAATAGAAATAACATTATCCCATTAGAAGATGAGGAGGTCACCTCACCAAAAGGGACATGGACAAGGCAGAGGTGTTTCATGCATTTCTTTTTTCTGTCTTCAACACAGATGAGAGACCAAGGGGGTCTCAGTGCCCTGAGCTGGAGTACAATGTCTGTGCAAATGATCAACTCCCAGTCGACCCTGAAACTGTGTGGAATCTGCTTCTCCAGCTGGATCCCTACAAATCCATGAGGACTGATGGGATTAATCTGAGAATTCTCAAAAAGCTGGATGATGTCATCACAAAGCCACTCTCAGTTTTTGAGCAGTCTTGGGAGTCTAGAGAGGTCCCAGCTGACTGGAAGGTGGCAAGTACTGTCCCAGTTTTCAAGAAGGGTAAGGAGGACCCTGGAAACTACAACCCAAAGTCTCATTAGTGCCTGGTAAAGCTATGGAGAAGATTATTCTGGAAGATATTGAAAAACACCTGAAAGACAATGCAGTCACTGGCCACAGTCATGGGAAAACTACTTATTGAACACAATTTCCCTTTTTTTGTCAAGGTAACCCACATGGTTGATCAAGGGAAGCCAGTTGATGTAATTTTTTTTTGTATTTCAGTAGAGCTTTCCATACTGTCTCTCACTGTATCCTTCTGAACAAAACATCCAGCACAAAGCTGGATAAACACATCATGTGATGGTTGAACAACTAGCTCACAGGTTGGGCACAAAGGGTTACAGTGAATGGGGAGACATCAGACTGGTGACCTGTCACTAGTGGGGTTCCACAAGGCTCCATTCTTGGCTCCGTGCTCCTCAACATCTTCATCAATGACTTGGATGCAGGACTGGAACTGACATTGAACAAGTTAACAGATGATTCAAAACTGGGAGCAGCTGCTGCCTTGAAGATAGGAAGGCCCTGCAGAGAGATCTCCACAAAACAGAGGACTGGGCAATCACCAATCATATGAAGTCCAAAAAGGGTGAGTGCTGGGATGGGACAGCCCTGGATGTATGCAGAGGCTTGGGAATGAGGTGCTGGAAATCAGTGCCATGGACAGGCACCTGGGGGCCCTGAACATGGGCCATCAGTGGCAACCAGGAGGCACAAGCATGTTCTGGGGTGCATCAGGCACAGCATCACCAGCCGGGCAAGGGAGGGGATTGTCCTTCTCTGCTCTGCACTGGGACAGTCTCACCTTGAATACTGGGTGTAGTTTTGAGCACTGCAATATCAGAAAGATATTAAACTATTAGACAGCATCCAAAGGAGGCAAAAAAGATGATGAAGGGCCTAGAAGGGCAGCTGTATGAGGAGTGACTGAGGTCACTTGTTCTGTTCAGCCTGGGAGACACTGAGGAGAGACTTCATCACAGACTACAACTTCCTTGTAAGAGGAGTATGAGGGACAGACACTGATCTCTTCTCTCTAGTGACCAGCGACAGGAATTGAGGGAATGGCCTGAAGTTGTGTCAGGGGAGGTTTAGGTTGGGTACTAGAAAAAGGTTCTTCACCCAGAGGGTGATTGGGCCCTGAAACAGGCTCCCCAGGGAAGTGGTCGAAGCAGCAAGAGTGGTTGAGTTCAAGAAGTGTTTGGACAATGTTCTCAGGCATGTGACATGACTCTCGGGCATGGCACTGGGCAGGAAGTTGGACTTGATGATCCTTGTGGGTCCCTTCTAACTCAGCTTATTTAGTGGTTCTGTGATTCCATGAAAAAAAGTGAAGGAAGTAATATCTACAATGAGATGCAACAGTAATTTCTTCTGTTTTGGTCTTCAGTTATCATTGTCTATAATGTTGGGAAGTCAGGAGGACCCCATGTTGCTGATGCAAATATATGGATCAAATGCAAAAGTAAAATTTGGATGGGATTTTATACTAGTGAGGGATTAATGTTGTATTTTTTGCCAAATATCTCAGATTGAGACATTTTCTTCTTCATTTTTTTGCTTCCTCCCTAGCTTCTGTACTTTTGTAAGCAGGATAATGGCAGCTGGTTAACCACACCCTGTTTCAGTGCTGACTTTGTCTAGTAGTGCCTGACACAATGGCTGTAGAGCCATATCTGAAACTTTCTGGAACATTTTCCAATTATCACATCTCCCTCCATGGCAATGAAGTCAAGAACACTAGCGGAGATAGACTGCCAGCATTTACAACACTGCCTTATTAGTCCTGGCTTGGTTTAGACAACACACTGGGTGGTATTCTAGTAGCTGGTTTATATTACTGTTGCCTTAGCTGAGCAAGATATATTACCTGTAGAAAGAATAAAAAATACTATACACACACATACAAACAAACACACACACAATCCTTTGTGCACATCTTCTTTAGGATGAAAGCAAGCACGGTTGAATGTAAAGTGTCAATGTAACAATAAAAATTTTTCTGTGCCATATACAAATCTTAAGACATTTGAAAAATTCTTTCTTTCTTTCTTTCTTTCTTTCTTTCTTTCTTTCTTTCTTTCTTTCTTTCTTTCTTTCTTTCTTTCTTTCTTTCTTTCTTTCTTTCTTTTCTTTCTTTCTTTCTTTTCTTTCTTTCTTTCTTTCTTTCTTTCTTTCTTTCTCTTTTTTTCCATTGTGCGCCACATATTTACTCCCTTTTCCTTTTTTGTTGCTAAGAAAATGAGGAAATTTTCAAGAAAACAAGAGCTTATATTCTTAGAAGTTTGTCAATTCCTGCTTATATTTTTCTGTTCCGAAGGGATCGGAGCCTTCTGTACAGGGTACCGTAATTGCTTCCAACTCAACGAGCTGTGATGAATAAGAAGCAGGAACTTTCAAACAAAGACCCCGTTTTCATGCAAATATTCTCAGTAATAAAGCACAGAGTAAAAGAAATATGTGAAGTTATGTTTTGCAGAACTGCTACTTAAAGCAAAGCAGCTTTGTAGAACGAAGCCAAGTCTGGATTTTTCTAACTGCATGAAGGGAAAGTGAGTTTGAGCATTTTCTCAAGGGATTCCAAATGTCACCAAAGAAGATTGTTAAAAAACAAAGACAGAATATGTCCCAGTATAATTCTCATTGGCATCATCAACATCACTCTACGTGAAAAGATCCTAACCAGAACTATGACACTATTCCCACATTTCATGAATTCATTCTCACATTTCTTTATAAACCTAGAAACATACAGCCTCTTTTCCCCAAATATTTAGCAAGTAGGCTCTTACAAGCCATCTCTGAGTCATTGCTTCAGTCTACCTCCTCTTAATTTTCCAAAATCAGCAGCTAACTTAAGAAAAACAGAGAATATGGAACTGAAAACAATTTGTAGAAAAAAAAATTGTATTGAACAGTAATTAACATTTTAGGCTTTGCTCCATGATAACTCATTCAGTAGATAAAACCTAGACAGCCTTCATCCATTTGAAGTTTTCATACATTAGTTCTATCAAGTAATCACCTGTAGTTTCTGACCTCCTAAGCATCAAATACTTTGGAATCACCACTAAGGATACCTTTCTAGAGTGGTCCTAGCCAGTAATATTAGTAGGTGGAATGGTGGATATTTTCTCCTCAGGGAAGCTGTGTTACAGGAGAGTCCTACCTCCCCAAATGCAACCAGGTGACTGATTGTTGAACCACTCAGGAGATTCTGTCATGTACTTGAGACCAAAGGAAGAGAGCACAGTCAAGTCCATGCAGTGTGTGAACACTGACTTCTATTTCCACAAGTATTAGGGTTTGCAGTGCTCATTGTTGCTGCCATCACTGGGCGATAAAGGATGCAACAGAATTTCACTTCCATTGAAATTTTCTCCAGAAGAGAGGAAAAGCACTACCAGGTACATAGTTTAAAGCAAACCATTTGGAGCTGCAGTTTCTTTATTCCTCAGCACATCTTCTGTCAGTTCAGCATGGATGATTTTCAGCTTGCACAGAAACAGGCTTTCCATCGTAACTCATGGACATGGCAAGTCGGAAGTGTCAAAATATTTTTTTCTCACTATGTCAATGAACAAAAAACCCAAGAGACAGGAAATTCATATCCTCAAAGGCTACCCTTAGCCATCCACTAATGCCATATCAAGCACTGTGCTGAAATACGGTGCATGTTTTCCAAACAATCCTCTTTGGCAGAAGTCAGATGACAGATTTAAGCCAAAAACCTACTGTCTTATATTCAGAAAGTTTAAAAAACTTGAAAATGTTTCTCAGCTTTTTCCATAGACTTGGTTCCATGTCACTGCCAGATTGTAATTTCTTCTAGAAACACTGGTAACATCAATGAGAGACATCAGGCCTCATTCTGCCTGTCTTCACTTTCTATTGCCAGTGAACTTGTTAGAGCTGGTAATTCAAAAAATACAGTATTTATGATATTCATGATTTACTTTAAACCTCTTTCACAGCTTGATGCACATGAGGCAATTCAAATCGCCAAAACTCTTTTGCAACTAACACTTCATTCCACTGAATGGAAACGTTCACACATCTGTTGGTGGTGTATTGTTTCAGGCTGGCTGCAGAGTAATCAAGCCAGCAAGGCATGGAAGTGGTGTCTCCACACCTTCTGGCAGAGGCAAGTGAGTTCTGCAGAATGCAGAGCACAGAACAGCCTCAGACCACAGCATCGAAAGAACAACACAGTCCCTCTACCCAAGGATGCCACAGGAGTTTCAATTTCAGCTGAGTAACAGGGTCTCATTAGAGCTCTTGATAGGAGGAGGGCCTGTGCAAGCCCATTTTCATTGCAAGGAGATTCCAGACTGTGTTACTGAACTCTCTTAATTCTTATGCAGAAAAACAGACAGTTAACTTAACCCCATGTAATTTTTCTTACTTAAATATAATCTGATAGTACTATGTTCAGAGTAGCAGAAGATCTCAAAAGGAGAAATTAAAAATCTGCACTCTAAATTCACCTTATAAATTCTGCTGAAGCTACTATACACACACACATAAACTATATATTTGTATGAGTATAGGTTATGCAAATACACTCTATAATGTATATTTATATGAAAGTGAAGCTATGTACCATGCAATTGACCTTCTTTAGATCACCAATTCTCTATGGTAAGCATAGTTTTTGTGTCCTGTGCTGATCCATTGTCTGGCAGGGTGGGTGGGTGGGGTTCCAGGATGTTCCTAGGACTTCTGGCCAAGAGATTACTGGAAGCAGTCATGAAACATCCGTATCTTTCATCAACACGAATCAAAAGTCTTAACTGTAAAACAGAGAAAAAAATCCAGCTGCATTAAATGTTACTCAAGTTTCTATTCTCTATCCCTACTTCACACCACAGGTGGCTTTTCACCCATGTTTGTTTCTTGAGGGCAGGTAGTGGTAGGACAAAGGAGATGAAGATGAAGCCTTAAGAGGAAGACTTAAATTAGGTATTAGAAAGAAATTCTGTACTATAAAGGTGGTGATGCACTGGTGCAGGCTGCTCAGAGAGGTTAGGGGCTCCCCATACCTAGAGGAGCTCAAGGCCAGGTTGGATGGGGTTCTGAGTAACCTGGTCTAGTGGAAGGTGTCCCTGCCCATGGCAGATGATCATTAAGGCCACCTAGTTAAGATCGCTAGGATTCCTTCCAAACCATTCTGGAATTATATGATTCTCTCTCCTGCCTCAAAATAGTTTGAAAAAATAATTAATATTTCTGGGGTTTTTAAGGCATAGTCCAAACTTGATTGAATTTTAGGAATGTGTCTCTTCTGAGAAGTCACAGGGCTCTTTACACGATCCAAAGTGATATTCCTGGATATGGAATTATTTTCTGATCTACTAAACCATTCCTGCTTATTTCAAGCATTTTACTCATCCGTGCTATAACTGCCTGGATCGTCACTCCTGGCTCTGTCACATCTTCCTTTATCCCCTTTGCTTTTTGTGCGTACTTTCGATTCAGTCATAGCACAGTATCAGTGTGATACGGGAGTTACTGAGACCCTCAGCAGGAGGCTGGGTTGAGAACAATTATCTGACAGAATTGTTTAGCAGTGTAGCCCAATACATGTTACGACCCTCTTTCTAAATGTAGATCTAATGACACATTAAAGCAATATTACATCTCATAAAGCCTGCTGGGTAGGAGTTCAGCGAGGTTTCCCCTGCTCCCCTTCTGCACAGCAGCTCCTTTGTTACTGCCTCGCCTCTAGATTCAGTGATGGACAGGAGTCCCGTGCTCCTCTAACACCAAAATGGGGCTGCCAAGATAATTTACGGGCCCCGTGGACAACAAAAAGTCTCAAGACTCCTTGGGTTATCTCTAAGTCCTACTTTTCTCTGTCCATTGTGCCAGCTTGTCCTCTCAGATTTTACAGATGGCAGGAAAGGTTTCAGCAATACAAACATTCTTTAGAGCGTTGCTTTTAAACAGTAGTCTTGTCCCAGCTTTGCCTGTGTCTGAGGTGGTGTTTCCAGACAGAAAACAGAAAAGCAAACACAGGACCCGGGGGAGAGGGGAAAGAAGGGAAAAGAAAGAGGGGGAGAGAACAGGTACATGTGAGCTGGGTTAGCTGGGGAGATGGAGGCTGGGTTGAGGTCTCCATGTGCAGGGCCAGCCAGGGGACTAGCACGTCCTGGCTGGGGTGAGTGAGGAAGGGCTTCTCGTGGTTCTCTTAGCACCTTCAGCTTTTGCACTAGAAATCCAGGCTCGGTGTAAACAGCACGACAATACATGAAAGCCTTTTTCTGTAGGACACAAGGGAGTGAAAGTGAAGGATGCTAACTACTGCCTGGTCTGGGCAGGAAAAACACAGCTGCCTTTCCACTGGGCTGTTCCAGGCCCCGAGTGACTGGATACCCAGACACAGGTGACATTTCTGCAGAAGACAGGAGAGGCACAGCACGGGAACCCCGCAGCCCTCTTCATTTCAGCGACCTCAGCCGAAAACGGCACGTGTTCGGGCTGCAGCGGATTTTGGGCTCCCCTCCCGCCCAGCGAGCGCCGAGCCGCGGAGCGGCTGCCGCTCGCTGCCCGCCGCAGCCGGGACGCGATGCCGCGGGCACGGCAGGCCGAGCCCCCGCCCGCCCGCAGGGCCGACGCGCGGCTGCGCTCCTCGGAGCCGGGATGCGCGGACGGTCCCGGAGGAGACGGGAGATGCGGGAGGGCTGGAGGGGGCGCCCCGGGGGAGCGCGGTACCTCCGCGGGGGAGGCGGCGGAGGGGCTTCACTCTCCGTTTCCGAGGGAAAGCCCGGCCCTGCGGCGGCCACGTGTCCCTCAGGGGTCCCGCAGGGATCCCACCGGGCCCGCCGCGGTCCAGCCGGCCGGTGCGGCGCAAAGTGCGCGGCACCGCCGCTCCCGCTCCGCTCCGCCGGCAGCTCGGGCGAGGTGGCGGAGGGGATGTCCGCCGGGGGCGCGGAGGCCGACAGCCCCCCGCCGCGGCCCTGCGCGCTTTTCTTGCTCCAATAAGCAATAATTAGGTCCTCGGCTAATGAAGTGTCAGCTGATCCCCTCGCTCCGTCTGCGCGCGGGGAGGCGGGGGGGCTGCGCCCAGAGACATCGCCATGGAAACGCTGCCCTCGCCTCTCTCCCCCCCACCGCATCCCCCCCACCCCCCGCCGGCCCGGGCCGGGTGCGCGCCGTCCCCCGCGCCCCGCCGCGCCCGCGGAGGCGGGAGCATCCCGACATGGGACAGCGCTGCCCGTCACCGCGCCGCGCCGCCGTCGCCACAGAAACTTTTGTCCCGGCGGCCAATCAGGGCGCGGGGGGGGCGCGGAGCGGAGCTGGGCCCGGCCCGGTGCGCCGCCGCCGCTGCCAGCCCGGCGCGGAGCGCAGCGCGGAGCGGCTCAGCCCAGCCCAGTCCAGCGGAGCGCGGAGCAGCGGCGGCCCCGGCGCGCATCCCGCGGCCGGGCGCGGGCCGGAGTCGTGCCCCAGCCGCGGAGGTGCCGCACGGCCGCGGAGCGGGGGCGCGGAGCCCGGCGCTGGATGGCGGAGGCGCGGGCGGGCGCGGCCGCGGAGAGACGACGAGAGGAAGCGCCGTGGCGGAGCCTTCTCCCCCCGCGGAGGGGGTGTCCTGCCTGACGCTGCGGGGGAGACCGGGGAGAGCGCGGAGATCTCCGGCGTGAACTGAAGCTGTGGCAAAAGGAGGGGAAAAAAAAGAATCAGGAATTTTTTTCTTCTTCTTCTTCTTCCCTCTCTACAAAAAGGGGGTTTATGCTCCGCATCCGCACGCAAACTTACTTGAATGCCTTGTAGCCAGTTTAGCCCAGAGACCAAAGGATACCCCGCACCCGAGGAGTCCTACATGTGTGAGCACCATCATTACACTGGCAGAGCAACGAGAGCCGCCTCCTTTGCCGTACCAACATCCTCCTGGGACTGATCTCTCTTCTGGTCCAATATTCAAGCCTATCTCATATGTATGGGTTTTCTTTCTTTCTTTCTTTCTTCCTTCCTTTTTTTTTTTTTTTTCACCTTCCATCGACTGGGATTGCTATGTAAATAAATAGAGGGAAATTCCTGAAAGGGCATATGAAAATTCAATGGGACTTAATATGAGGAAGTGAAATTCTCACAGACCATTTTTTAAAAATTAAAAATTATGTACTTTAAACGCGGATTGGATTCATTAGGCTTAGAAAATAGCAGGTAAGAACTTTCTTTCTTTCCAGTACCTTCATGCCCGGAGCGGGGATATCTGAAGCAAAGCCGCCCAGCCTTGGAATAAAGGGGGAGCAAAGAGACCAGTGTGCCCTTCAGTGCTTCTTCCATCCTGCGCGGCGAGGCGGCTTTGGGGAGAGGCACAGCCCTCCAGGACAGAGACAGAAAGCTCTGAATGCTTCGAAGAAGACAGCCGAGGACTGCCGTGGCGGACTAGGGTGGGCTTTTTCTCTTCAGTGGATTTTTTTTTTTTCCCTTCTTCATCTGCACTATCCAGGGTGAATCCGGGTGCAGTTGATATATGGAAAAGACGAAGGATCCGAGTCAATATTTTCTTTTTTCTTTGCTACGCCGAGGGATAGGATTTTAATTATTTATCCCCCCGAACCCTCTCCGGGTAAGACGCTGCTGGAGCCAGTGGGATAGTCCTGCCTTGCACAATTATTAAAGAGACTGATCACGTACAGTGGAAGGATAAGAGGAACCTCCACCAGATCCGTTTTGCCTCCTGTGAAAAAAAAAAAAATGAAGGAGAACATTGCCACACTACTGAATTGATTCCTGCCCCCCCCACCCATCCCCCTCCCGACCCCCCACCCCCCCGAACCACCACCACCACCACCACCACAACAAAAAAAAAAAAAATCCGCTGGGATCTGCCTGCACCGGGACCTCCTTCGCTCCGGCTCGGAGGTGGATGCATTTTTCATGAGCGCTGGGTGAACAGGTGCAAAGTGCGGCAGGGCGGCCCGGCCCCGCACCCCGGCCCGCTTCGGGGCGGCGTGTGCGTGTCCGTGTGTCTGCCCGTGTCTGTGTGCGTGTCCGTGTGTGAGTGTGTGCGCCCCGGCGTGTGCATGTGTGCGTGTGTGTATTAGGAGATTATGGAGAGCAGCGACCGGGACATGTACCGCCAGTTTCAGGACTGGTGTCTCAGGACTTACGGGGACTCAGGAAAAACCAAGACGGTGACCCGTAAAAAATACGACCGGATCGTCCAGCTCCTGAACGGCTCCGAGTCGAGCTCCACGGATAATGCCAAATTCAAATTCTGGGTCAAATCTAAAGGCTTCCAGCTCGGCAACTCGGACGAGGTCAGTGGTGGTGCTGGAGGAGGGAAGCAAGTGCTGTACGTGCCAGTCAAAACCACGGTTAGTAGAGAATTGTCTTCCTTGTTCTATGTCGGCCGCTGCAGCCCGCTCCGGGAGCGAGAGGCGCAGGGGGAGCCGCAGCCACAGTTGGCTCCTTCCTCCCTCTTCCCCCAAGTCATCATCACCATGTTGCGTTTGCCTGTCACATTATACACCGCCGAGGTCTTTGTGGGTCCTTTTATTTAAAGCGATCGTGCGCACAACGCACCCCGCCGGGTCGGTGTCGTTCTCTTTCCTCCTCGTCCTCCTCGTCCTCCTGGGTCCCCCCCGTCCCCCCGGGCCGCTGCGGCGGGGTTGGGGTGTGCTATTGTCCCGCCGCCGCTCCGGCCATTGTGCCGGGCCCCGCCACCCCGGGCAGCGGCCCCCGCCGCCGGCGGGGCTGATGGATGGATGGATGGATGGATGGATAGATGGATGGATAGATGGATGGATAGATGGATGGATGGCGCACGGGGGTACCCTGCCTGGCACAAAGCCAGGCGCGGCGCCGGGCGGTGGTCCCTCGGGATATCTGTTGGGGTTTTCTTTCTTTCTTTATTAGTATTATTTTTACCCTTTTTTCTTTATTGTTATCCCGCAGCCCTGGCGCCGCCGCCGAGCGGCCACGAACGCGCCCGGCTTGGCTGTGAAGCGCCGGCTGCGCTAGTAAGGGGCGGCGGGAGAGAGAGAGGGAGGATGCTCAACAAAGGGAGGACGGGGTTCCGCACGACCATGGGAAGGGTGTATTTTGTGACACTTTCAGGGGTCGCGGGAGCCCCTCAGCACTCCGTTCGATGCGCTAGGGTAGCGTGGCATCCCCGGCAGGCGCTGGCGTTACGGGCTCGGCGCGGGGTCTGATGGAGAGCTATTATTCTCGGTGGTGGCAGGAGCGATAGATTTTCCTATTTAAGAAGATGGGGACTGTTGGTTGCAAGTAGGTTTTGGCTATTGAACTGTCTTAATGTATCATTATTCTTACTTCTTATGTGCTGGGTCACGCAAGCTAAGCTTCTTTTGTCTGTGCGTGGGGCGGGTGTGGAGGGGGAGCCGAGAAAGGAAACCCGGCAATTAAAAATATTCCTGCCTGGGCATTTGGCTTGGATGAGCAATATTCTCTCTCTTTTTTTTTTTTTCTTTTCCTGGAGTGGTAGCTTCTCCAGACCTAACGGGAAGGTTGCTGGGTGGCGCAGCAAAGGGGGCTTCTTGAAAAGTATTCTGGGTTGGGTTGTGACGTAGGCTGCCGGGGAAATCTGCCTCTCTTTGCCTTGCTGAAGTCATAAACCTGGGCATTCCCAGGGGCTGGCTTGTATTTGCCCCCTTGTCATCAGTGCTGTCATGGCTGTGAGGAGGCAGAAGTAGGAAATTAATTTAAAGGAGATCTTCAATATGAAGATTTAAAGTAAAAGAAAAGCTCTGGACAGATTTTTCTTTCTTTATGGTTTTTATTCACCAAAGTGTTTCAGATCTGTCTATAGATTCAGGTGATTTGGCAAATCTCTCTTTTACTGCTACAAGATTGATTGCTCATCTCCGAGCCCAGACTGTGCCATAGATACAGTTTGTAACAAAAAGGTTGCCTAAAGCAGAAGTCTCCAATTAGCTTAGTATTTTTAAATATCTCTCCTGCTCACTGAAGTAATTATTTTGAAGGGCCAGTGGGGAAGATTGTTTATTCCCAAGACTATCTTTTTCACTGTGAGTTCAAAACTGTAAGCAAATTCAGTATTTTTAAAATGACATTGACTACCCTATTAAATAAAGAGGATAACCTTAATTTTACATGATGGAATTTAAAAATGAAGTGCTTTTATGGTACTCTGAAACACAAGACTCAGTGATGACTAGCTTGTTTATTTTCTCTCACCTTTGCTAGGCCATGAAAGCCTGGAGTCCCACCTTCCATCCTGTTTTCTATTTTAAGAAGACAGAATCAATTTTTATTTTTATTTTTCTCCACAAGGGATTTCACTGAGACGTCAAGCATCTTGCAGGTCTTATGTACATTTGTGGGAATTACACCCTTGGCTGTAAATATCTGTGTATGTCCATATATATGTATTTATATTCATATAGGAGTAACTCTATATAGTTTAGCAACCAAGCAGGAATTCTAATAAAATTAGGATCACTAATTAAATCAAGAAAGGAAAAGTTATCATGACCTATCTGTAAGCAATTCCTTAATGTCTGTATATAACCTGAGCAATGACATATATACCTTTTCAGAAGAGGTCCTTTATGTAGGTACAATTTCCTCCTGCTGGCCATTAGAAATTTGTTGTCCAACATAAATGGGAAAAGGGGATGCCTGGCAACATTCAGCTCTGAAAAACAAAGGCCAGCCCCTCCTAAGCACATGAATCTGGTGTCACTATCCCATCACAAAATGTAGAGGAGTATTTAAGCAAACCCACAGGGTGGCAGTGGTTTGTATGAGCAAAGTGGTTTGTATGTGTAGGGCAGCACCTGCCAGGCACTGAAGGCTCAGAAAGAACATGTTTGACAAAACAGGGATGCAGCCCCTGATGCAGAGAAAGTCAGTGGCAAAGCTCCTATTGACTTCAAGAGGTGTAGAATTTCACCCACATGGGAATAAGTTACAGGGGGAAAAAAATGGATTTTCATCAGACAGAAATTGTTGGTAAGCTTAAAAGCCCATTCTCTTATTTCTTTAACTCTTAATTATTATTTAATAGTTTATTAATTTGTGATCATTTTTGCTTTTTTTCCTCCCCTCTCTTATGGCTATCCCATATATTTGGGCCTCTCCAGCCCTCAGAGAGAACTCCAAATGGTAGCAGAGCCCCAAACTGTGAATCTCTCTCTCTCCCTCTTTTTGTCCATCACTTGATCTCACCAGGGGTAAAAGTAATTTCAATTTAAAATTAATCACTGCATGAACACTCCCTATTCAATAACAGGATGGGTGAAATTACAAGTTGGACTCTACAGTCACAAGCTGGTCAAATATAAGCAAATATTGAAATACTTTGTTAGGAATTACTCTCTCCTTGAAGCTTTAAGATTTGCTGCTCAGCTTTGCTGTCAGCCAGAGAGATTTGCTCCTGATGGTGCTGTAATCCACTGCTGCTGGTAATTAGACATCATTACTGCTGCGTTAAAGGGAAAGAGAGAAGGAGAGAGGACAGGCTGGGGCTAATTAACTACTTGATTCTAATGAAAGAAAGAGAGCCTGATAGCAACTGGGAGGTTGCACCGGAACAGGCTAGATGTACAACACAGACTTAATTGAAGCAGGGTGTCTTGCAGTCTCACAGTACCTCAGGCTTGGTCTACTTTCATATTCTGTGGGCAGTAGTGCAGGAGGTATTATTCTGTTTTTCCCTTGCCTGGTTGATAAGTAGCTCAAAATCATAGGCCTGTCTTCAGCATCAAGTTTAAGCATGCCAGCAAGGAGAATGCATAGATGACTATGTGCTGGCTTAATCTATTTTACGGGTATGGTCTCCTCAAGAGCAACAGGAACAAATCAATTTCTGGATGTTCACATCCCTCTGTGGCCTAGGAGATGCACTTTTGGTCACCAGGCAACAACATTCCCTGCAAAACAGCCATTTTAGGTCCAGAGCGGGACAGCACACAACACAGTATTCCTGTATGCTTAAGGTATTCCTGCATGCAACCTAGTAAGTATTTCACTTCTGCAACTTTTCAGATTGTCTCTGTCACCACTGTAGGTTTTCTTTCATCAAGCCCAAGCTGCACTTTTTGAAAGCAGTGAAATTATGCCTAGCTTAGACACACTGTTTTAAAAAAAAACAGGCTAGGCCAACAAATATGTCAAAAGGTTGACACTGTCGTCTTTTAATAGTGGGTACTTACTAACCATAAGGAGGTATGGATCTACTATCTCTACTAAGATATCCTTTTGAAGTGTATACACAATTTTTATGGTGTATTTTTAAAATTTATTTTCCACATAGTTTCTTTAGCTGGAACTATTTATTGATTGGCAACTTGAAAACAAATTTCTCCTCCACACTCTCCTTTCTCTGGCTTGATGTTGTGTGTGGACACAAATATGGATGCTAAAAATTAGTCTTGATTTAAAAAGAAGTTATAAAATAATGGCCTGAGCTGTATCAGCAGACTTAAACCAGAATTTTCCATTAAAAAAGAAGGGCCAAGATTCAGGATAGCTCTCAAATATAGAATTTACACAGTATTAGCAAACTAATAGAATATAACCTCAAAGGCCAAGTTCAGATCACTTTTATGTCATTACTAATTTGAAATTACTCCGTTGACTTCAATGATATCACAGACCTAGTGTAGGAATGTTCCTACATTAGGAAAATGTTCTTTCTTCTTTATTTTCCAACTGTAAGCAGAGAATGAGCTTTCATTCTGGAACTAAATTTTGTTTAGCTTAAATCTTTAGAACCTCCAGGAGGATCTGGTATCTCATGGGTTGCTGCTAGCAGACCAGCAAGGCTTTCTGCAGGTGCAGGGTTGTACTACTGAACCTGATTACAGGATTTAAGGCTTAAAATTATAGACCAGTCAGCTCTAAGGAGAAGGCTATATCCCAACCCGCCTCTTGTTCTGTCGGACATGAAGAATAGTAGATAGATACATGAGCTTATCTTCCTTTTCTTTTTATATATATTACTTTTTTTTAATGAACAATAGAAAAAAGAACAGATCGCAGCATAAATAACTTACAGGTCAAAATTTATTCCTTTAAATTATCTTACATTTAAAATAGTTCATTAATTAAGTAGACATCTTGTAGTAATTTGAAAATTAGTATCTCTTTTTTTTACATTTCTCCCCATTTTTGTACCCATCAATAGAAAAAAATTATAAAAGTGTTTGTCAAATGTATATTGGTAGCTCTGTAGCCTACTGAACTGCCAGCACATAATAGCAGTAAGTACTGCAGAAATGTGATGCTGAGGGTAAGCTATAATTTATCCTAAGGTACGATGCTACGGGAGTTTTACAGTCCCATTAAATGCACCTTCCAGGCTCAGGAGTGGTATTCAAACCCAGCCATATCCGCCCTGTTTTAACTGCCCACCACATTTTCCTTGACCCCTGTTTGGATCTGCAGAGCTCTGTCTCCTCCCTTTACCTACAGCCTCTGCCCTACTCTTTGCAGACCTCCCAATGGAGTCGGTGAGGAGGGATGCTGGTGAATCAGAGAGAGAGAGTGCTGGAAAATGGTCACAGCAGATGGAACAAAACCGGTTTAGTTGGCAACTCTTAATGCAGGCATTCAGGGGAATGTTCATGAATAAAGAGAATAACTCTGTCCTGGAATTAAAAAATGTTAAAGTGTCCATATGTAAGATGCCATCTCCACGTGTGTCTGTGAGAGAGGCAAAGGGACAGGAGGAGCTAAGATTTCTTAATAACAATTTTGTGTTGGAATTTTCAAAGAAAAATAAGCCAAGGAGAGCAGATTTTTAAAAACTAGGTGTTTTAAGGTTAGGAAATGTTGATTTTACTTTAGAAATATGAAATAGGGTGTAGCAGTATGCAAATAAAACATAGTATTGATGTATCCATCCCATAGGTATATAAACACACTCTCATCCTGTAGTGAGAGACAGGATGACAAATTCAGTGCTATCACCTGGGCAAAGGCCAGACTTGCAGCTCAAAAGCCCAAATCTTTCCAGTTATCAGAAATAAAACCTCACAGTTTGATTTTCATCCTTCTGTGAACCTTTTTTGAGAAGACTGAGGTGATAGTGAACTTGTTTGTTCATCCTTACCCCGAGTCTCTTGTCAGTGAAGCTGCACTGGATTTGGTCATGATGCAGGGATGGCTGCTCAGATGCTCCAGCCCTGATTTTCTTTGTATGTACAAGTGCTGTTTCTGTGGCTACATAGCTATGTGATCAGTGGGAAATAAGCTGGAAGGTTAGGGCTAAAATGAACTGTTGCCTAACAGTATAGCATGATGGGACTGTTTCTGATCTTTTATGTAGAAACTTTCTTTCCCTGTCCTCTGGCGTGTTCACCATTGCTGTTGTTCAACTCTAGACTGAAAGAAGACAGGATCTGGGGAGACTACACAGAGAGACTGCAGGTAGAGAGGGCTTCCCATGAACATGGGCCCCTGGGGGAAGAAGGCTAGTGCCAGTGCTGGATGAATGTGGGATTTAATGATTCAAAATTCATCTTACACTACAAAAATAAATTAAGTTGGCTGACACTGAACTGTGATTTGTCTGCTGTTGGAAGGAGGCAACTAGCAGCTGTTAGGTTTGATCTGAAGGAAGCTATTTGGGTCCCAATCTTCCCCAGTTATGCAGGATACACCTGTTGAGAGTTTGCTGGTAAAAGAGGAACAAAATAAGCAGAGCGTATAAATGAGGTAGATGTGGAGAAAGATCATGAGACAGTGTGGCAGGAAACACACTCTCCAGGAGGGAGGATCACACCAGATTCTGCAGCCTCCCATGCATTGCAGAACATCACAGGCATCTTCTCTTCCTTGTTGAGTAGGTGACTGGTCAACACAGTGTCCAAAATTAGTAGAGCTTTACAGGATGTAAAAGATGTTTTTGTCTTGTATATGTCATTTTAAACCTTCCAGAATCCTCTCTGAGTTTAGAAAACTCAGGCAGTGTTAGTTGGTGCAATGAGAGTTGTTTCCATTGTCCTGCAAGAGCACTGAAAGTGATCCTGCAACTTGCTTAAATTACCCTTTTGTTCTCTTTAAATAGATAAGTCTCAAAATTTTAGAGTTCTACTATCAAGGTATTTTTTAATGGTTTATTAACAAACAATATCCAGGTAGACACTGTCAATATAGAGGAAAATCATGCCACAGGTGATGGCATTGAACATTTTTTCAGATGTGCGTGGATTTTTCTTAGTGATGCTCAACTATGTCACAGACAGTTGTACAGGCTTCCAACTGCTTATTCAATAACTCTGCAAGCTGCAAAACTTGACAGTTACTGTGTGCATCTGCTGGGATTACAGCCTAGTTGTTGAGATTGAAATGGGAGTGTTTAAAACATTTCCTTGTATATGTGGATACTCTTCAACTTAAGGGGCTATCTGTAGCAAACAGTTTACTTAATAAAACTGATCTATGTTAGACTTAACCTCAAGTAGAGACTTTTTTCAGAAGCAAATATTCTGTACAAACTTGGAAGGACAACGTTTATCAAGTGACCTACTTCTGCCTAGGATGAAACTCATTCAACCTTTTTTACTTGAGAGCCTGTAATAAACTCCTTAGGGAAAAAAGAGGTTTTATGTATTATATTGATAGTAAGGTCTGTGTGTTTGAAGCTTTTCTACATTTTCTTACCCCAGAGATTTTAATACAAGATATGGATGCTACAACATTTTGACTGTACTTAGAGAAAATTTATGTGGTGACATTACTTGCACTTAAATGTGAGTCTAACTCACTGTAAAACTTTTAAATGAATATTACTTGTGATTGCTCTTTTTGTTGCCTCTGGACTTACACATGCCACTATTAATACTGCCAGGTGGAATATGTAGAAAACTTTTGTTCAAGGCAGATCCAGAGCTGAAGTAGCTGCCACTAAATCATGACCTATCTATAGGGTAAAGCAGCATTGTGCTGGTATATGGGAAATCACATTTAGGAATTGACTTTCACTACCTTGAGCTAATAGAAGATGAGTAACAGGCAAGTCGTTAAACAAATAATTAGATACAATAAGAGAAGGACAGCTAAGTTATGGTGAGAGGTTTCAGCGGACAGGAAAGATACACGTTTCACAAAATTTTGTATTTCAGTATGTATCTTCTCTGATGTGGGTGATAAAGAAGAATATATCCTGGGTTTACATTTTTTAGGTGATAAAATTGAAGAGTGATCAGAAGTAGAGAAATAAAAAAGAGGAGATATTAAATTGCAACCCATCACTAGGACTTCACAAATTCAAAACCACTAAAGAACTCAAGAATGAAGTAACTAAAATACTACTAAAAAATATACTATTTGCCACGATGTATGACAGTGATACAGCAGTATGGACAAAAAAAAAATAGAAAGGGAAGAAACAGAATAGTAAAGGTAGCCCATAGAAATAGCAGACTAGTAGACCATATGTTAACACTAGGAAAAAAAATATCGATAAGAGTAATTAAAAATTATAAAAATTATCTTAAGCATAAATATGAACTGGACCTGGTTGGTGGAACGAATTTGGATTTTGTGGCAGTTAATTATGTTCTTCTAACTTGTGTTCAAGAATAATTCAGAAATTTTCAGGTGAAAACTTTGTGGAAACTCTTGCTTCCTTCTGAAATGAAACCCATCTCATACAGACTTTATTAAAGCAGGGTTTCAGCTTGGGCTATGATGACAGATTAAAATTGATGAAGAGCTGGGAAACCATAGCAAGTGTTTGAGAGCTATACAGTGCAGTCCAATGTGCGTATGTACACACACACACACACACATATGTGTATCAATGTCAAAGAAGAACTAGGAAATAAAATAGAAATATCATAGCAAAGGGGGAAAAAAGGGAGAAATCATGGCGGGCAAAATTCCCTACAGACCATTGCCAGATAATTTACATTTTTTGCGATCATGATATTAGCTTTTTGAGAGAAAAGAAAGAATTCAAGCTTTTCAATCACACCTAAAGTGTATGGAATTAGTCTAATATCTCAAGGGAAATATTTAGGAATGGTTTCAAACAAATCAATAAGTGTATCCAAAATGAGCACGGCAGGTATAACAAAAATCGACATTAGGAAAAGTATAGAGAATAACATTGAAAACTTATTATTCTCATTAATTAAATGGTATGTCCTTGCCTTTAATAGCATGCTTAGTGTATTTATCTCATCTCTAAAAGGTTGCAAAAGATGAAAGGTCCATGGAAGGTAACCAAGCTTTTCAAAGAAAAAGGGTAAACTACATTTAAACTACATGAGAAGTAGTTTAAATTGTTATATTACCCAAAAAAAGATAAACATTAAGAAAAGAAATGCACAGCAGAAATCAGACATGCAAAGAGGTAGAAAGAAAGTGAGAGAAATAGTGTGGTGTAAATACTGGTGAACACCAAAGAAAATTCAGTAGTTGCCACCCTTTAAAATTCTATTTCATATCCTAAGGCTCTTTAGACAACTATCTCAGAAGATAAATTCAAAGCTAGGCCATTTTTATAAACCAAAGTGCTGGGAATGGAAAGTCTGTGCTGCTGTCCCTCGAGAAACCCTGATTGATTAATCCAGAATTTCTTCCAAGGATTTTACAGGAGCTCTGTGGCTCCCATAAGGATGTAGTGTGCTCTATGTCAGTTCAGCTCTGCTGGCTGGAGCAGAAGTGAGGACAAGGTCATGTTCATGCCCTTCCTGTTCTGTGCCACTGGGAGTGAGGGCACTGGTGTGATGGCATGAGCTCGCTGCCGGCTCTCACCTGGTGTCTTGCAGCATTTCCCCAGGTGTTGTCCCATAGAGCCTCCATCAGGGTTAATCATGTTCCAGCCCATCCATTCAACACAGGGAAAGATTTGTGAGGCATTGGAAATCTCAGCATCCTCCTATCCCCTTCCACTTTGTACTGGATTTTTACAATCTTGGTGGTCTCAGCCTTCACGCTCTTCCTTCATTAATAGCCTCGTAAGTTTTAGGTATGTCTTCTTAGGTTGGCAGATGCTATGGCAGTGGAAAAGAAATTGGTCATTATTTCACAAGGCACAGTGTTTTGTTTAGGAATTTGTTTACTTACTAATTACTGAGCTCAAACATCTTTTGCGGACTCCCTTGCAGGCTGGTACTGGATGGTTCATTGGTCAGTCGGACTGCAGCATTTTCTGTGGCTCGTTGCTGTGGTGATATCACTAGTCTGGAGGAAGGAGGGAGACAATCAAGTTTCTGAGGTCCAGCACTACCCTACTCAGTGCATGAGATTATTGTGGTTTACACAGAATGTTTGCAATGAGCTACCTCTCGTTTACAATTTGCTGCACTTGTGGTGAGAAGGAATGTGCTGCTTTCGCCTCTGTATTTTTGTCTACCTGTGTCAGCTTTTTGAGTGTATTTGTTGAAATTATTGCCAAACCCTTATTGTGGTGGGAAGAAAAGGAAAAAGAGCAGAATCATTAGAGAATTAATGACATATATGAGAGGAATTAGCTCATTCAAATGATGACAGTTTCTGAAAGGCTTTGCTTTTTGACCAATGGGACCAGAAAGTATGGCATATATATAATTAGATGACTTGTCCCATTGTATTTCTCAAGAAATGGCAGTGGATAAGAAAAAAAAAAAAATGTAGCTCCTTCCTTCCTCCCTTAATCTAGACATAGTCATGTTTTTTTTTTATGGCATCTTTTGATAACCTTTACCTTTTTTATATTCTGAGAGTTCAGTAAAGCCCCCTGGCTATGGTTGCTGTAATACTGAAGTATTTCATTTGTATTGAGCAAACAGTCAGCGTTCTTTTAATGAGTGCTATATTTGAATGCCAGCCATCCATCTAAAACCTGCAGTTCAGGCAGATCTCATCTATTTATCCCTTTTTGTCTCAATCTGGGCTTATCCAACAAGGAAATGAGATAGCAAATTCTGTATGAATGGAGCATCAAAAACCAGAATTCTCAAAAAGACATATATTGTAAACTTCTTGCACATTGACCCTGCATGTTTTTGGAAAACTTACACAAATCCTCTGCCACATCTTGCTAATGTAGAAGGCCTTGTTATCATTGTTTTGGTGTAACTGAGAGTTGAATTGGGCATATAGGGAGCTTTCAAATAGTTAAATTGCATCTAAGAAAATTATAAAGCAATATAGCTAGCTTTGGAAGTGAATAAAGCTAGTGAAAATAAGACTACACTATTCTTTTTTTAATTGCCTCTCTATATAGCAAATTTTAGTATTATTCTCTTCATCCCAGTTTTGGCAAGACACATCAGACTTCTAGGAAACTGTGGAACTGAAAATACTGTTTTACCTGTATTCCTAATTGAATCTTACATTTTGAACTGGAACCAAAAATGGCTTTCAAAAGCTGAGTAGGAAAATGCATTCCTAAATAGGAGAGAGCAGGTTCAAATTTTATTAATAAGTAGAACATTTCAATTAATAGAATTCTAATGAACTGTGTATTTTTCTGCTACTTATCATTGAACTTTAATGAATTTATAGGTAATTACAAGATTTTTTTTTAATACATTTAATTTAAATGGATGTAAAATCAGGAAAAATTTTCACATATACAGACTTCAAAAAACTCAAGAAATTTGCATTATCATTCTTGCTGTAATTTAAAAACAGTCAAATACATAAAGGACAATATAGATGATTAAGTGACAATACTTTAAAGTAAATTAGTATTTTGCCTAATTGACCTAAAGAGTGAACCAACAGACCTACAAAAACGCTGAAAAACTGTAGCTGAAGGAAGTTAGAAGGAGTTAAGACAGTGACATTTGTGAGGCTTTGAAGGACCAGTCCTGTCATCCTAAATCATGCTGGGTGAAATCCCCTCCTGGGATAGGACCAGCAGAAGGTCTGTGAATAATTTTAAAGGAATTTTTGGCACAAAGGTTATGCCCCTGTTTTGAAGACATGATGCAGCCCCTGGCTGATGCTTGGGCTTTGCAATGGTCAGTGCCTGAGGGAGGAGTCCACCCACAAAACACCACCCTGGGTATTCAGTGCCCCAATCAGTTGGTATTGGTTGACTGGGTAGCAATGACTGAACTCTCAATAGGATATGTTTAGATAATATTTTTTCTATTTGTGAAGAATAATTTATGTGTAAGTGCTATCTGGTTTTGCCAAGGCAAATTCCAAGGTGTTAGAGACCAGTGCTTAACAAACCTATAGAGAAGCTTAAAAATGTATAAAAATATCTAGAAAGGTTTAGTAACAGCAAGGCAAAATTCAGCTCTAAAATAATGCCAGGGGCACCCTGCTCCCACCTCTTTGGCTATAATCTGCAACATCAGAGTACACTCAATGCAATGTACTCTGCAGGCAGCTCTCTCTTGTAGAAATCCCCAAGTTCTGATCATTCAAGGAGGAATAAACCAAACCAGAGAATGTACTTGATTTCAGTCCTTTAAGCGATACATATATTTAAGTCAAATAAAAGAGCATCTCTTACCAAGTAAACACACCCAACACATAAATTCACCCTCAATTACACTGTTGAGGTTGTTTGTTTACTGTTTTAAAGTAATCTCCCTTTTCCATGGATATTGCATTAGGACATCTGGTATGAGGAAAATTCAGATCTCTTTCCCTTTTCCCTGTCTCTTTGAACTATATTTGCATTAGAGCAATCCTGCTTTGAATAAGAGGGGAAGGAAAGTGAGATGAGACAACAAATGGAGTGAAGTGTTAAAGCCAATCAAGTAAAAACAAACTTTGGCTTAACAGCTTCCTATGAGCTGATCCTTAAAGCAAGAAAGTCAGCCTTGGAAGAGATGGAGGCTGAGGAAAGTAAAATAAGCCTGAAGAACACATATTACACATTTCCCAGTAATAATAATAACAGTAATAATAATTAATAAAGCTCATTCTGATCTTCAAAAGTAGTATTGAAGCAGCTAGGCATACCTGTCAGCTACCTAAAAGCACAGAACAACCTTAAGATATTAAATGCATAACAAAACAGCCTGGAAAATGTGTGGAAGATGGAACAATTTTTTTTTTTTTTTTGGCGGGGGAGGTACAGAGGGAAGCATTTTCTCAAGGAAATTTGATATCAGCAGAAATTTGGGTAAATGTCTATTCCCAACCATTTAGCCATTTATTACAAATTGTAGTCTATTAGTAAACAGTTATTTCAATGAGTATCACAGCATGATGTAGCAAAAAGTAGCTAAGCAGAATGTTGCTAGTTACTAAAAAGCTTTCAGCTACACAAATATGCACACATTAAATATGGGTGCTAGATACACCTAGCGCTTTGAATTTGGACATGTTTACCATTGTGTCATAACCCCAATAGCTATCTGATACCCACAGTGTGTTTTCCTCAATCCTTGTCATTTGTATTTACTGCTGCAGTTTATTATTTACTAATAGGCAGAGAACATTTCCCTACCCCGAGCTGCCTTTATTTCCAGACTTCAAGGCCTGCTGTTTCTCATTTTGCATTCCAATCCAATGGCAGGTGCCAAGATTCAGATGTATGTTATCTATGGTCAGGAGGACCAACCCGTTTACGTGGCATCAGTTGAACTGAACCACTCCCTGTGCTGGCTGCATTTTAATATTTTTAATCTTGCTTTGGAAGGCATGCTATTTTGGTGAGAAACCAAATGCATTCAAAGCTGCACACAACAGGAGATCTACAAACAGGTTTCTAAATCTAGGATTCTGTAAAATTAAAAAGCCAAACCAAAACAAAAAAACACTTAAACACACATAACTGGAGAATCTATTAGGTCCAGTCCACCCACAACCATCTGGAACACTAAGTTATCTGTCGGATTTATCCAAACAAAACTTTGGACAAAACGAGCAGAAATGAGGTGAAGAAGTTGAGCTGAAACAATTTTTGCATAAATCTTTTAAAATGTCCGAGGCCAAGAAGGCAAATTTTACGAATTTCTGAACAATATTACCATAATAATGTGAAATACACCATTTTAAAGGCAAAAAGCTGTTCCCACTGAAGTCAATAGCAAAATCTCACTGACTACAGTAGTAGTGGGGTTGGTCTGCTAAGTAGCAAACCATGCTTTAAAAAAATCAATACTTCAATTTTACAAGGTAATATGAATAACAGTATAGTTGCCTATTACCAGACCCCATAGTCTGTGGATTTTATCTCTCTAATAATGGCAAGGTTTAGCACCCATCTTATGAATCACTGACAGGAAAGACATAAGCCATTTCAAAGCATTTCCCCTGCCCCAGCCGAGAAAGCTCTCCAGGGGCAGGACGCGCTGCACCGAGCGTGCCTCCATCAGCGCCGTGCAGCAAGGATTACTCTGAAATGAATGGCTGCCTCTCTTGGAAAGAAAAAATAGCATTAATCGCTGTGGATCTCAGCGTTTGATGCCCAGGGCTTCCATTCCAGCCCTTCATACGTGCCATCCATAGACAGATATGCCCCGAAGTGGGTCAGGTTTTCATCTCAACCCCCACCTATAAAAAAAGAACAAAAACAAACCAGGAGATCTTTTTATTTTGCATTTTTCTTTTGACGTTTCAAGCATTGCCGCGTTGTGATCCAAAACAGAGCTCTACCCCAAGCGTTCATCTCTACGCAGAGGATATACATCGGTGTTAACAGACCTAGAGATAGACTTTGGGGAAGGGAGCTGAATTTTCCCTCTCCGGCCGCACCAAGGCAGCCAGACCGCTGTGTGTTTATTCCCTGGAGTCCCCGCCGGGGCTTGTCGGGGTGCCTGTGCCGCGGGGCTCGCCGCGTGTGCCGGGAGCGGGGTGTCCCCCCGCGGGGTGACCGTGACTCCATCGGACACAATGAGCGCGGCGGCTCGGCAGACGTGTCCCTTACCCCTCCCCCTGCAGCCATATGGTGCCGTAAACAGCCGTGCGGGGACGGGGTTTTGTTGTTGTTGTTGTTGTGTGCGTGTCCCCCGCCCCTTCTCCCCGCGGGTGTCCCCGGGGTGCGGCCGGGGCTCCCCAGCGCCTCTCCCCGGGCGCACCTCGCCGGGGACGGGAAGGGGAACGGGGGCGGCTGCGGAGGAACCATCTGCCGGGGCCACCCCTCGGGGATCCGCGTCCCGGGGTCCCCCCTGGGGAAGTGGCGCGGCCGACACGCCAGCTGGGTGAGAGGGCTGCTCCGAGAGGGGGCTCAGCCCTCTCCCAGCCCGGTGCCGGCTCCATTAATTGATTCAGGGCTCGGGCTGGCATTGAGGGCACGGGGGAGGGGGAGCGGGTAGAGGGTGCGGCTGTGCCGCCATCGCCTCCCCCCGCCTGTTCCTATGGAGACAGCGCAATACCTCCGGGACACACACACAGGCACACACACACAGGCACACACACACACACACACAGACACACACACACCCCCACAAACACACACACACACCCGCTCCTCGCTCCCACTGGCGGACGGGGGGGCCCGGCCAGGCCCGGCCGCCGCGCCCTCGGCAGCGCCGTTCCCATGGCGACGGGCTGCGGCAGCACCTGTGCGGCCACCGCCGCCCCCTCGGCCCGCTCCCCCCGCGCCTGCCGCATCCCGGGCGGAGAGGCTGTGCCAGCCCTCCGGGGAAAGGGCTGCGGGTGGCTGGGCCGGGAGGGGGTAGTGCCGCCGCCGCGGTGAGCACGGCCCCTGCACGGCCATCAGCCCGCACCCAGCGCGGGCAGGGAACACTGTGAAGTACAATAAAACATCTCCAGTGTGTTTCAGTGCGCTGAATGTCCTGTGCCTGCCCGGCCTAGCGGTTGCTGCAGGCACGTGTAGCATTATGCTGGAGATGGATGGGTGATAGAATCGTGGAATGTTAAGGGTACCTAAAGATCATCTACTCCAAACACCCCCTACCATGGACAGGGACAATTCCCACTAGGCCAGGTTGCTCAAGGCCTTATCCAGACTGGCCGTGAAAATTGCCAGGGTTGGGGCATTCCACAAACTCCCTGGGCAGCCAGTTGTCTCGTCTCACCACCCTCACAGTAAAGAATTTCTTGCTAACACCTAGTCTAAATTTCCCCTCTTTGAATTTGTACTCATTGCTCCTTGTCCTGTCACTGCAGTTCCTGACGAAGGGGCCCTCTCCAGCTTCCCTGTAGACCCCCTTCAGATACCGTGAGGTCTCCAGGTAGCCTTTTCTTCTCCAGGCTGAGCAGCCCCAGCTTTCAAAGCCTGGATTTGTAGGGGAGGTACTCCAGGCTTCTTATCACCTTTGAGGCCGTCCTCTGGACTTGCTGGTGATGCCCTCCTCTGTCCGAGGAGCTGTGTGGGCAGCCATGGATGGGTTTCAGTGCTAGCCAGCCCTATTCCCGTGTTCCTGTGGGTGGGTGCTGGTGTGTGTATGCAATGGCACAGCTGGTACCTATTTCATCTGGGCCGTCCTGCACACCTGCAGGGTACTTGCACCATGGCGTGTAGCCTGCAGACAGTACAGGCCTTGGGAACTATGAGTGTGACTCGAGGAAGCCTTTGACTTTGGAAACAAGCCCCAGATTTAAGAAAATTCACCGTGATGCCACACAAGACCCTGGCAGGGCTGTGCAGTGTCACAACAGCTATAGATATTTGCTGTAAATAGTGATGTCATGGTTGGTGTGACTTGAAGTGCAGGGAATGGAAGTAAAACCTCATGCCACTGTCACTGCTGGTGTTCACTGTTGCTTTCTGCTTTTGCCAGAACCCAGCACTTGAGGCATGTCTTGCTATCAGCCCTGGTGCTCTCTTATCACGTGCAGGTGGCTGTATGGTATGTAGCATAGTATAGGGTTACAGCTGTTGCTGAAAATAGTGTTGCTTTGTTTTTGGCCCTCAAAGTATTACACTGGCTATTATAAGCAATAAAAACCTTTGCATATGTCTGTGATAAGAAAACATGGACTTGGACCCCTGATATGCAAATATTAATATATTTTGAAGCCAGGTCTGTCCCTCTAAGGAAGACCTGTGGGTCCCTTCTGCCATGTAGCTGATGAGGCAGCCCAGAAACTGGGGAGAGGGGATAGATAGGAGGAATGTCTTTAGACCCAAGTGCTGGAAAAGTTTTCTCTTTTAGCCATAACAAGAGAAAACTGTTTTTTTACCATCTTCACTAAGTGCTGGATTTTGTGGAAGAGAATACAGCTGGAGGCCTCCTTTTGTCTTTAACAGAATGCTTCTGAGACCTAAAAAATTAGGAAAATATCTGACCAACAGTAATATCACACATGAAAATAAAAATTTAATAACTTTATGTAACCACAAAACTGTATCTATATCCTAGAGATGTCAATGTCCAAGTAGCTCAAAAATGGAGTCTTATAAACTGTTGCAATTTCACTGTGAGTCCCATGGTGTTTGTAATATTTTTCTTTAAAAATCCCATATCCAGTCAAATGCTTGTGAAAATTCTACTTTTGTGTTTAAAAACCTGTCATACAAAAATCCTTTAGCAGTCCCTACAGCTGTATAGAAAAGATTGTCTAAGCAATGACTCTGTGTCAGTTCTCAACATCTCTCAAGGACAGTGGATATTTCATTATCAGCATTTTGATTGATGAGTATATAAAGTGTGGGTGGTTAGTGTAATTCTAGAGACTGTTGATTTATTAACAAATGGTCTTGCAGGCTCATGTTTGAGAACTTCCACTTTAAACTCTGCAAATGTCCCAAGTGGACCCTGTAGTCTTAGAAACCAGGAAATAAAAAAAAAGCAAGGATATTTTTTCCTAAATCATAAGATTTTTCAGGGCAATTTAGTGATTTTCCATACCCTATTTCGTTAATTCAAATATCATTTAAGCAATTATCCTTAAAACAAAGTGAGAGAATGAAGGATATAATTTGAGCAGAATCTTTTCAACATAATGCCTAGTAAGCTCTTTGAAAAAAATTCAGAAGGTGCTCAAAATAACAAAACCAGACAAATTTAATTATAGAGATAGGAACACTGAATACGTCTTAAATTATATAAAGCTCAGCTTATAATAGGGGAATCTAGAAGCTTCAGTTTCTGAAGTTTACAAATCAGATTGTAAAAGCTTAACCTGAATAAAACTGTGTGAGTATGCTGCACTGTAAAGCAAGATCTGGAGAAGGAGAGTGTTCTAGTAAACTTGCTGAAGACCCTATTTCCCAGGTCCCATCTCACTGGGAGACATTCCTTCTTCTGCAACACAGCAGCACAGAAGGACCAAATGTGAAAGCAACATCAATGCCATTATTTTTTGGCCTCTTCATAGTAATAGGTTGATTTCTGTGGGACCAAAAATGCAAAAAAATTGCTACAGTAACTACATCATCAATAACTCACAAGGATTACTTAAGAGAATTGATATAACTTGAGTTAGACATAGCATCAGTTGAGTTGATCACAGTCATCCCCCCAGTTTGACCAGCAGGTTGAGGGAATTGACTCCACCCCGCTGCTGTGCTCTGTGCTCTCTGAGACCCCTCCTGGAGAGCTGTGTCCAGGACTGCAGTGCACAGCAGAGAAAAGACATGGATCAGTTGGAGTGGGTCCAGAGGAGGGACATGAAAACAGCTGGAGGGACTGGAGCTCCTCTCCTACAAAGGCAGGCTGAGAAAGCTGGAGCTGTTCAGTCTGGAGAAGAGAAAGCTCCACCTTATCATAGCCTTTCAGTACTTGAAGGGCTCTTGCAGGAAAGATGAACAGAATTTTCACCACGTCCATTGTGCCAGAGCAAAGGACAATATTTTTAAACTAAAAAAGGGTAGATTTAAATTGAAGGAAGAGATTTTTTACAATGAGGGTGATGAGGCACTGGGACAGGTTGCCCAGGGCAGTGCGAGTGTCTCATCCCCAGAAGTGTTCTGGGCCAGGTTGTACGAGGCTTTGAGCAAGTTGATCTGGTAGAAGGTATCCCTGTCCATGGAAGGGTGATTGGAACTAGAGTATCTTTAAGGTCCCTTCCAACACAAACTATTCTGTGGTTCTATGATTCTGTCTCTAATTCATGATGCTCTGTATAACTGAGGTCTGGGAAGGATGAAGGTGAGCAATAGGGTGCTCAACTGGACACTTTTGTCTTAATAGATTTTTTTACAGTGAATGTACAGGCTGAAACATACACTGAATGGAAAAGGAATGTCTATAAGCTATGAACAGAAACAAGGATACAAAAAAAAGAGGGGGGGTGGGGAAGGAAAAAAAGGAGCATCTGAGCAGAAAATCTAATAGGAAAAAATGAAGTGGAGCAATGCTTTGTACATCAACCTTCAAAATGTGAGTGAAATACAAAAACATTTTTTGGGGTATCATCAGAAATCCTAAAATGTATTTGTCAAAAAAACCCCAACAAAACAACCAAAAAAATGGAGTAAAAAAATATTCCTGACCCCTGGGGGAGAGTGTAATGATGGCATTGTGTTGTGAAGTACTCTCAGATGGCAGGTTACTGTTAAAAATGACTGAACAAGATGGAAGAAGGGCAGTAGTAGGGAATAGATAGATGGGATAAAACCCCAGATACAGAATGAAACCCCATCCTAAACTCATTGTATCAGCTGGTGACAGCTACCTCAAGGGTCTGTTCGTTTTTCCTAGGCTACATTTAGCAGCTTGCCATGCCAGTGAAATACTGTTAAATCAAACTGAATTTAATTTCATGTATATCCCCACATAAAAACCAAGCACACATATTTACCAGACATGCAGCTGTGCCTGTTGTCTCCCCAGAAAACAAATTTCAGGATACATGCAGAATATCCCCTATGGAAAGTTATGCTAGAAATGATTTGATTTGACAGGAAATTACTGTGTCGTTTCCTTTTAAAGGCTGTAGCACACAAAATACAGTACTGTAATAGGCTATTTGCACAGAACAGAATAGGGCTTTCCTGTATGGTCTTTCTAAAAATCTTCTTGGTGACCCATGCTGGTTTGGTAGTTGTAGACATACAATTTTGAATTTAGAGTTTATCTACAACTGGCCTTTTATTTTGTTTGGTTAGCAGACGTGATTCATGAATAAAGTAATAACATATTTTTCTAAGAGCAGGCAAGGCTTAAATGATGTAAATGAAGTACATGCTCAGTCCTCATAGCTGACTCTGGTTGGTATAAGTGCATCAAAACCTTTTCAGTAATTTTGGAGTGAGTGGCTTCTATAAAGTGCAAGCAAATGACTGGGTACAAAATATTTACATACATGTGACACAAGAATTTCTGCTACTCTAACATCCTTGGTTTTACTAAATGTTTCACAAAACATGTGATCTCCTGCAGTGTGTCTTGGGAAATGTAGTCCAGGAAGACTAAAACCTGACATAAAGAAATGGTCAGAGCTTGAGATAACCACATTGCAGCTTCTTGTAGGTATAGCAATATATCAGAAGATGCAGTTTAATATTGAATTGATGCATAGAGGAACAAAATATGCATTTGAAAATCCAGTCCTTGTTAACGTTTTGTTCAGCAGAATAAAAACATTGCTGTTCATGTCGTCAGCAAGATGAAAACAGATGTTGGCTTTCCTTGTGAGATAAATTTGAAACTTTATAACTGTAGACATCTTTGATGTGTATATAAAACTGTGATCTCTGCATTTTCTGAGGAATGAAAAGTGACGTTGTGCCCCTAGTCCTTTGCAGGCAAAGCAATTTTGGAGAGAATAGGACAATTTGGAAGACTGAGGCATAGTTTATTAAAATCAATGTTACCCTGAAATTACCTATATTGGTTACAACATGCTGTTTATATATTCAGGGTTCTGATCCCTGTAGAGGCCATTCACTTAAGAGTTAAACTAGATGATCTTTGTGAGTGCCTTCCAACTTAGAATATTCTCTGATTCTTCAATGGGATTTTAGATTATGCTGTTATTTGTGAAGAAAGAATTTGCTGAACCCCTTGCAAGGGAAGCTATTTTTGGTCAGAGATGAAATTTGGCTCCTGGAATTGGGAGATAAGGTGGAAACAAGACAGTGACATGACAAAGCCTTAGGGAGGTGATCACCTATTTCTCACTGCCACCAAGAGGCCCTTGCTAACTCCTTCTTAGCAGATATAATCTAGTATGACAGAAGACCTTTATTCTCCAGTGAGTCCTAGAGAGGGTTGGTGTCGTGCCTGTGCTCCAAGTGAACATAACTGAGAAACAGCAGCACAGCAGTCTGCAAAGCTTTTGTGGCAGGATCTTGACATAGGCTCGGCCAAAGTTTCTGTGTTTGCCTCTACTAGTCTGTAAAAGAGTGTCTCAGAGGCAGTGATGAAACCTACCTCAGACCAGTAATTTATGTCAAGACAAGAAATTATGTTGTGAGCAACAGAAGACAGACACCCATGGGCTAAGTGACCATTTGATTTTTCTTTCATCTGTCCCTGATTTTCTTTAGTACTTTCCATCTCAAGAGATCTCTATATGACAAATTCAAGCTAAACTGTCAATTACAACCAACTCTGGGTTGGATGGCACATCTGTGAGTCAAGTTATACACATCATATGAATATCATGAGAAGAAGAGAACTTTATTGTCATTACTGAAGGCATCCAGGTGCTGGGTCTCATTAACTTAATACAGACAATATATACAGATGAGTGAGAAAATGTGCAGGTGACTTAATACTGGTGAATTACAGTTTTGACAGCGTTTGAACACAGTAGTTTAAACTAATATATTGAGAGACATCACCAAATTCTTCTGAACCTCATGAATAATATAATCAATATACTGTGTTTAGAACATAATTGAATTTTAATTCTATGTTTTAACTCTTCTTCCTGTTCTTATAAACAACAGAGGAACTTAACCTTTATTTTTCATATAAAGAGAGAAAGTTTAAGTAAGGATGCATGCTCACTGAGAATTTTTAATACAGTGTTTGGTTCATGTTTTGACCACAGAATTGTACTATCGATTACAAAGCTTTGTATAGTTTGCATATTACCCATTGTAGGTATGACAAAATAAGCATGAATTTTATTAGACAGAGCAGACTGATCTGCATATTTTCTTTCATCAACTATACTATGCGTGTACTATACTATCATATATCTTATATATGATATATAAGATATATACCATATATATAATATATTATATATACCTTATATATATATGATATAATATCTTATATATATTTACATGGAAAGCTTAGTGTGTAGTAGTAATTTCATGGCCATGTCTGAATTAAGGCAGAGACTTGCAAGCATTTCATTAATAGGGAGTCTTCAACTTGAAAATACTCCAATTCACTGTTTTTCATCATGCATCAGATGTTGAGGAAATCTGGTTACCTACTTATTCAAAACACCAGTTCTTGCAGTACTGTTAAGATAATAATGGTCCTTTTCATTATTTGGCTGCTCCCTTAATTCTATTAGAAAAAGAATTGGGTAGTGGGCAGCATCATTAGTGATCAGAAGTGGGAAACATATTCCTCTTATCTCCACTAAAATAAATTAGGTAGCTAATATCTGTAAAAATTAAGAAGCTGAATTCACTCACTATAACAGAATTTGCAAAGTCAGTGTTGTAGTTACCACTGATCTGAACTGTTTGCTGCTCAGACATGCTCCAAATTTGATGCAGGAAAAGTTCTGAGTAAAATTTATATAACCGAACATCTAACCTCTTCCTACTATGAATTTGCAGTCCAGACATTGTCCATTTTAGTTTCAGAGCAACATAATTAAGGAAAATTATTGCATTTCCTCTCCCATTTAATAATCGATGGTGGATGAGCATATAAGATATGACTGCAAAACATTTTAAAGAAAATTTACAGAGAGGCTTTAGATGCAGGCTTTTGAAGAAGGGCATTACTATACAGTAAAGGCCTGAATGAGAGACACAACAAACATGAATTAATGGAATTTCCCTGCCCAGTGACACAACTGACACAGATTTTGATTTTCAGCCCTCTGATGAGTGTTGGTGCCTGTGCATGCCTGAGAGAACATGCACACAGTCCCTGTGGAAATTGCTAGCCATAAATCTGTTTAAGCCCTGGAAAAAAGTGTCTGGAGTGCGTGAGGAGCTGCAGATGGAATGAGAGAGGAGCAAGAGGGAGTAAAAGTAGAAGTAGCAGGGAAAATGCATTTTATCTTAGTGCTTCTGTAAAAGAACCAATGTCACTCCCACAACTATTTAAGTATTCTTGCTGCTTTAAGAAGGGCATCAAAAAGGGCAAGAAAGACTTTGATTCATACAGTGCTTATTGCAAGTTTGATATATTTTGTTCGGAGAAAAACTGAGTTAACTGGGTCTTCAAAGAAGTTCAGGGGGCTGTCTGAGGTCATTGTACCCTTCTAGTGCATAACCCTACAGACCAAATAGAGTTTAGAGGGCTTTCATGAAGTTCCATCATATGTAACATTAGTAAGTGTTTTCTATTACACCAACAGCTTCAGTGTAATTTTTTTTTATTACAGCTTTAATGTAATATCTGATACAGAAGAGTTTTCCTTCTAAAGGAGATTAGCAAAAGGATTCACAAAGACTCCCTTTTTAAATCAGTGCCACCATTTTTCTCTGAGATTCTTTTTATATCTATTTAATTTACATCAGTGTAACAGAAATTCGTTAGCCAGGTGAAACTGTAGATCAGTGTTGAGAATTTCTCCTAAGCAAAGTCTGGCCAATATTGACTTCAGTGTACAGTAGCAACATGTTTGTGCTGAATGGTGATATGAACTCCCATCTGCAGATGTCAGCTTCTGAACTATTCACGCTGGTCAGGACTGAACATATGGTGGAGCAGTGTTTTTCAAAACTTGGTTCTGCTGGCAAGGATTGGCCTCTTCATGCTTATGGTTGAGGAAGGGAGGAAGAGGAAAAGGGGGAAAAAGCAGTGTAAATCTGTAATCTGACTATCTGCAACTGTGCTTCCTCACAGAAATGCAAGATTTTTGCATCTGGCACTTGTTCTTGTCTGGGTTACCCAGAGGAGAAAAGTGTTGCAAGAGTGAAAAAAGTGATAGAACTGGGGAAATGTAATTTAATTAAAGAAAAACTCAACAAATAAATTATTGAAGAGCCCCACATAAGCCCGCTGAGGTAATTACATAAAACCTGATCTCTGTACACTTGCAAATATTAACAAAATTAAAACAAAACAAAACAAAAGGAATATTCATTATTTACCAATTTAGTTCGATGACACTCTTGAGGGTACAAGCCTTCCCTCAGGTCTGAGGGAGGATGAAAAATCTTCTGTTTTTTTTCCTGTCTTTTTGGAAGGAAAACTTTTTACACCCCTCCATGAAGAATTTTCCTGGAGAACATGGTTAGCTATTTGTCTCATGGCATTGCTGCCTACACCAAAATCTTATTGCCAATATCTGATATGATATTTACTACTTTTATTTTTCAAACCTGGTAGAGAGATTGTGTATCCAATGTTTTGCTTAATTTTCTGAGTACTGTGCTGCTACATCTGAGAACAGACCCTAACCCCTGCAGTTCCTACTTTGTTTATGTTTGTACGTCATCAGGGCTGGCAATCTGCTGCTGCTGAGACCCCATGCAGGTGGAAGTCAGTGACCCTGCATTCTGCTTGTACTGATATGACCCTGAGTCCCCAGTGGCCTCTGTCCCTGGCCAGGTAACTTTACCTGTGCAATTACAGAGTGCCCCTTCATAATCTCTGCTCATTTGTCCTTTCAGAAATCCAGAGGGATCTCCATTAGAGGCTGCTAATTTGTACTCCAGGAATATTTAGTCTGGGAAGTACCTCTTTGCTGTCTGCAACCTAGCAGCCTTTTTTTCCAGAGTGGGAAGCACGTTGGGAAGCACGGTAATGTGGTCAGAGAATCGGGCCATGTGTGGAACATGGGTGCCCTGGAGATTCCTGTCCCCTTTGCCACTGGAGCTGGGGACAGTTGTTATTGCTCTGCGCTTGGCCTTGCAAGTGAGGCTGCTGAGCCAGTGCTTAGGCTGTATCAGCACCAAGGCTTTGTATGGGTTCTGCAAAGCCACTGATGTTTTCAGTACCTAAAACTGCCTGTACAGCACCAGTGCAGCTAAAAATTTGATCCTCAGTGTGTTTACTGATGATGCTGATGAGGTTACCAATTAATGGCACCTAATGGTCTGTTGTAGCAGTGGTTTTGGTGATGGACACAGCTGTCCTCTGGGAGATGTGCTGAGACCATGAACTCATTTTGTATAAGCAAGTGAACAGCTGTTGCCGAAACATCGATAGGAGAGATAAGGTCACATGTTTCATCTCCCTGCCACCCCAAGGCTGTTCCTTGACATAGGCAACAGGTGAAACGAGGAAGCAACTTTAAGGACAAAAGCCCTTGCTGGAGTTGTAGCCAGAGACCTAGACACAAACAGCACTACATCCCATCAGCAGTCCTCTGATTCATCCTCTTTCCCCGACTTTTTGAAATATTTTACCAGTTAACTTGGATTTTGAAGCAATTTTTTAATGTAGATGTTTTGTCACTGTGCAGGGTTGATCTGTGGTGTGGTATGCTTTTGGCACTTCATTGCAGTATGTAACCCTTGGCACTTGCATTTCACACTATGTATTAAAAAAGCTCCCTCTGCCAGCAGCCTTACATCAGAGGCTTATGAGTATCCAGAATATAATTTAAAAAAAAAAAATATATATTTAATATATATAATTTCACAGGCAGCGCTTTGGGGTAATGAGTTCTTATTATTTAAGCTTCACTTTAGTGTTAAGTTACTTTTGGTGTACAGTAGTTGCATTTCATCAGTCTGAAAAAAGGTGGCATTATAGATCTACATTGCATTCCCCTAGTGCTTGAGTACCTGTAAAGTATAGCACACTTTAAATTGTAATCTAGCAACTGTTCATGTTTGGAGCATGACAGGAATGTTAAGAGTTAACATTTATTTAGTAGCTTACCCATTTCTTTTTGCTGAGCTGATGACAATACCTGATCTTATAATTTAGGAAAAAATTCTGAACATATTAAGCAGGCTTACACTAGGGTTCACACCCATTCATTTTAAAATTCACAGTCAAAAAAATTTGAGAAGAATTAGTTGGTTTATCCTTTTACTATTATTTGGGAAAAGCAAATCTTTTCATGCTCAGCAGATACAAAGAACTGTCTTTGAGACTTGAGACTAAAGTTAAAGTTTTGTATGTATTATAATTGCTACTAACTTCTGGGAATAAAATTTCATGTAAATCACTGTACAGTGTGCTAAGATGTTGGAGTGGGGACCTGAATTCCCTTCCCTTTAAAACACTCACCAGGAGTAGCTGACCCTTCCAGATTAGCTGTGAGATTGAAAAGGCAGTTATTCTGCCAAACATTTAGCTTGGCATTGCAGTCTTCTCTGGAAAAGTCCTGGAGCAACTGTTCACAGCTTGGCAGATATAATTATCAGATAAAAATGTATAAAGATTGGAAAGACATGAAAAAGACAATGTAATTTCAGTATTCATACACTTAGTGGACCCTTGTGCTTCAGTGAGTTTTGTCCTTCAGTTTTTTTATTTAGTCTGATGGTATGTTTACAGTTTTTTCAACAGCTGAAGAAATCTGTACAGAACGATTACCTCCAGCCTTAGAATATCTTCTTTTAAACTTATTCAGTGTCTTAGGAGAAATCTTACAGTTATATTAATACTTACCTCTATGTTGAGTTTTGCTTTCAGTAAAAGAATAAAATGCTACTTTAATGGGATGAATTTTCACACACTTTCATCTTGTTTCATGATAGAACTGAAACGTTGACAGCTTTTTAAGCTTAAAATCTGCAATTTCTTAGAATTTACAGTATTACAGAAAACTCTGGTAGAAGGTCCTTATACTTAGATGAATCCTTTAATGAGTCATGAAGAAGGAATACGCGCATTAAAACTTTGGTTGTGAATGTGAACTTAAACAAAAAAGCTTCAGTTAGTTTGGCTCTCTGTTCACTTACCCTTGATGTCCAAGCTAGGTTTATTAGATCTCAGCTGCTTACCAAACAATGGGTTTGAAGAGGTCAAATGAAGCATGCTGGATGTTTCCAGACCTGTCATTATTATTTTTTTAAAAAATCAACTTCAAAGTCAAAACTTAATTCTTTCTAATAGAATACTAACCCATTAGAAAAGAGACGGTATCCTTCAGGGAACAGGAAATAACACAATCTGGTTATCAACAAAGGAAATGGTAATTGCTTCTCTTTTAAAATATAAGCTTTAGAAAAAACTGAAACTTCCTAAGATCAGAAATTATTTCTGAGACAATTTTTCAAAATTAAGAATTTGTAAGTAAATTATAGTAAAGTTCATGTTAACAAAAAATTTAATTGAAGAAATTGCTTTCTTTTACAATTTGCAGATTTTGCTTTGTTATTGTTGCTATTATTATAAATTGACCATAAAATTTTCAGCTTTGAAATGCAAACTGCCATTCCCCTGCAGTTGTAATATGTGCTTTTCCTCTTTCTCTCTGTCCAATTCTAGCTTTGGTTCAATTGAAATTGTCACACGCATTTCACTCAATATGATGCATGTAGTGCCTGGCTTACTTTTTCATGTACTAAATACACTAACTCAGTGAACTTTTGTAGACAGAATAGAGCATTAATTTGCTTTCTCTGTCAAAAAATAAAATAAAAAAGGCCAGCTGATATCAGGCTGCATGTAATGATGGAAGCATCATCTGTTGTTTTAACAGGCTAAGTAGGCAGGAATTTGCTAGAGAAGGAAGCATGTAGAAGGAGTAATGTGGCAAATAAGGTCTCTGTTTCAGAATCAGTGTTTGTTCAGCTTCTTTCTGATCTCCCAAGTCACACTAGGGCTGTGTGTATCCCTGAGCTAGGTAGTTATGTAGCTTTCTCATCAGTTTGGGTAATGTTCATCTCAGTGTGTGTGTGTGTGTGTGAAATCCTTGTTGCCTTATTAAGGAAACTATGTCTGCATTTACATTGGCATTTTAGTTTGGAAAACAAGTATGTCTTTGGAACAAAGCCCCTGACTGTGCTTGCTGGGCTTTGTTTCACAGTGTAATATTTTTTCAGTACAGAAACAGACTCCTTTCAGAAAGAAAACTGGCATTTTATAGACATGCACCTACTGGTTTGTGACAAGAATTGTGTCCATTGCAGAGGTCCAGAAATGCTTACAGTGCAGCGTGAGCTCCTTGGTATCATGTGCTGTGCCTCACTTGATGATGGAGATCCAGCTTGTGGTGTTTTGTTAGCCTGCAGTTTTGGACTTCACAAACAGTAAAGTGTTACCCAGCTTCTGACCCTCTTTTGTTCAGAAGGGTTGTGTAAATGTTTAAACAACAAAGGGGAAAAAAAATAATCAGGTGCTGAGGGAAAAGGGTATTCAGACCTCCGTTAAGAAGCAACTCTTAACTGTGAAGAGTGAACTGCAACCAGAGCTCTGCCTGTCCTGTGTTCCTCATAGGGTTTCCTGCCATTCCTTTAAGGCTCTGAGTACTGGCGTCTTTTTGTGATTACCTCTTGTTTCCCATGTATACGCTTGTTTTTGGTAGGAGACTCAAGAGTTAGTACATGCACTCCATGTTTTAGTTCAAATATCTTCTGCACTCTCATTGATGACAGATTTACCTTTCACAGAATGGGTCAGGTTGGAAGGGACCACTGTGGCCCTCTGGCCCAACCTCCCTGCTCAAGCAGGGTCATCCTAAAGCACATGGCACAGGATTGTGTCCAGACAGTTCTTGAGTATCTCCAGTGAGGGGGGCACCACATCCTCTCTGGGCAATCTGTTCCAGTGCGTGGTCACTGTGCAGTAGTTCTTCCTCATATTCAGGCGGAACTTCCTGTGCATCAATTTCCACCTCTTGCCATCCATATACACTTCTGAAGAAAGATGAGAAAGAAAAGTTTTTGTCCTTTAATATGGAAAGAGCATTAAATATCTCAGAGGCCACTGGCCAGGTTATTATCCTATTCATGCCAAAGGAACCTCTGAAAATATCTTTGAAAATATTTTATGTATCATGAAATAGTCTCTGGGCCTGTTTTACCATGCTTCAAGAAAAAACAGGTGACAGACCTTCCTTTTACAGTTTGGCAAGTTGAGTTTCACAACCCATTCTCTCTACTTGCTAGAGCTCAATTTAATGAAGCTAATGATCCACACCAGATGATGGCCTCACCTGAAATGACTCAGTAGGGTAGCCCTTTTGAGTGGGATATTTTAGACTTGTAGGGCACACAGCATTCACCCTTCACTGTTTATGGACAGAGATTTGGCTCTGGTGCTTTCCTGTCATCTGGAACAGTTCAAGAGATAAAGGAGAAAGGGACTTTGCTCAGTATTGATTTACTGTATTGGTCGTTTGGAACTCACCTCTCAAGCCAGTCCAGTGTGAGAACTTTTTGTCACCTTCAGCTTTCATAATGCACCAAAACTTTATGCCTGTTGTTTAGTTTTAGTCTCTCATCTGAAAGGTTAAATAAATTTACCATTTTTCTTCACTTTATTCTCTTTGTTTTCATGATCTATGTCTATAATTGGCTCGACTCATTGCTGCCATGTCCTACCTTAATTGTTTAGTTCTTGTAGTATGTTTTTTCCAAAGGGGGAACTTGTCAGCTGGAAATGGTTATGGTGTGTATTTGTTTTAATATAACTCTGATTTTTCCTGTCTCCATCTGCTGGTAAAAAATGAGATTTGCCATTCAAATATGATAGAATGAGGAACAGAAACTGTAAATTTCAAATAATAAATATCCCTTTTGCTATTATAGACACTTTCCATTTGGAAACGGATAGAAATGATCAGTTTATTTATTTTAGGCTATTTAATAATAGCTACCAAATACTAATAACTTTTGCTCTTTTGTGGATTTTCACTGTGCTGACAGGAATGAGTCAGATATTCAAATGGATGTACTCATAACCTGGGAGTTCAAATACATGGGCTGATTAAAGTAATTTGTTCATTTCTATGGGAGTAAGAGGCATTATAAAACAGTCATCCCTATTTTTAAATATCAGTATTTTTTACAGTTATTGAACAAGCAGATAAAAGATATAATGGACAATGGGATTTTCAATATGTTCATTTGTTTTGAATTATTTCTGCAGACAGATATGTAGGGTTCATGTTATACATCAACTACCTTTGCTTCCTCCTAACACTTTCCATACAAAATTTTCCTATCTTGAACGCAGAGGGAGTAAAACATCTACATACAATCACATCAGGAGCTCATTATGCATGAACTAACAACATGTTGGGCCATAAACAAAACCTTTTGTTAATTCAGGGTACAGTGTTTCAGTCAGCAAAAGACTTTGCTTCTCACCCAGGGGAAATTCAAAATGTGGTACGACTCAGCAGAGGTGTGAGGACATAAATGAGCTTTAATTCTGCTGCTGTCTGAACTGATTATACGAGAAAAATATTACACATCATATTTCTACATTCAAAGCAATTTTAGATTTATCTGTGATTTATATTATGTAATGAAATATTTAGGTGCATTGTTATTTGCATCTACTCTTAACGTTTTGTAGGTTCTTCTGGCTTTGATGCTTTTACAACAGAGGTTTTTATAGACCTGAACATTTTCTATAAAACTACCAACCAAGACTTTCCTTTTATTTTCTATTTCTGCCTATCATGTCTTTATAGGAATATTTTTCAAATGCTGTCAAGATGCTGATAGTTATATTCATTCACAAAGCAAGAGGGTGTTTTATGAGACCTATTTTCTCCTAGAAATTTCAACAGGAGATGGGGCAGCTATTCTCAAGCAAGGAATTGCAAGCACTTTTGTTTCAGTGGCATTAATTTTAAAGGCTTGTATTAAATTTTTTCTCTTCTGCAAAGTAACTATAAAAATGACAACCTTTCATTTAATAGATATTTTTGCTGCCTTAAGAGTTTTATCTATTTGCTTTACTGGCAAACTTTCTTCCTTTCTTTACTCTGACAAGCCCTGTAGATTCAACCTCAATAAAAGTGACTGCCTGTCTCCCCAACCGTCCTGGTCCAATGGGATCCTTAGCACTTTCTGGAAGGTTTACAACTCCCTGTAAAATTCAGTTCTGTTTAGAAATTTATTCTCTGTCTAGATATCTAAAAAAAAAAAAAAAAAAAGGAAATAACTTTAATCTCAGAGTAGGAATAGATTTTGTAGTGCTAAAAATGAAAAGAAACCTTTCTTTATTGTTATCTTAAGAGCATAGGGAGATCTCTGGATATACATAAAACCAAGAGTAAACAGGAAAAACTGTAATAGAAAGAGTAAAATGAAGTAACATCTCACTGACAGAAATTGAAACCATTCCAGCAGCTGTAAGGATGAATGTAGTTTGTCAATGTCTGTCACACTGCTGGCCAGAGAGGCATTTGGGACAACTGGTTTAGGACAGGGCACAGCACACTTCAGTGACGGCTGAAAAGAGAGGGGTGAAATGGCCTGAAAGACTGAGAGTCTAAGTCCAATGCTTGAGGTAAAGCATTCAGTGAAGCTTCCATTCCAGAGTAATTTTTGAAAGTGAGGCTTGGACTCCTTCCATGCTGAATAAAAAGTCCTAAAAATACCTCAGTGATTTATAAATATCCTCCTTGCTATTCCAGAGTTGTTACTGTCCAACTCACTTTGAAAGTGGTATTTAGGCTTCCTAGAATTATGAAGAAGAAACTCAATTAAATCTAGTCTACCCAAGACAGGATTTACTCATAGTATCCCTGATAGATATTTGCCTAACCTGGTCTCAAAATCCTCCTATGACATATATCCCACAGCCTCCCCAGGCAAACTGTTACTGTACTTGACTATCCACATCAATAGTAAGTTTTTCCAAATGTCTGATGTAAATCTCCTGTGCTGTGATTTAAGCCTGTTATTTGCCCTGTCCCTTGTGGACATTTCTTAGCCTTTCAGTCATGGGAATAGCATTATGATGCATTCTCTCATTCATTTTTTTTAGCCTTAGTTGAGGCTAAAAACCTGTCCCCTTAGGCACTGTGAAATTTTTTACCCCAAGTCAGCTTATAAAGCAGAGCTGCTTTGTTAAAGCCTTTATAAAACAGCAATTTCATGATAAAAGTGTAGTGTAATGGCATATGTCAGGAAAGCCTGATATAACTGCATCCACTTCAGAGAGTTCATGGTTTAAATGGAGATTTGAGGTTTTATTGTTTGTCTGTTTTTTTACCTATTGGGATGTCAGTATGGAATATCAAAAGTGTCCGTAAGTAGCTACCTTATTCAAATTACTCAGGTGGCTTATTGCTTCTGCAGCTGAGGCTTACAGCTCTGCACAGTATTGTGTGTTGCTGGATGAACTGAACAGTTCACTCACAGCACCTTGACACTTTCTGCAGCATTGCTGGTGTTCTGAATCAAGGTCTACCTTATTGTCTTAGACAGCACCAAGCAGGATGAAGCCAACTTAGCCATGTCCAGGCTCCTCTAGATAAAGTTACAGATGTAGATATTGAATTACAGCCCTGTTTTCCCCTGAAGCAGTTTCTACTCTGTTTAAACCATTTCTTTCCTACCCTTTTTGATTGAAAAGGTTTGGAAAGTTTGTACTCATTTCCTAGCACTTCAATTAAGAGTCATGACAACTTGTGCAGACTTTTCTTCTATGTATTTTTAGAAGTACTATCAAAGCTTATTGATTTAATCAGATACAGGAAGAAATATCCCTTCAAGAGCACCCCCAGACCATACCTGCCAGCCTTTGGGTGTCCATGTCTGGGGAGGGAGGTAGGAGGACCCTTAGAGAGAGCGCTGCACACTATGGCCACCAAAAGCAGCAAAATGAGTTTAATTTCCAAGTTTCTTTAAATGTATTCATAATGTTTGCATGTGTCAGCTCTGCTGAGCTGGCATCTCAGGTTTTAAATTAATATTGTTGTAATGCATTTCTTTTTAATTAAAAAAGAGAGCTCCCTGGTAGGAAATTTCATAAAACAAAACTCATTAGTAATAAACAGATTAAATCTTTGTCAGTTAATCAACACTATAAACTTCTGAGTATTTGGAGAGCAGTGTGAGATAGCACTGTCGTCATAATAAGAGTGTTTAAAATCATCATGGATCCCACTGTGCTGTTTGGGTGGTGAAAAAATAATGATTGATGATGGGCCCTCCCTACAGTGCTCACATGTGAATTCCCCTAAAGATTAAAGCTGCAAAGATCTGAATTTGATGTTGGGTCTATCTCTAAAGCAAATTTGTTTGTTTGTTTGTTTGTTTTTTTAAATAGTAGGCAATGGTGATGGATAGTACCAAGCAAATTCTTAATGAAGCTTAAACCAAAACCTGACACAATGCCACAAAGTTTTTGAGCTGGTGGTCAGTGACGGATCATGGGCTGGGAGCTTCACAGCTTTCTCAGATCAAGTGTTCCCAGCAGATCTGAGGCTTTAACCAGTGGTGGAGATTGCCCTGCAAATTCCTTATGTTCTTCCACCCTGAATCCTCAGCACAGTCATTTCCATCAGAACTGTGTCAGTCCTTCCATCACCCGTGTGCTGGGGTTCTGCCCAGGTCCAGCTGTCTTTTGGGAATAATGAACACAATGGAAGAGACCATGTAGCTTTGGGCAGGGATCCCTCTGAAGAAGGTTGGACATACTAGACCAGGATAGGGCATAACTTGTCTGGCTGTTAGTGTATCGACACCTCCTAACCCACTGTCACTTGGAATAATGCACATTTAGAAGGTTACTCTCTGAAGGCATTGACATTTTCTCCATTACTACCAGGAACAAGTCAAAGCTCCTCTATGTCACCCCGGCAGGTTCTTTGGAGCCTTCTTTCTTCTTGGGATTATTTGGGTTCTTCCTTTGAAAAGTATGAAAAATGGAAGTGGGCTGGAATAAAAATAGGGGGAGTGAGAAAAATGAATCATGTTTGTCCACATACAGCAAACTCAGTGGAGTGGGTTAGCAAGAAGTTATGATTGGGGGACAGCAAGTGGGAGTCATACATAATTATTACCTCTTAATTCCTCATCTTTGTCTTGGTCATTGAAGCCATAATTGCATGTGTTTTGTTGTAGAAGTGCCCATGTAAATCAGTTTTGTTGTGGCATGAACTAAACGAACAGTAATGGTATTATAAAATATATTCCATTTGGAACACTGTAATTTCTTAAAATACACAGTGAGTGTTAGGTTATACTGCTGCCTCCAAAGATCTAAATTCAAATACAGTGTTGGAGTACAAGTGAATTGGCCATTCTTATTTTATTCTTCATACACTGCTATTTTACTACAAACTGCAGCCTGCTTGATAGATGTCTATTCTGGAAAAATAAGAGTTCCAGTTCCTGTTCCTTCATTAGAACTGAGTCCATATGTAGCTGTAAAACAAAAAAACCCCTCACTTGGATGGTTCTGTTAAAAAGGCGGGAGCCAAACTGCACTGGTTAATTTCAGAGATGCTGGGGACTGTTTCTTTTCAGAAATCTTTAGCTACCATGACACTATCACTTTCAAAAATCAGATGCTAGGTGTTCTCACTTTTCCACTTCTTCCAACTGGACATCTCTGTGCAAAAGCAGAAAATATTTAAAATATCCCTTTCCTTTCTTCATATTGTGGTATGTCTTCATATAGTATATTTTCAAGCAATTTTTGCAGGGACAATTTTTTTATAACAACTTCCTTTGTATTCATAATTACAGTCAGCTCTTTGAATTAAAACCTTTTATTAAACACCTTTATGAAATACTAGGCACAGATTTACTGGCAAGGGAATGAGAGAATAAAAGAGCTGTTGCATCCTTACTAACAACCACATAATGTATTTTTGTGCTGTGTATTTGGGACTGCTTCTGCCTTTGAATCATGTTTGTGCATTTGGAGAGGGAAGCACAGATACTTTTTGTTTTGTTTTTTTAAATACTGGAGTGGAAGATCACTTCCTATCGAGGCCAAATGCCCTGGTTTGCCAAAATGGGCTGCTTGCAAGGGTCTATGTGATCCTTCTTATCACACAGCTTTCCTACAATACTGTGTCTGTTATTTTCAGGGTGGGTAATCTTCAGATATTAATGTGTCTTTAACTCCCTTCTAAAAAAGGACAATGTGTCTCATGATTATCATAATTTGTCTATTCTTGTCTCCCTTACTTTTTCTGTTCTCTTGTTTTTTTTTTCCTTTTCAGGATGGAGTAGGTGTAGATGAGAAGCTGTCTTTACGGCGGGTGGCCGTCGTGGAAGATTTCTTTGACATTATTTATTCCATGCATGTTGAAACTGGGCCAAATGGAGAACAAATCAGAAAACATGCTGGACAAAAGAGAACATATAAAGCAGTAAGTAAAAAAACAGCTAAAAGTGAACACGAGTTTCTAAAAATGTGAGTTATTTGGGTTTAGTCACATGGCATGAGATTCATGGGGTTTTTTTTTCCAACTAGATTAGTACTGACACCCTCACCCTCAAAATGATTTCAGAGATCTTTCATTAGTGAATGAAAACATATCGTTTAGAAAACACTTTTGCTGTGCAATAAGGGCCACATCCACTGACTGCACTAGAGATTCTCTCATTTGTACAAGAAGAGAATTTGCTATTTCTGTAATGGTTTCACTATTTTTCTAATAGCTCTGTATTAATTAATTGCTATTAAATGGATGAAGTGTTAAAGAAGACTTAGAAGGTATTGTCACAACTTGGCTAAATGGATTGCTGTATTTCAGCATATAAGTGCAGGTGCCTTATAGTTTATTGCTGCAGACTAAGTAATATCTGATGGTTTAATGGTATGAAAACTTGTAAATGTCCTAAATGCAAAGGGCTGGAAAACTACTAGCTACTATAAGGAAAATGTTAAGGGGCACTTCCCATACCTGCATAAACTGACTGAGTAGAGAGAAAATATTATTTCTAAAATTTTAATAGCATAAATACAGTCTTGAAATAGCTGTAAATAGCTTTGGTGATTAGTGACCCAAATATAAGACGTTACTGTCTCATGGAGAACTAATGAAACATTTGCTGCACTTTCCCAAAGTGCTTAAAATGCATGGTGCTGCCTGGATTTGGGTGACCAACTTTCCATGTGCAGGGCTGTGATAGTGCCAGGCACACTCAGAGGTTGATCCTGACCCACCTGCCCAGCTGTTTCCAGTTGCTGAAGCACCAGAGGCTATCCCAGGTGGGCAGGGCAGGGGTGCCCAGCCAGGGCCCATCACACTCCCCTGACCAGACTGCAGGGCATCCAAGGCAATTCTCCCCCTGGTCCCAGGGGAATGAGGCTGGCAGGGAGCTGTGGACATGGCCCTGAGGTGACCTATCACCCTGAACACAGCTCTTCATCGTAAAAACAGCCTGCAGTTATGTGAGCTGTTTTTCATCAAAGGTCACCAGAATATGGGGAAGCTCCATGTTTCTGATTCAATGTTGGCTGTATGAAACAGCTGTTTTTCCATTACTATTTTTTTCACCCAGACAGCAATCTTTTCTCTGTATCTGTGAATCCCTTCGCAGATATTTTATTTATAGGCTATTTCAGATGGTTTGTTGTGGGATAAGCTTTTGGCAAAAATTCTTATAATTTGTTCCCAGAGGTATTGACCTTAAGATAGACATATAAAAACATCTTTCATCTGGGTGTGCTTTTGTAGGGCTTGGAGTGTTATTTCAGGTTGAACTAACGCAAAATCTCTACATTAATTTTCATCTGGCACCTCAGACATTTTGATACTTCGTCTTCTCTTTCAGAAAGCATTAGAAAAGTGATGTTTTCCATTGATCTTTCTATTTTGCTTTACCTCACTAGGCTGTCCAAAGGTATAGGTCACAAACACCTTAGAGTAATACACAGCTATAAGGACTGCTGCCAACTATAAATACCATACTTCAAGTCATCATCCCACAAACATATGCCAAGTGTTATATTTACTACTGTGAGAATCCCATGATTGCAGGTCAGATAGGAAATTTGTTTGTTGTGAATAGCATGAAAGACTAGTGTATCTTCGGTGAGAAGAACTATTTGTGCAGATTCAGCAGCCTATACAGCAGTTTCAACTATTGTCAACTTTTATTGCAATTGAGACATGAGCCTGTTGCATCATTAAGGATGCAAAAAAGTAAGTTTTTGACATTATCAGTCTGCAATATTTGTGCATTCATGTAATTGTTTATCAATTTATCAAGGGTATTTGGTCATCTTTCCCAGTGACAGGATTCACATATATAATTTTGAAAGAGTTCCATTGGCTAAAAAAAATGGAAAAAGGACTCCAGAAGAAACAAATTCCAATTCTTGCTCACTATTCTGACATAAGAATTAGGTTAAGTAAACAAGCATCAAACTCTACCAGACCATCTGGGGAAACGCATGCTCCTTTACTGGACCTGTCCATGAACATGCCTTTAGTAAATTAAGAGCTGTAGAGTCAGTGTGTTCCAGGAAGGCAGGCAGTATCTACCTCCTCTGTGACACTGTAAGGATGAAAAAGGTAATATCTCAGGTAACTGTCTCCCAAAACATTATACTCTAAAAGCTTTATAAATCGAACTGAAGTACATTGGCGGGGTCTAATTTCATAAAGTGAATCTGGAATAAGATTGATTTAGTCTTATTTCTTTATTCACATGTCAGAAGTGAATCATCCCTGAGATCTCTGCATGTATTTATCATGCATAAGTAATCACCAAATAGTTTGAGTGAAGAACTTTTATAGGAGACTGTATGCTACAACTGCTATTTGTAATTCATCCCGGCATGATATGGTCGCATTGCTTCTGTTCTCTAACTGGATAACCTAAACCTTTTAACAGAGAAATGATGGGGAGAAAACACCACAATTTTGGTACAAAAATTCCTGAACTTCTGAAGTTCAGAAATACTGTCATGGATTTTCAGTACCTAAGTATATCTGACAAATTAATGGCATAGCCCTTGAGAATTGCAATATATTGATTTTAAGTAATTAATTTGCTTGTATATGTGTGAGTCTCATTTTCAATTGTGAACCTGCTCCACTCAAAGTTTTGAATACTGCTCAAGCATGATTGGAAGTATAATAAAATTGTCGAAGGTGACTTAATTAGCTACTGTCTTCATTCACATAGGATAACAAATTTGGTATAGCTAGAGTATTTTTAATTTTTGATAGTCACCCTGGGTGCTGGAGTGCTAAAATACATCAGAATATCTCTCTAAAAGTGTTTTCAGAACACTTGACAAACTCAGGGAATCTGCAATGACTTAAGTTAACTGCGTGGAAATGCATGATATTTTTACAACTGATTGATTTGTGTGGAACTTCCTGCACTGGCACTGTGCAGGAAGATAAATAGGATGTGGTACTTGAGACCTCTTAAAGAGCAGCATACTGGAAAGAACCTTTCCATTTTAATTGGGGCAGCAATGTACCCAGCTCACACTTCAGGATTTTTGGCGCAAACCCCTAGATAAATTAAGAAAGTATCAGTCCTTCATTATTTAAGTTTGGAATAAGGTCCCATTCTCTTCTCCTCTGCGCACTGAAAGACCAGAAGGGAATTGTATAAACTCTATGTGTATGATGTGGGAGAGTTTTCAAGGTTTGAAAATATGCAAAACAGGAGGAGTGTCCTGTGTCATTGGCAGGTTTTATTCATCTTGGGTGCCTGACTTGTCTACAAGGTAAGGTTGATATACTGTGTTCCTTGCCAGTATAACATCTATACCAGCAAATAACCCAGGTATAAAATGAAACCAAGAACTTCAAATCATATCCAAAGTATGCCAGACTGAAGGAATAATTAATGTGGTGCTTTTAAATTCTGCTCTTTCCCCTGTTCGCAGGTAAGTTTACAAACAGGGAAAACAGTGGGGGTCTTGATCTGGGGGATAATTCTCTCACAAAGGCAGGATGTGTGACACCAGGCCTGGCCAAGTTGGTTGCTCAGGAGGGGCACAGGGGACTAGGGAGATTCAGAAGGTGAAAAGAGCACATTCCTCAGGGCAAGGCAAAACAGCAGTGCCCAGAGAGGTCCATGCCTGTCCCGCATTCCCCTGGGTCCTCTGCTGGGCCTCACAGGAGATGGAGTGAAATGCTGATGCAAGCAATGTTGTCAGGAGAAAGTACCAGCATTTCGCAGGGGTATGTCCTCTAGCAGTTGCTGCCACAGCTCAGTGTTTAAGAGGAACTGCTTTGCTTCGGGGTAGTACTTTTCAGTCTGCGTTCCCAGGGAGTTATTTTTGTATAGGCATCTCACTCTGAAAGGAGAACTGTGGCATCAAACTGGAGATGAGGATGCATGGCAGAGAAGTGTTCAGGAAAAGAATCCATCTGGTGTATTTGGGAAAGGCATTCAACAAGTGCATAGAAAGCTTTCTCTGCCTTTGTAGAACTACATTTCTTGATTTAAACTATTCATCTGTGTCTACAACTTAAATGCAAGTGCTGAGGGGTATATCAGAGGTGGGAGTAACTGGGAAAAGTTGTGGCTGCAGTAGCAGCATAATGCAACAGGCTCAAGCTGTCAGGACAACTCTGTGATTCAGTGTGAACCAGGAAAAAATAGCCTTATTACACTTTTCAAGACGTGCAAATGGTCTGTGATGAGAATGGTGACCTAAAACATCTGTCTTACCTCTCAGGCCCAGCTATAGGTACTGTCAGGCCAGATGAAGAGATGAAGCCCTTTATTTTAGAATAGATTTGATTTCCCTTACTTTGTTTCAATATCCTTTAAAAGGTATTAGATTTTCATTCATTTAAACAATTGAGGAGGTGCTTCACCTCTCTACATTATATCTGGACACATTTTCCCACAACTAAGTGCATCATCTAGCTGAGAGCTGTGTGTAAGTCTCATAGCTACCTTAAGCATCTTTAATTCTATGTACATATTCTACTTGAATATTTTAACTATGAAGGATGATCTAATATCTGTCTGTTGAGCCTGTGAATCTCTGTGCAAAGCCTTAAATTTTACAGAAGTGAACTTGAATTGTGAGTGAGGGTTGTCATGTCTGAGTAGTTGAAATGGATTAATAAGACTCCCAACCCATGAATGAGAAAAGAGCCACTGGGGTGACGAGCTGGAAGAAGCAGGCTTGTAAAATATGGGGGAGATACTAAGGAGTCAAGGGAAAGTAGTTTGAGACAAGACTCATCAGATATGTAGTACATAAATGTATAACATCTCAGGCATTAACAGGAGTCTTTTAGATGTGGAGCAATATCTGGAGTCTTGTGCCTCATCCACCTGTTTCAATGATAAATATTTCTTGATTTTGGATCAACATTTTGAGTAGCTTTCCATCTCTCCTTTCAGTGTAAGAAAAACCTTTCTGAGACTGAGAAACTCTTTTTTTCCCTCCCAAAACAGGAATGTGCTTATGAGCCCCCTGTGAGCATCACGCCAAATGTGTTTTCCTCGGAGAGTAACTTTTTGACAGGTTGCACTGTGGGATAACATCATCTCCTTCCTGATCAAACAGGGCTAAAGTAGTTAGGGGCTTGGCTGGTTTCTGTACAGGACAGATGTTGTCCTTGGGGAAGTGGAAAAACTTGAGCTTTGTGCAGGGCCTTAGCATGCTTAAATTCTTGCATCCACACCATTCTTGTGTGCATGGCAAAACAGCCAAGCCCTGTGCACTTTTACTCTATGAGCTTATTCCTGATTCTTTGCGAGGGGTGAGTGTTCAGCATCCTGGCAATTGTCCCACTAGCAGGTGTTTCCCATCACTTCCCTCGATGAAAAGAAAAGCAGCTTCTATATGGGGAGAGAAGGGAAGGGAGCTGTGAAGTGCAAGTTTAGCACAAGAGGGAACAGCATTTCCCACAGTGTAGCGAGGTAGCGAGCTCCTGACAAAACTCCCAGCAGTGACAGATCTGATTTCCTATGTCAGCCCTTTATTCTGACCTCTTGCTGAGGAAAGGAGAGGGCTTCCCTTGGCTGGCTTGACCTCCTGTCATCAAGAAACCAATTTCTGCCACCTGGTCTGATGGCTGTGGGCCCAGGACAGATTACCATGTTCACTCTATCCTTATCTTTCTCTCCCTCCTCCTGGAGTTTTCCTTTGATCATCTTCCCCCCCCCCCCCCCCCCCCTTTACCCTCATTAATTAAAAAAATACAAACACACATCCAAAATCTCTATTCTGACACATTGTATCTTCCAGACTACACATTCATTCTCCATGTTAATTCTTTAGAGGTTAATAGGTTCACTTGCAAAATTTCACTCCCTCTCCTCACACTTGTCTATCTTACTCTGCCATATGTGTCCTAAAATCTGCCTTTCAGTTTAGGACTTGTTAATTTTCCAGGCAAAAATTTAGTTCTGCAAGCTACATCATCACAACATCCTGCACTTAAATCATCTGAGTATGTGAGAGCATAAAGGAAATTTTGCTTGTTTTCTCTGCCTGTAGAGATGCAGCAGGAATGCTATAGGCTTCTTGCAGACAATTAGGACATTCATTGCTTAACTCCAATGTTAATCAGATTACATGCTCAGGTAGTGGATTACTTGCCTGTACTAGTTGTGCTCTTCATGGGGTCCAATAAAAAAGCCCAGACCGGACTTCATTGCTGCACGATGTTTTGGATGCAGTCATATAAATCAAAAATATACCGAAGACTTTTTGTTAATGGTGAAGTAAGATAATAAAAGCTTTGACTGTGAAGCCACTGAAACATATACATTTTCCTCTCAATTCAGAGTTAAAACCAAATATATGTAGATGTGCATGGACTGTATTGTTAGGAAATGTTTACTGAAATGTTTACTTCTTATCCTGTAATTTCTGAGGCTAAAACAAACCCTGTGTAGTTTTTGCAGTTTTTGCTTAATGCTCTGGAAGTTCTGTTTCTTCTTCATATATCTTTACAATGTAAAAAGCTATATTACAACTTATATAAAAGCTATATTTACAGCTATATTTACAGCTATATTAGCTATACCTAGTACACAATACCTAAACACAAACCTGCTAGAATTTGCTGTATTTCTGATTTCTCCATGATACAGAATACATGCAGTTATGAGATAACACATCTCTACGAGCAGCAGAAGATAAACTAATGTGCAATAAAAACACTAGTAAGACTATGGAATCCCATAAGGATATTTCTGGAACTTATATATTTGAGAAAAGTATATTTATAATTTAAAAAAAAAATAAATCCAAGTAATTTTATCAGTATAGTAAATCAGCAATCATTAGTCTTTGATAGAAATGTGCATGTGCATGAGAAATTTCTTGTAAGTCATGCCAAAAATATGCCAGTCTGATTTGTCAGGGTATGGATGTAAATAATGCAATATCCCCCACTTCTTTTTTCTGGCTTAATTTTTTTCTTAAAATTTAGAAGCATGTGCATCTTTTAAACATATTTCTTTTTTTGGCATGGATTTACAATAAACCAATATCCTTTTTTTTTTATAACACATCACTGAAAAAGATGGTCTGGCTATATTTTATTAGCTAACAGCCTTGAGAAGAGGGCTAGGAGCTGGGCCACTGAAGGCAGTGAGGTTATACACCATCAGCAAGGACCGAGTCATTGCTCCCTTCTTTTGTATAGAATAAAGGACAAAAACAATTTTTCCTGATGAAATCAGGCCACTCAAATATTTCTGTATAATTACTTAGAAGGTGTCATAGACCTTCAGGATGTGCTCTGAAACATTCCCATGCAAGCCAGCTCCATGAATGACATCAGTCCAGTCTTGTGAACAAACTGGTGAACTCTACTGAGAGCTGAAATATAGGATTTTATGTTCAGCCTTGTGCTAATTTGGTTGAACATTTCTCAGCTATAGCTGGTTCAGAGCTTGGCCAGAGCAAGCAAGTGGCTATCTGCATCTTATAAAATAGAGATGAAAGGCATACAAGGGTCTGCACTGCTGGGAGTGTGAAACTGTGCTGTTGGGGGAAGAAAATTCATAAGTTTTCTGGCAGTGAAAGTTGGAGAGACCTTTCTTTTCTATATATTCAGGCAACAAGAATAAGGAATATTGTGAGTTATGCTCCTTATGCACCTCTCTTAATGTGATTTCCGTTGTGTTATGCCAATTTATACAGGCTGAAGTCTAGGAATGTCAGGGATTGATTCAATTTATAAAATAAACAGGGGAAGGAGTTGGTGAAATCTGGAGTTATTTAGGGAAGGGCATCCTTAAAACTGTGTTGCAGTGGGAGGTTGGAGACATGAGCATCTGCTCTGTGGACAAATTTAGTTATAAAACCTGGTTCCCTTATAGTCAGTGGAGCATACCTATCAAATCTGGGCCTCAGCTCACTTTCTCTTCATGGAGGAATTCCATCTTGTTTGAGCAGAACTGGAATTTTGACAGAGATGTTTGATTAGAATAAATAGAGTATTTGTATCAAATGCAGGGGACTAATGAATCCATTGGTAAGCTCCATTAGTTTCAATACAGTGCTAAACATGTTAAATGTTATAAGAGAGAGGTTGCTATGTATGTGCACTTTCAGATTTTTTTTTAAATTCTAAATTCTAGCTGATTTTAGGTTCTTTTTTTAGTTTCCATAAAGTATGAGTATAACCAGTTTTTCATGTTTAGAAAGGTAAATAAGCATCTGTTCTGTGGGTATAAAAAACAGGAAAAAATAATCTAAAAATATATTTTAGTAGGACCTCCCATTCAAAAGTGGCTTCATTTAGTGGCTTAATTTTCAGAAAAGTTGTGTCAGACCCAGAAAAAATCTTTGCCAATTTTCATCACTGAACAATATTTGGTTTTATACTAATTCTCTTCTCTCTCCCCAGTAAGATTTCAGTTATATGATAAAACAACAACAACAATAAACAGCCTAAAAAACAGTGTTATAAACAGGATGGCATATTTTGCATTCTCATTTTATAATGCATCATTTCTATGCATTGATGTGAGACACATCACATCAACAAACACTAATTTAAACTCCACCTATTTTCAAAAATACTGCCACTGGTAAATTTGGTCCATGGGGTTTTAGGGAATTTAAGATTCAACACAGGTTAAGCAGGTGACAAGCCAAATGGAAGAGTGTAAGAAAATTAAAACTGACCCTTCCTCCTCCTCTTAGCCCCCTTGTGAGGGGCAGAAGTGATTTGGACAATATGTAATCCCTTTTACATCCAGTTAAATAGTGATCTTGTCCTTTCTGTATCCACATTTTCATACTCACCATCTCCATTCTTCTTCACTTCCTACTGAGATTTGCATCTCAGCATAGTGCTTGATAGGAAATCAAATCCTGCTGTAGGTTTTACAATAGGGGAGTACAAGAAGATTAACAACTCACTCTCTTAATCTCTCTTGCTGGGGTTTGGTCCTTCTTTAAGGATTATCTCCATAGTAAAACAGCCACCATAGTTAGGACAAAGAGGCTAGATATTCATTACAACACTTGCACTGTTCAGTGGATATGCATCAACATATATAAGGAATCACAGAAAAGCCATGGATTCACCTTTTATTGGCTTGAAAACACCAAGTTTGTAAGTTTTCATCAAACTACACCCATCCGAGACAGCAGCTCCAGTGCACTGGAGTGTGACAGTTTCTGCTGATGTCTGGTTTGAGTGTCCCAAGACACCACTGTTGTTGTCCCTGGTTATACACTCTAAACAGTTTTTCTCTACAGATTTTTAACTCCCTTCCAAGCAGTGGTGGGCTACAATTAGATCTTTCTTGGCCTCATAATCTACATAAAAGAAATCTATCTCCCTCAACCTTTCCTTCAAGGTTTTCTTTAGGTTTTAGCTGCTATGATGGCCTGGCTCAGAGCCATCTCCTGCTTCTTAGCAGCCTTCTTGAAGTGTGGGGGGGGGAACTGTGAGCTGTGAGGGGAAACCTGGGCACATTATTCCAGCTGTGTTCTTATCAGCCCTGAGTAGAGTGGGATAATAATTTTTCCTGATCTGCTGGCTATACACTTAAAGTAGCCAGTATGACACGTAGTTTGTGACGAGAGAGTATGCTTATTATTAGCTTATTTTCAGCTTGGCACCAACCTCCAAGTCCTTTTCAGCAAGGCAAAATGTCTATAAATACAGATGCATCCTTTGGGGTGGGGGGGAATGCAATCTTTAAAACCAGTAACAGCTGCTTCTTCCTCTCCCTTTCAAAAGAGTGAGAAAAAAAATCACTCCGCTGCCTGCTTGTGAGTATGTGGTTAGAAACAATGATTTTGTTGAAGCCAGGAAAAACTAAAATCTCTTGTTTCAAGATATTGCCAGGTAAAGCAGAGTCTCTAAAATCAACTGGTTCACAAATTCTTTGTTTGTAAAAATACTGTAGGTACTCCAAAATACGAAGCCAAAAGATTTAGAAGAATATTTTCAAAAATCATTCAAGTACAAAATAAAAGTAGTAAGGCAACCTCCATTGCTGCTAATACATCAAGCTCTGTATTTGACCATGTATAGTTACCACAAAAATAAGCAGAATACATGAGACAAGTGCTTTCTTTTTTTGGCATTTGCTATTAGAAAAAGGTCTCTCTTCAACTTTTTTGAGTACCATTCCACAGTGGGATAGCTATTATTGAAGAATCTTTTTGTTGAAAGGAATTTGAAATTAGTTGTAAACAGAAAAGGACCCTCATTTTGATATAAATGGAATTTTGTTCAGTACCAACCATTAGTAGCCATTAGATGATAAGTAGGCAGATTTGAGAGATGTTTCTTGAAATCCTACATAGTATGCAGAACATGCTTTCATTGGGTTTCCTGGCATTAAAAGATAATGTGCCTTATTTGGAAATATGATGATCAGGTCTGTTAAATCGTGCTCAATCAGCTTACATAATAACACCTGTATTTTGTTATTAATTTCAGATTTCAGAGACCTATGCCTTCCTACCGAGAGAAGCGGTGACACGATTTCTAATGAGCTGCTCAGAGTGCCAGAAAAGAATGCATTTAAACCCAGATGGAGCGGATCATAAAGGTAGTTTTAGTGCCAAATACTGGGATGTAAAGCAATTTTATTTCTAATACCCATTTATACTTAAGTATAAGGTGAGGGTTCATATAAATTTGGTAGACTGTAATAGTTCAGTAAGTCAGATCATCTCATTTACTTAAGCTGGAAGGTAGTGAATCTTCTGCCTTCAGTAAAGAATGGAGTGTAATGCCATCTGCACCCTCAATAGAAAGATGATTTTATCTGGAGGAAATAATTTATTTTGCTATGGAAATGTTTGTATGGGAGCTTAAGCATAAGGAATAGATAGAGTATATGGGCTCTAGTCATTTAGGGTAGTATAACTCATCAATTTTCAGGGTTTGATTTTAGTTTTCCTTTTTCTTTGGGAAACTTCCACTTGTACAGCCTAAAAGTGATTGAAAATGCAAAAGTTAGAGCTAAATGACGTAACAGTCTGACTTTGACTATAGAGTAGGCTGACACGGCATCCATAATAAGCACATAATGCATAATAACTATTTTTTTGCAGATAATGGAAAACCTCCAACTTTGGTGACCAGTATGATTGATTACAACATGCCCATTACTATGGCTTATATGAAACACATGAAGCTGCAGCTACTAAACTCACAGCAAGATGAGGTAAAATCTGAAATCTTTTAAGTTTGTTTTTTCTGTTCTCCTGCATTCTTTTGAACTTGTCTTTGAGGTAGCTAGGAAATTGAAGTGAAGATGATTGTGGATCCCATCTTTATAATTTTGTTGCTAAAACAGTCAGTCTGAAGCCAAGGCAGGGTCATTTTCAAGCAACCAGATTGAGAGAAAATATCATGACTTATGACCCTTCTGTGACTGGGGGTAGTGAGCTTTGAATTGCCTGAAGGTGCACTTTCACTGGAACAGTGGAAAGCATGACGTGGGCAGCATGTTCACTCGAGACTTAGTTCTGTGCCCAGAAGTGACTTCCACTGTCTGCTTTTAGATGCCAATACCATCAACAGCTGAAATGACTGCCATAGTGTTCTCAAGGTTAGCAACCACAATGCAACACATTGTACTGACAGTGATGAAAGTCCTGGAAACATCTGTTGAGAACTTTAAGGCAAAAAGCTCAATAATAAGAATAGGAGTTGCTTTTGAAATTTTGAATAAAAAGGCAGAAAAAAGAAGGAGAAGTAGACAGAGAATCAAGCTTCTTCATAGAGAATTTGGGTTAAATTGTATTTATTTTTTCTCAAAGACTCTGTGCTTTCTCTCATTTATTCAGAGTTTTCCAGATCTTAAGAAGTGCTTCATCAATTGACAGGCACATACCAAATTGTTTGTAGTAACCTCATTTTACTAGAAGTTTGTTCATTTACCATTTAAGCTGCTAAATAGAAGCTCAGCTATGTGCCAGTCAATAAACAGTTCTGCATTCTATATCTTCCTGTCCAACTACAAGATATTTTTTAATAAAGAAAGCCTTCAAAAACAACCTAGCAGCTGGATTATGTCAAGACCCTGACTGACTTCTAATTTAGAGATTTCATGAATTATTCAACAGTCTCTGGAATGGGCATTTCACACCTCTTCTAGAAATATAAGGACCCTTGTTTCAGTTCGGCCTTTTTTTTTAATTTACAGAGGGTGTAGGGAGAGACCCCCAACTCAAAGTCCTTAATGCATAAATACAGCCTGATCATCTTTTCCTTCTATTGGGTCTCCTGATTATTTGAGGGATATGGAAGTAGAGTTTCAAGTAGCAAGAGAGGTTTTATTCTGCAGTAGCCTTAGGAATTAAAGGACTCCTTGGTTTCTACACCTTTTCCCTTTAAGAATTACTACTTTCACAACAGGGTCAAGCACTCATGCTGGATCAGGACCCCATGCCACAGAGTTCCTGTAGCTTGAATGTTTTGGTGTATTCTTTCTGTCTGATGCTTGAAATTTTTGGTAAACCAGTTTTTCATCTAGACAAGCCAGTGGCATTGATATGGAGGCAGCAGGACTTTTCTTGGTATTTTCCTGCCCAGCTCAGTTTTGCAACTCTGTTGTTACTGTATATGAAATGCCTGCAGCAGTGAATTTATGAAAGTAATTTCTTATATGTTTTAGTAATAATAACTTTTTTAGGGTAGAGTGGGCACAAGGAAAGTTCTGGATTTATGAAAGTAATTTTTTGTATGTTTTAGTAATAAGAACTTTTCCAGGACAGGGTACAAGGAAAATTCTCAAGATAATCCTTGTCTTTTCTCAAAGCACAGTTTTGCAAGGTTTTCTTTTTCCCCCCGGGTTTTACATTTGTTGCCTTGAGAAAAAAAATGACAATGAAAATGTTGTAGTACAGAGTAGCAAGACATCTGGTTCAAACTACTACATGCACTTTATAAACAGGCTTGGGTTTGTAGGAAAGATTTAATCAATCATATCTGTATTCTTGTGGAGAATTGAGACAGGAGTAAACTTAGATCCCATTGCTAGCTAGCACAATGACTGAAAATCTCCTAATTTTCTCATCTTCAATTCCACACTTTTAAGCTGAGACCATTGATGAGAGGGAAACAGGTCTCATCTAAAAGGAGAACTCACCACTGTGTGGGAATTTAGAGCTATGCTGCAGCTGCTATAAAGATGCCAGCAGTGCTCAGTTTTTGCTCCCATGCCCATGTGCCCATACAGATTTAGATGGAGGTTTACACAGTTTGGGAAGTGAAGGTATTCTGCAGTGCTGTAGGCTAACAGCAGGTGTGTGCCTATGTGTGTTGTTTTATAACTGTACAAGTGACAGCCAGATCCCCCTTTCTGTGAGCCCATCAAATTGCCAAACCTCAGAACTGAAATATGTAGGCTGCTGCTTGCTGGTTCCTGCAGGATTCACTGAGAAATACCCCTAAGTATTAACAGAGACACAGCAATCCAGAAGGTCTGGGGGAGTTTGTTTTCTTATCTTGCTCTTTGAACAAGCAGAGTGCATTTTCCCTAAACCTCAGACCCATCTGGCATATGCCCTGGCAATGTCTGGGGCAGGAGGCTGGTGGGCACCAGGGTTCATCTGTGAGGGCAGTGTTTGGGTGTTTGCTGCTGCTGTAACTGGGGTACTCCTACCTTATGTAAAGCAAGACAGAGAGGTGCCTGTTAGAGAAGCCCTCACTCTTCCATTTGATTTTTTTACAAATCCCTGAGAACAAGATATATGAATTTCTTTATTTGTCATTGTCCTGCTGTGGCAGTGCAGAACAGCTTCACTTTGTGTGCTGCCCCACTCTTGCTCCTGACTGGCATTTGCAGTACTTCATCCTAATTTAACATGAGTCATTACTGCAGGGAACTTGCTGTCTGAAAACAAGAGAAATGTCTATGCACACTGGAAACATTGCTGAGACCCATTGGAGGAACTGATTTAAGAGTCCAACACTCAGAAAGAAGCAAGCAGCTGTATTAATACATGTAGTATCCATTTCACAACAAGTGCACAGTAAATCAGATTTTAGAGATTGCTATTTTTCTAGGTCAGTTCTGGTGAGCAACGCAGAAAAATAGCCGGAATCCTGTCTTGTCCTATTTTGATAAAAAATGTAAAAAAAAGATTGGAAAAAAATATTTTGAACATTTTCAGGATGTACAAAACTATTTGCTGTATTTTCCTCTAAGTTCTTTCAAGTGCTTTTCCTCTTAACAGGAGTAACCATCTCAGAAAAGTTGTTACTGAAAATATATTGCCTTAGGTTTGTACATTACCTCAGCCATTTCCAGAGCAAGACTTCTGGATACTTCATTTCTAATCCATGAGTGGATGTGTGAACTTCAGTGGGACTGAAGCAACTGAAGTCAAATATACATTTGAATATTTTCTGGACTATGTCTAAAACTGTTTTCTTTTATAAATGGGGATAATGATCAGGATTTTTAATTGTTGTCTTTTTATCATCCCTGTTAAATGCTTTGTAACTGGACTTGATGGATAAACCATATTAAAGATGTATAATGTAGAATAAATTTGTAGTGATTCTCCTGTGATTATAGTACTTTTATTTGCCACTGACTGTCATGACCATGCTCAGAACTTTTATAGGCTTTCTCATTTTCCTAGATGCTTCTTTGAACACAGTGTAAGTGTGACATAATGTCAAGGGAATTTGATCATGGATTTTTACTAGGTCAGGTTGCCATTTGTATATATCATCCTGTGAGTTTTTGTGGTTTAAACCCAGCCAACAGTTAAGAACCATGTAGAGGCTTGCTCACTCCTTTACCCACTCTGGTGTGATGGGGGAGAAAATTGGAAGAAAGTAAAAACCCAGGGGTTGAGATGAGAAGAGTATAATAATTTAAACAAAGTAAAATATACTAGTACTACTGCTACTACTTCTACTACTAATTGTAATGAAACGAGAGAGAGAGGAAGAGGAGGAATAAACCCCAAGAACGACATGATGCCAAATAAAATTCCTCACCACCCACTGAATAATGCCCAGGCTGTCTCCATCTGGTCAACTCCTCCCAGTATATATACTGGGAATAACGCTCTATGGTATGGAGTATCCCTTTGGCCAGTTCAGGTCAGCTGTCCTGGCTATGCTCCCTCTTGGCTTCTTGTGCACCAGCTTGCTGGCAGGGAATGGGAAACTGGAAAGTCCTTGATTTAGAGTAAGCACTGCTTAGCAACAACCAAAACATCAGTGTGTTATCAACATTATTCCCATACTAAATCCAAGCACAGCACTGTAACACTTAATAAGAAGAAAATTAACTCTATCCCAGCCCAAACTAGGACAGTGGTCATTCACAGGGCTACTGACTTCCATGTGGGAAAGGTAAAGGACTCAGGCAGGGAATATAGGGAGGTCTCCTCAGCCAAATTTGAATAGCAAGGGCTTGGCATGGGGTCTCTAGCTAACAATTATTTTCTGGAATATACTATGGAACTACTATATAGTATCCTCATACTTGAACAAATCGCATTAGTCAGATTATCATATCACATAAATGCTGTATTTTCCTTTCTCTTCTTCATGTGCTCTGCTTGTTTTCTTATATATAAAATTATTTAGCATGATTACACTCCACACCAGGTGTGAGTGAAACACATGGGAAGAGAATGAACTGCACATATAACATGAAGAGTTTACAATGTTTTCTGACATGTGTCTTTTTATTTGCAGGATGAAAGTTCTATAGAAAGTGATGAGTTTGATATGAGTGACTCAACTAGAATGTCAGCTGTGAACTCTGACCTCAGCTCAAATCTGGAGGAGAGAATGCAAAGTCCTCAGAACCTCCAGGGCCAGCAGGATGGTAAGGCTCTAATTTTGTACAGAAAAATATTGCATTGCCGTGTCTTTTTTCCCATTCCGTGCTTTCATTTAGAATTTGCTTTTCTTCATAGTGTGTTTCATTAGGTAATTTGAAACACATATTCCCTATATCTCGGCATGAAGAAGAAGAAATTAAGAGATTTTTTTGCAGGTTAATTAATTTCTTGCTTACGCAACAGGTAAGTGCTTAGACAGCTACATGTTAAGTAGTATTATCTTACTGTTTCTATATATATACCTGTAGTGTGAGCATGCACAGGCATTAAAGGAAATTAAACTCAAACCTTTCTGAGGCAACCCAGAAAGCTGAGAAAATTGTTTTTACAAGGAGGGAGAGTAGTGTCACAAAAGCTGGTTATTTGGGAAATAGGAACTGGAATGTGATATTCAGAAGAAAGGATGAAAACAACAAATTCCTATGGAGAAATAGAGGCAAAAGATGAGAAAGCAATGAGCAGCATTGCACATTTGAATGTTAATTGTTTCTTGTTTACAACACAAAGCTACTTTTTGGTCAGAGATAAAACTGACTTACTTTGCATCGAAGATGCATAGGTGTGTAGTCTTTGGTTTCAGCCCTTGTTATATAGAAAGTTAAATGAGTTTGGTTTGGAATGAACTTTCTTCTGGATTACAGAGCTCACAAATAGCCTATCTACTACAGACTGTGACAGTGGCTCATGAGTGGCACGCGAATGCACAATACCCAAAGTGCAGGTCTATTCTATTGCCATTAGAAACAACATTGGAATTCTGTACTTGCTAGCTGGGAATTTCCTGATCATATGTGCCAAATCAGAAGTGCTTGAACACTAAATATATGGGATTTGATGGCTAAGATGGATGCTTTGCACTTCATCCATCATGGTCATTTGCAAGCTGGGTAAGATATTTAGGTGACAATGGGCATGGTGACTGATAGGACCAGGTGAGGGGTTGAATCTTCAACTGTGCTCTCCAAACAAAGGAAGGAGTGGGATGTCTGTGATAATTTGATAAGCCAGATTCTAACCACAACTGCCTTTTTTTCTGAGTGTCCTCAAGCTATCACAAATTTTTTTTCAACTTTTAACTTAATTTCTGTCTGCATATGTTCACTAAAGGAGCAGCTCTGATGCATGTGATCTATGAAAAGTTAGTTTACTTTCCTATTAAGTTTGACTTTTCACAGGGATAATATATTACAATAATATTGCTAACTTAGAGGTTTCAGGGATACTCAGGAAGGTGCCATTTTTTTAATGTATCTGGCTTTCACTGCAATACTATGCTGTAGAAGTTTCATGTATATAGCTTCTTAATAATAATTGCATGCATGTATATATCTGAAATAAAAATTATGGCTCAGTACAGTAATCTGTGAAGAAATGCCTGTCATACATATCTTAACACCTGCTGCAACCAGATTCATATGCCACATCTAATCATATTAGAACCTAAGTATGAATGATAAAATGCTGCAAATCTGTCACTTGCTATTTTAAATGTATGGGAAATAAATCCATTGTGGTCTTTGAACTTCAGACAGTCTTACAGTATGGCTTTAAATCTCTCAGCTTTCCTTCCCTTCCTCCCAGATGGTACTTGCTCACCTTCCTAAGGCAATCCTATTTTTTGCTGCGTCTTCTGGCTAAAGCATCTGCTGATAGAGAGATTTGAAATAGCAGCTCTCCCTGCTTCATTGTTTTCCTTTGCTAGCTGTTGTCAGGTAGCAAACCTAAGTGTGGCTAGTCATAGCAACACTGCTGTTTCAGATGTGGGAGAAGGGGCTGAAGGAGGAGCAGAAAGACATGAGAGAAGTGTGTGTGGGGGGGGAGGGGGCGTGGGGAGAAGGAACAAGAGGAAAAAGATTGGAAGAAAATAAACAATATGAGAGGTAGAGGAAGGGCAGTTGGAACAGGAATAAGGGAAAATATAAGGGAACTTAGATAAATTTAGCAATACAACCCCTTTTGCTGTCACAGGCTACATTGTAAAATTTTACAAATTTAATCCTTAATTGTAATGCACACACACCAAAATCATCACCAAAGCATGAATCTATGTCAAAAGTGATTCTTGCTCCCTTCCCTCAAACATTCTGTATGTCTATGAAAGTTTAGGTCAGCCACCACCTTCAGCCTATAGATAAAGACATTTGGCATTTGCCTCATCTGAAACATTTTGCTGCATCCTGGCAGGTGAAAATTTGCTGTTGCACAAGCTTGCCTGTGTACATGCAGTTGGAAATGGTGTCTGGGTTGGAATGGGACAGGACATGTCTTTTGCTGCATGCTCTCTTTGGGAGGATAATTTGCTAGTGGGGATCATTAGCAAAGCTGCTGCCTGAGATAGATTAAGGACAGCTCCAGTGTACCTAAAGGTGATGTGTTTGATCACTTTACTTACCTGGTTTTCCATGAGGTACATGAGAGCATTTTGGGACACCCCCTGCTTTTTTTTTTTTCCTACAGATTTAAATTGATTAGGTACTAGAATATAAACTGTCTGTGTACCCTAGAAGAATATAATAGCGAACTGGGCCATGCTATTGAGGGATAGATAGAGGCTTCACTTCCAGTTCAGTTTATCAGAACATCAGAATGCTTACACTGTCTATACAAAATAAATATGATGCTTTCATAGCCTCATCCCTTGGGGCTATACTTGCACCCTAAAGCAATAGAATTCTTCACCCAGAAATGCCACGGCAATCAAGAAAAATGCTGAGGAGGAAGGGCACTGAGACAGAAGGTGCATATTTTCTCAGAGTAGATGGGTGCTGGTACTGCCCAAAAGTCCTGGGCTCTGCAAGTGGACTGAGGCTTCATAATACTTCTCCTAAGGTTGTTAGGTGGAAAGGGTACAGGGAATTAAGGAAGTAATGAAAAGTGTGGAGAGCTGGTGAATTGTATCCATGGTACTGAAGTTGCTGCAATACGACTAAGGACAGTTCCCACTTTAAATTAGCCTTTGTACACTTTTAAATAACAGGGTCTTGAGTCACACCTGCTGGTGAATGGCTGAAAATAGTATCCTGAGCACCTGCAGGGCTGCTGCAATGATGGGGTAGGAGTTGGAAAAGGGCTGCTGCTCTTCCCTGGGGAGATAGAAAAGGAAAGGAGCTCTAATTTACACTTGGTTCATTCCCCAGCTGGGAACAGGCTATGGCTCTTTGCTTAGCAGTGCCTCAGAGGTGTTTTCTCTAGCAGCCAGCTAGATAATAGAGCTGCAAATTGCTCATGTGTTCCTTTCTCTTTTGCTTGCCTCTTGTTTCCCCTGTTTTCTTGCTTCCCTAGACATGACAGAGTTGTGTGTCCTAAGATAGTTCTTTGGGTTGAGCCTTGTGTGTAACTCATCAGGCAAAGCTCCCACTTGAGAGCTGTCTTTAATTCTCCTTTTTTCTTAATAATGCTCTTGGGGCCCTGATGTTGTTGGACCAAAACCTTTTGCTCATCTCACACCACAGACAGCAGGCAAGATTTATGAAAGGAGTTGGAAATAAAGGAGCTTTTTTGTTTTTTAAGTTAGTGGTTCAACCTGTTAAAAAATTATTTTCATAGTGAAAACTGACATCTAGTTAGGCCTTCAAAGGAGCAGCAACAGCTTCTACCCTGAGTGAAAAGAGGACTTTTGTTGCCCTTGCCTGTTAGCTGGAGCCCTGTGCAGAACAGCTGGGTGTGTTTCCCTCCTCATTGTGGTAGTTCATTAGTTACCAAGACATGAGATATGTAGGGGGATGCTCTGATTAGAGGAAGTTAAGAACATGTATAACCCTAGAAGTGAGGAGAACTAAGTATAAATTTGACATTGCTTTGTTTCTTGTTTGTTTTTTACTATGTGAGCAATCAAGTGAAAGTCAGGGATGAGACTATTTGACTGTAACTCAGTGAAATATGCAGGATTGATTTATTTTCCATATTTTTCACTGTACTGAGGTATACCAAAATATATCAGTGATTAGTCTGGATTTGGATGGAGGGACTGTGTTCTCTTCAATCTAGTTTTTAGAAGATTATAGTTACATGTTTATACATATATATATATATTTATGTATATACACGACTGCCTCTCACAGGTGTTGTGTGGAGACATATAGGAACTTATAGGAGGTAACCATGACAAAATATGTCAAAAGTCAACCTTTAATGGAGGTAGTGCTGTCAGTGTAGATGTAGAGATTAAAAGGCTTTTTCTGGTTGTATTTTTTCCAATTTATCAAAAGTTGAGCAATACTATTGTAACGCAATGGAGGATTGTCTTTGAGTAGTTTGTGATCACCTGGATGGTGTCAGTTCTCTTTCCTTGTCATGTTCAAATTGCCACATTTTACACAATACAGGTGTAGGAAACCTGGCTGTTAACATTAACTATTCCTTTCACTCATTTGTGTTTGTGACAGATGCAACTATTGGAGTCAGCCATCTAAATACCCGTTTTCTGCATCAAAGCTATAATCTCTACACAATGACTTCACCTGAAATAAGTAACATTAACTGATTAAGTTGTCAAAACTGACTGTCTATGCAAGAGTGCAGACTTGCTGTTGAGTTTTCTCTCTGAACTAAGTCCAAGCCAAGAATTTAATCCATCTTCTCATTCCAAACTTGTTGTACTGTAGTACTACTTTCTGCTTTTGTCTTTATTCCACTGAAGCCTGGACTCCCTGTCTTGAAACACTGACTTTTCTTTCTTCTCAAAGCGATTTAAGTTCAAGATGTATGACCCCAAGCACCAACTGCAGGCCAATGTGAAGATAGATTGGTGAAAGGGCATTGTGGAGCAAATTGTCTCTGCTGTTGACAATGTATTGGCCCTGCTCTTTGTCTTGAGTAAAGTGAGTGGCAGCAAAGCTAACATGACAGCAGATGATTCCCAGCATTAAATCCATGGCAACCTTTTTGTTGGTAATTAAGAATTTTCAGTGGAAATGTTATTTTACATTAATTTATAAATTCAATTTACATCAAGAGGTACTTGTGCTTTTAATTTTTGTTCAAGCACTGAAAGGTTTTACAAATGTCCTTGTTCTGTATGAAGTCTAAGTCCACTTGACTTCTGTTAAGGTCCACTAAAGGTTAGCCAAACTGTTGGCAGAGTTTAGATATTTTTTGCTAAAAAACCTTTACTTTTTTAGATTTCAAAACAAAGCACCTGACATTTCTGTGGTATATAGGACAGACTGAAATTACCACATAAAGTCATTAAGTCGTAATAAAAATATTTAAAATAAAATAAAAAGCAGCCTATCAGTTTTCCTTGATGCCACCTCATGTACTTTTAGCAAGCCTTTTCATTTTACGGACTTTTTGTGACTTGACTGGTTTTATTTGCAATCTGTAAATTCATATCAACAAAGCTAAAATGCTATTAAAGATGTTTGTAATGCTTATACTTTATACAAGATATTGGACATGCAAATTAATAAGCATTTTACTGTGAGGAAAAAGGTAATTTTTGCTTAATAGGGAGAGTTTGGCCCGATTAAGAATTTTAGCTTATAAGAAGGATAGAAAAAAAAATTACTTCTTTTCTTTGATGAAATAGCAGGCCATTTAAAATTATATTTGAGCTAGAACCAGGTGATCTGACAATTCTGTGGTATATTCAGACCTTCCAGTCTTGCTCAAGCCACTGAAATTTGAAACACTTTGGGAAATAATCTCACTTCTTACCACTCAGAGTGAAACGATAAATACTCATTTTCTAAAAGTGAAAATCTAAGACACTTGCCTGTCTCATGGCAGTGAAAAAAGAGCACAGATGTGACACACAGAAGCAAAGGTCTCCCGTCTCTGTGGCTGTTGATCTGCCACCTTTTGCAATCACCAACTTTCTTACTGAATACAGTAAAAGTGCAGTCACACATATATGTTTCTGAGTAAGTCTACGGGCTGCACTGAAGTGTGTCACAGATATCAAAATCACAGAGGTTTTGTTAGACAGGGAGTTAGTTATAATATGTTGCTCTGTCTGAGAAAATCAGTATCATCTTCACCTAAACAGAGTCAAAGTGTACCTGAGAAACTGGCATGTGATGCTATTTTGCTTCAGTGGAGTTACACCTGGAGCAATTCAGCTCAGCAGATTTGGCTTGATGGATTATTATCCACATAAACCAATGCATTGTAGTGGAAGGTGTCCCTGCTTATGGCAGGGGGGTGCAACTAGATGATCTTCAAGGGCCCTTCCACCCAAAACATTCTATGATTCCGTGATTTAAGGAGGAGGAAAATGGTGCAACATGATCAGAAAGTCAGAGTTTTGGAAATCATGTTTCAGTGGTGTTTTAATGGCTTCTTTAGAAATGATACCTTGTCAGGGCAAAAGGCAATATGAGTGACACTGCAATGACACTTGAGCAGTGCTACAATGTCACTGACAATGAATATTACTGAGCCTGGGCAAGAGCTAGAAATGTTGGCTGCAGCTGCATTGGAAACTTTCAGCCCTTAACGTCTTTAAGGAGAGCTGAGTGGAATTTTCAGCAAATCAAGTATTTTAATAGACTGGCTGCTGACAAGGCAGCTGCTGTGTGCATTGTCATCAGAATATTGAGCTGATACATGAGGCACTTCTATTGTATGAGAGATTAAAATCTTCCTTTGACTCTATACACAATTCAAATTGTTCAGAATTAATCATCATTGCTTCTCAATGGAGAGACTCCCTCCTTCCTCCTGGACCTACCTAGTCATACAGTGGTCTCAGACTAGGATTTGGACATGACCACCCATCTCACTGAAGCATAGCAAATGGATTGCTTTTATAACTGACTCTTTAAATATGTAGAGTTACTGTATTTACATTTGCTACTTGCAAGCATCTTGTGAGTTGGCTTCAGTGAATATCTCCCCCCTGCTCCATGTTACTTCTGTGTGTCTTATTCCATCTTATAATAACTTGTGGGATTTTTTTTGACATGTCTCTGTTTGTTTCTTATACTGTAATTGCTTTGGAGACTAAAATATTATTAAACATGAATTATGCATTGAGCAGACTCTCTGCTAGAGTCTGAGTGGTCTGTTGCAACCAGAGAAAAATCTCGTTTCCTGCACCACCCTCCCAGCTGCACAACTGTCACTTTCTATTACGCTTGCCTTGAACAATTGAGTGTAGCTTGTAATGACAATAATTGCCTCAAAATTGTTTGTCATGTTTGCCTTGTTAGCAACAAACTACTAACTGTTGGTTACAATCAGGTTCTCAGCTATTACTCCATAATTACATCAGGGAATACTTGCAGCCAATAATAGCTGAGAAATTAGAATTATCTTTTCACAAGTAATGATAAAATGCTTGCAGACCATTCACTCTATTCACAGCCACTCATTCTTACATCAGCAATCTAGTGGTAAGTGAAGCCTGCCCCCATGTAAAAGGCTAGCTGCAGACCTGTGTCCTTTTGCATCTTCAGAACAGTTGTATTAGTGCTGTACATGTCCTGTAACAATAGATATTTCACTTTGGCAATATTACTATCCATCAAACTCTTCCTAATGCACATATTGAAGGCAATCTGCTCTCGATTTCAGTGTGCAAATACTTGTAACTAAGCTTAGCTGGATTTCTGAAAGTGTTGTTTGGTTTGGGTCGATATTCTTTGTTTTCTCCCCTGTCTTAGCATACCTCCGGCTGTCCCCTCCTATTTCTCTTTAAGATCAAATAAAAGGAGGGACATTCTGCTACAGAGATTTAGTTTTGCTTTCCAGTAAAGGCACTTTATCCATTTTATCCTTTCATATATACCAATTGACTTTAGCAGAGGCTATGTTCACAGATTGCTTGATTTAATTTGTCTACTTCCTTATAGAAGAGGCAGAGGAATTTTTTCATAGTTACTGTTAAAATGCATGCTAGGCATTGACTCCCATTTTTTTCCTATTGCATATACCATAGAATAATATAATAGAGCATCCTTTTGAGGAAAAGGAATGTAAAAAAAGTGCTTTAAAGAATTTTAATTTAGCCAATGATTCTTCAATGTGTTATATTTTAATTAAGGAAGCTGTTCATATATTTTTTTTCTGAACAGGAAATTCCCTCAAGACATTGGGTTGTCTTGTGAAAGATTTTTTAAGTAGAAATTTCTTTGAAGCATTTATTGATTGATAAAATATTTGTAAGGCTGAATGTTTAAAATTAGTAGTATTTTTAAAACCAAATGAAAGTAATTTGATTACATGAAAAAATTACTATTTTTCAGCAGTATAGTGTTTTGCAATATTAAAACACAAAGTGCTTATATATATTTTCCTGAGATTTGTGAAGAGGTGTTTTCACATTGGTTTAATGTTGCTAGATAGTTGTCATATTTGTTGTCCTGAGGCAGAGGAACGTGCCATCACTGGCACTTCTTAATAATAGGATGGAAGAAAACATGCAATCATCCTAAAAGTTTCAGGATAGGCTGCACTCCAGTGGTGTTCTCCAAGTATTCCTGAGCACTGATAGCCTGGTCTATGAGAAAGATAGTACAGTTGGCTTGCAGGCTGACTGGAGACAGATACAAGAACAATTAAATTTAGCATCAACATGGATTAGAATACAGCTTGACTTGTTTTACAAGTTTTTTCAGCACTTGGTGACTGGTTAACAGCCTGCTGGGAGATGTGTGAGGCTCAGGCAGTCTCTCCACTGCTGCATGCCAGGCAGACACTGACCAGTTCTGACCACTGCAGGAGCAGCCTTCCAGACTGACAGACAGACTGACAGACTTCAGTAGCAACTCAGACCCACTCTGGGAAAATATATGGAGGACCACACTATTTAATTGCTTTTGTTGGCTCTACTATATGTGATGCTGAGAAACCAGTTCAGAACCTCAGATGTAAGCGTTGGCATTACTAATAGAATTAATTAAGATCAAAGCTAAATTTATGTAATATGCAACTTTAAGACTTCAGTACACAGAACTGAAGAGAAATTGATGCCTTAAGTCATCTCCAAGAAGATTTTCTCCACTTTCATCAGGACACTGGCCTTGCAGCCAGAATGTGGCTTTCCAGCAGAAAGATTGCCTTGAGATCAGTCTCTACTGCAGAGGTTCCTACTTATGGGGATAGTACCATCTCTGCGTTTGAAGTCTTTCCTCTGTGCTTCAGTGTAACTTCAGTGTTTTACAAGATTCCTTTCTTGTGACATAAATCAAGGAGTCAGTTTAATGCATCTCAGGAGGACTAGTGACTGCTTCTACTGAACTTCTAGGTGTTCTGATATCCCATGTGCTTTAGGGTAGAGTTCCCTAAACAGAAGGCAGAGTGATCCTTATTATTAACCATCCAAGATCCCTGCTAAAAAACTGTTAAACTTTTGTAAAATTAGTAATTCCTTCTGACTGCAAGGTGGAGTTCAAACCTCTATGCTTGGGTTTTCATACTCTGAAATTAGAATTTTGTTTAAGTGTAGACATTGGCAAGGAGATTCAAACAAGTTGACAAACCAGAGAAAAAGCACGTGTTTCACTAATAGATTTTAAATAAGGCAATAGTAATATATACTCTGGGGAAATAATTGATTAGAAAATTTGATTTTTTTGCTTTGAAAAACTATAATAAAACCATGATATCAACAGACTAATCTTGAGTGATAATTGCTATTACTAGTTTGATAGGAAAAGAAATTAGGAGATGCAAACTGGGAATAGTTATTTTTGTTTTCTTCTGCAAAATCTAAATGGAGAGATGACATTTCAATTACACAAAATAACTCTTAGAAGAAGAACCAAAAAATGAAGTACAGTAACATTTAATGACTTAACTGGCAAAGACAGACAGTGAGTTTGTTATGTCACATTATTTAAGTGTCTCATGAATGGTTATTCTGAAGGGAGCTGATGCTGCAAGCTGTCAAAGAGAGTGGCAAGACAGAACTACGTGATGTGGGAACTCTTAATGTAAATTACTTGGAGTGGAAGAAATAAACCCTCTTCAAAAGGAGGTACAAATAGTGAGAGCGGCAGTGTGGTCTAGAGAGCTAGAAAGTAAATGGAAGCAACCAGTGCTTTCAAATCAGTTTTAAAAAACTCTCCTCACGTGTATAAAGAAGCTATAATTCTTAGTAATAGTCTTTGAATAGTTTACAGGTCTGCATACATCTTCTAGGACTTCTGTCTGTTTAAAACAATTGGTAAATTTTGAAAAATATCCCTCCATCTTTTATAAGATACCTCCAAGGTAACTGTCTAAGGATTGTATTTGTAGCAGAAGTTTAAAAGAACTTTGACTTTTAGTGACTTGGTTTTTAGAAATTTTATCCAGCATGATTATCTCTAAAATACATGGATGCAATGAAAATCTTACTGAAATAAATAATGAGAATTTCTATGAACTCCAGTAGAGACAAAGTTTCACCCTGCATGCTTTCATAATAGGTACTCTATAGCTGAACAAATTCTGAAGTAGTTAATGTGGGCACTGAAATTGTTACTGACTATTTAATGAAACCATCAGTGCAATTTATGCAGTGATGATAAGCTTTAATTCAGCAAGTTAGCCAAGCTCTGTCTGTTCCTGTATCTTCATTTCTTATTTCTGCTACATTTCTGCAGTTCTGTACTAGTTATGTGTGCTCTCTAGGAACTGTTCATTTCAGATTCTTATAGCAGGAGCAGGCTATAATCCCTGGTTATTCCTGTAATAATGCAGTCATAGACTTGCAGTTGTACATATTATTATATTTTCTGCAAATATGTCCTACTTTAATTAAAGGCATGGATTAACAAGGACAAATGTTTTTCTCTTCTCTGAACCATCTATTCAGCAGTGTGCTTCCATTCACTCCCTGGAAAAAATGGGGCCTAAAATGATTGCTTGCTGTAGAAGTTATGAAGAGATGGTGACAGCATTAAAAGGCGAGTGACACAGGTAGATTTCAAAGAGCGAAGCAGCACCCTCACCAAGTTTTTCATAATAATTTAGGAAAGAGTGTTCCATGGTGATCATTGAACTTAATTATCTCTGTTGGCGTTGTAAAGTGTTGATTTCAATAGAAGCTTGCTTAAATGCAGCTTTTCAAAAGAAAGGGTAGACATGGTAGAACTATTATTTTTCTGAGAAACAGTTTTTCACCACCTAGGAAACTGTATGCACTTCTAGCCTTTTACAGGCAGCTTTGACACTATCATGGCCACACAGAAGAACAGGGCTTTTTGGGGAGAACTTCTACTGCATAGATAATTTACTTGGGTGGCTAGTGGTTGCCTATTTGTCCTTTCTGTTTCTTATACCCCTTCCAGTGTAATGCCTGGTTTAGAGTAGTCCCATTCATAGAATCATAGAATCAGCTGAGTTGGAAAGGATGCATCAGGATCATTGAGACCAGCTCCTGGCCCCGCACAGGACACCTCAAGGGCCATGTCATGTGCCTGAGAGCACCGTCCAAATGCTTCTTGAACTCTGTCAGCCTTGGTGCTGTGACCATTTCCCTGGGGACCCTGTTCCAGTGCCCAAACACCCTCTGGGTGAAGAATTTTTACCTGACATGCAAACTGAACCAAGCCGACAGCTTCATGCCTTGAGTCCTGTCACTGGGCACAAGAGTGAAGAGGTCAGTACCTGCCCCTCTGCTTTCCCCCACAAGGAAATTTCAGACTGCAGTGAGGTGTCCCCTCAGTCTCCCCTTCTCCAGGCTGAATAGACCAAGTGACCTCAGCCACTCCTCATGAGGCTTCCTCTCAAGGCCCTTCACCATCCTTATAGCTTTCCTTTGAACATATTTTTTATATTGTGGTGCCCAAAACTACACACAGTATTCAAGATGAGGCTGCCTCAGTGCAGAGCAGAGCAGGACAATCCTTTCCCTTGCCCATCTGGTGATGCTGTGCCTGATGCACCCCAGGACAGGCTTGGCCCTCCTGGCTGCCAGGGCACTGCTGGCTCATGTTCAAATTGCCAGTGATCAGGACCCCCAGGTCCCTTTCTGCAGTGCTGCTTTCCAGCCTCTCATTCCTCAGTCTGTACACACAGCCAGGATTACCCTGCCCAGATGCAAGTCAGTAGTCTGTGTGGCAGTTCTGTTCAATTTCTGGCTTTTTCTTTTTTTCCCTTTAGGCTAGCTTCGAGGATTTCTAGTGCATCTGCTGTGTATTTTAGATGCTTGATGTGAGCCTCTGTGGATTCTGCAAGGATTTTGGAGAATCCAAAATGATTCTCCAAAATGGTTTTGGGGAGAAGGACAACAGGGATGTCCCAAATCTGGCATGTCCTAGTTGAGCATGCTGTAATGGAACAGTGGCCCTTTGCCTTTTAGCTGAAATATGTTGTAGGACATATGTTGTGATCTGGCTAATGCATGGGCATGAGCAGGCTGGCCAGGAAGATCCCAGGCCTAAATGGTCATCCAGTACACACATATGAGGGGAGAGCTAGCAGTACCAGTGTCTGTGGTTCTTTTAATGTGTAGGTAGACAGAAGAGAAAGAACTATTTGGTTTTTGAACTCTTTCTGCCTTGCTGAATGCATTTCTTTTGATAATAAGGAGTTTCTTTAAAGATATTTCTGTCTCGTGGGTCAGGAAGTCTCCCATGCTGTCTGACTATCTCTTGGAAATACTGCAATTAACTACACTTTGAACCTGAATGAAAAAATGAGGAGAAACCACTCTCTGGGCTCCTCAGTTATTCCTGCTCGGAGTGAAAACTGTCTCCCTTCAGCACCCTTCAAGGCAGGAAAATCTTACTTATTCTACATTCCTATGTGAGTATGTGGTGGATGCCCTACCATGTGTTAATCTCATCTTCCAAGTAATTTGTGACTATATTAAACAGCATTGGGCCCCACACAGATCCGTGTGGGAGTCCACTTCTGGCAGGTTCCAGTTTGAAAAGGAGCTGTTCACCACCTCCCTCTGGGTGCAGCCCATCAGCCAGATCCCCACCCACCACATAGACCACATGTCTGGATCATACACATCACTCTCTCCAGAAGGCAGCTGTGGGTAAACATGTCAAAAGCCTTGGAGAAATCCAGGTAGACTACACCCACCTCACTCCACATCGAGTGAACAGGTTATTTTGTTGTAGAAGTTGATCAAGTTTGTCAAGTACAATGTGCCCTTGGTGAATCTGTGTTGGCTTTTCCCAGACACGTGCTTCACCTGACTTAAGATAGCCTGAAATAATACTGATGAGCCTATAATTTCCTGAATCCTCCTTTAAGACCTTATTGTAGGTGGGAGTTGAATTAGTGTTCTGCCAGTCTCCTGGGACATCCCTGGATCTCCAGGGCTCCTCAGAGATTATGGAGAGTGGCCTTGCAACGATGGATACTTAATAGTACCTCCTGGAAGAGTTTCCACACCAAACCTTACTCTACAGTCAGTGGGACTGTGTTTGCATCAGCCTGGATTTTTGTTCCCAAGGCCAGGCCCAACAGTGAAGGTAATGACAGAGGTGAAGAAAGTCTTGAGAACCTCGATCATTGCGTCATCACTGGTGACCAATTCACCTCTCCTGTTTAACAGAGGGCCCAGATTTTCCTTCTGTTTCTGCTTGTTGTTTATGTACTTGAAGGACACTTTCTTGTGGTGACATGTCTTGCTTTCTTGTTTCAGTATGCATGGAAATGGTTTTGTTTAAATGTGTTTCAAACATATCACGAGGTGTATTGTAGAAGCTGGTGGTTGGGACAAACTCAGGCGAGCTCTCTATATTCTGGTCTTGAAGCTTGCAGTTTATTACATTGGGCGTGGGTGAGAAGGGCCTTGCTGCCAGACACAGCTCAAAGCACGCCCAGAGGAGCAGGATAACAAAAGGGGTAAAAGCAAGGGTGAGGGGTGCAAGGATGAGGACAAGGGAGTAAGTGGGTGTACGAGGGTAAGGGCAAGAGAGAGGCAAGAGAGCAAGGGCAAGAGAGACAAGAGCAAGAGAGACAAGAGAGCAAAGTCTCCTTTTACAAGATCTTAAATCTCCTTCTATGTTGAATATTTTACTTTTTCACTAACCAATCTAGTACAAGATACAAATTTCTAACATTAACATACAACCTGTAGGAATCACTACATTACCATGTTTTACCATTTTCTTTTCTCTAAACCTTATCTTGGGCCCTTCCTGTCCTGCCAGGAAGGGGTCTCTGCTGGCTCTTTGGTATGTTTGCAGCAACTGGTATCATCTTAACAAAGGGAGAAGACTGTCCATATTGCTGCTCTCCAGACACTCAGTCGAGAACACCGTTTTCATTTCAATCTCACCTACAGTTTCTATATTCCCAGCTTCTTTTGCTAAACAATCATATCTATAAGGCATTCCTATTTCTTCCTCCCCAACAGTGTGTGCCATCTATACCAGCTTGCTTTTTCCAATTTAGAAGAGGCAGCAGTGAGCAACAGCAGATGTCAGTATCTGTAGCTCCTATCAGAATATTACAGGTTATATCTGAAGGAAAGCAGTAGCGAAAAAAGTTCAACAACACATTCTTCCTCCAGGGATGCAACAACAAAGATAAATTTGGATGGTTGTCTCTTGTATAAGTAGGTTCCCTACATGTGTGTGTGTGTCTGTGTGTGTGTATGTATATTAACGGAAGAATAAATATTAATCCATTGTGAAGCTCTGTCCTCCTTCAAAGTGTTCTTCTGTTACAGGACAGGGGAATCTTAGGGCAAGTAACAGACTGAGTGGAGAAGACTTTTGTGACAATCCACCGGGAGTACTGTGTGCAGCTCTGGGATCCTCAGTACAAGAAAGATGAATACTTGTTAGAATTACTCCAGAGGAGGACCACAAGAATTGTCAGAGGGACAGAACAACTCTTCTGTGAGGACAAAATGAGAGAGTTGGGGTTGTTCATCCTGGAGAAGAAAAGCCTCTGGAAATATCTTAATGGAGCCTTTCAATATTTAAAGGTGGCATGTAAGAAAGAGAGAGACTTTTTTCCAAGGCCTACAGAGACAGGACAAAGGATAATAGTTTTGAAATGGAGGAGGACAGGTTTTAGATTGGACATAAGGAAGTTGTTTTTTTTTTTTTTTTATGATGAAGAAAGTGAAGCGCTGGAATAGGTTGTCCAGAGAAACTGTGTATGCCCCATCCCTGGAAATGTTCAGGGACAGCTTGGATGGAGCTTTAAGCAACCTGATCTAGTTGAAGTTGTTTATGCTCATGCAAGTATCAGCTAGAAAACTATGAAAAACTAGACTGGTCTCAATGTCTGTTCCAACTCAACCCAACCTTTATTTCTGTAATTGTACTAATCAAGGAGAGAACACATACACTCCAGCTTATAAGATCTCTGTCAAGAAAGAAGGGAGATTTCTGGATCATTTCACGCAGAAATTTTGTTTTCCTGCCATGTCTGTCTGGGCAGCCAATAATGTAGCAGCATCATGAAAGGTCCCAAAATTGAAGAGTGGGTTGAATAATTTAAAGCTGGATATTCTTTTTACTGGAATATGATCAGGAGGTGTTTCCTTCCTCCTACCACCTTTCATTTTTCTGCCTTTATTGTTAAAAGGCTTTTTTCCCCTGCTATCATTTAACATCAAGACAGTTTGAGAAGGAAATGAATTCTGGAGTAAAAAGCTTTGTGCACTGGCATCAGGTGATAAGGAACAATTTTTTTCACAAGTTCATGTAGTTATTGGGGAAGAATGCTGAGGCTATTTTTGTCTGTAAGATGTGGATTTTAGCAGAAGAGAAACAGTTTTCATAATAATCCTTAGTTCTCAGTCTAAGGAAATCTGAAATACTTCTCAATACTTCATCTTTGCTTATTTGTCAGCTGAAACTATGTAATGGGAGAGAAGAATGGTAGTAAAGGAAAGGATGCTGTGTTTGAAAGGTTTGTCCTTTGAGGAGAATGGACCAGTGTATAGCAAATGGAATGGTAACCTATCTTCATGCTTGTTTCTGCTTTGGATTCTGAGTATGAGGTGAGAAAGTCAGTTTTAGCAGCAAGGAAAAGCAGTTTTACAAAGAGTTTTCTGATGGACAGGAAGAGAGTTGGCAGTGATGGCTTTGGCAGAGGCATAAGTGGTAGACCTCTGAGTTCTGCAGAAAGGTGGCAGGAGAGAGAGAACTCTTCTGCTATTGGTGCCTTTTAAACAACTGCTCTTGGTGAAGTTTTACTAGTTCTCTTCTAGTTACTCCCTGAAGAATCTGTTTCAAAGAGTATTACTTGCCAGCATGTAAAAGGAAAACATCAGTGCAGGCAAATTTGGATGTTTTGCATCATACTATCAGTGGGCCTACACTGGTTTATAGCAAATGAGGTCCTAACCTTTTTTAAAAAGAGGTATTATTTTCTGTTTACAATACTGATTTCTGTGACAGTTGATAGTTGTCAGTGTATCCCTTTAAGCATGAAAAATATGATCTTAACTTTATTAATTATTAGCACAACATATCAGTCCAAAGTGCAGTGGAAATAAAGCAAACCTGTTGGTGTCTACTCGCTATCCATTTTCATCTTCAAATGGTGCAGAAACCACATAGATGTTTGTGGTAAACACCTGTGTGATTTCAGTATGACAAAATCTGTTTTGGAGTACCAGCAAGTCAGTAACATGGCATAAGTGGTGTGCCTTATTATATTGTCTGCGTTCCAAAAGAGAATCTGTCACCTCTTCCACCCACCCTCTGCGTGTGGAGTACCTTTTCAAAGCAATCTGAGAGTTTTTGCCTATGAATTTAAACTGAAGGTCTGATTCAGTAGTTTTATTGTTCGAAGTAGTAGTACTAAAGGAAGCCTTTTTAATTGGGAGCATTTGGAGGAATATTACCATCTTTGTTAAATACAACTAGAGTGACAGCTTTTTCCAGTGACTCAGTGCATCATTAATCCAGAAGGTTTAGAGCTATTAGTGGAGATAGCACAGCTCAGGGAGGTTACTCTCCCATCTCCCTAGATATGTCAGAAGGCTAGTGGAGATGGGGAAATGGGGCAAGACAAGATGGGTCTTTTGTCAGAAGAAGGGACTTAGATGAAGAATGTCTGTTGCTTTGTGTCACAGCAATATATATATTACTCAGAAGCTGGAGGTATCAGAAGTTGTATCATGACTGAAGAAGCAGTATGACTGAAGCCCAGAATCCTCTAAAATAAAGATAACAGGAAAGTCCAAGGCCTGTGGTTTAATAAATTGAGTTTCCAGTTTGGTGATGTTGGAATTTATTGATGGCTGTAAGTAATGTGTTCCTGGAACTCTGGTGAATGAGTAAAGAAGAACAAGGACATTACTGTCATATTCCTTTCATGAGAGTGAAGAGAGATGATTTTTGGCAGCTACATGCTTTGTTGGGAGTAAGTTGTAGAATTAGTGGAAAAAATTCCACCTTAAATCTGAACCTTAATGAAATGTGACCAGTTTTTGGAAGGAAAGGATAGAACACTGAAAATTGTTTGTATTTGTTTTGGGTTTTTTTTTCCCCTTGTATGTTCACACTGATTCAGCACTGAATATATTTATAATTTTTTTTCCTTTCAAAAATCCACTCCTTTGATAATAAAGATGAACAGCTTTTACACCAAGACAGAAATCTGGAGCATATTTTAAGATCCACCTACATCTTGTGATATAGTCTTTACTACTCTAAATTGGATTCCCTAAACATGCCAAATATAAGGATGAGTAGAACATATGGATTGGCCAAAGGTATCTGAAGTAGGAGCCTTTTTTCCTGCCGGCTACAGCTCAGCCTGAAGTGTGACAGGCACTCTTGGTGACACATTCATGCAGGAAGGATAGGTTAGAAGCTTCCTCTCTGGTAAGAGCTCACTGTCTGCATGACATGATTACATAAAAAGCCATAGGAAAGCTGTGAGTTGCTAATGTTTTCAAGGCAGGGCTGAGGCCTTGCTTTCACATTTCTCCTTATACCTATAAGGATCTGGTGTAGGCAAGCTTTGCCAGATATACAAAAAGCTAGTGAGTTCCTTTGTTCTTTGCTATAAATATGGTCATTTATGAACCCTTCTAAAGTATTTGTTTAAAAAGTGGTTTAAGCTTGAGCCCTGTTGCCAGCGTGTTAGCCAGTGTTGGGCTCTTATGGATTGTACATCCACATCTTTAGCCAACATGAGTTTTAAATGAGTTGAAAAGTGCTGGCAAATATGGAGAGGACTTTAGTAACAGAGATAATATTGTATGGTTTCACCAGTTACTCTGATTCCAAATTTTCAGTTTGCTGCAGGGTCTGCCTTGGGCTGGAGTCCCCGCAGGATCAGCTGAGCACAAAAAATGCCTCAAAAACACAACCTTTCATTATTATCTCTCAAACAGGAACCGCGAACACTCTGACCCTTGCTCCCTTTCAGAACTAATTCAAACACATGTGGAAGTGGGCTCAAACTTTATCCCTTTCCACTGAGTTTGCTACTTCCCATTGACTTCACACTGAGTAGAGGCACCTGTGTGCTTAGTTTCATGGTTGAATGAAGCTGTTCCCTGTTGTGTGAGCTCTCACTGCTCTGTTTCCCAAGAGACTGTAACAAGGAACATACAGGAAGAGCTGAAGGTTGTGCAGGAAGGTTGGCTCTCCTCAGCTTCTGGCTCTGAGAAAGCTTGGAGGAGCAGGGTAAGAATAGGAATTTTAGCTGATTAAATGATTGATGCAATGTTTGTCTTGGCAGGATATATCAAGAATCCTGAGAGCACCTCTCATTGATGCACAATATGCTTCCTGGGTTTGGAAGAGAAAAGAATATACTGTTTTAATAAAGATTAAAGAATAGTAAACTCTGCACAGGTTGCTCAGCTAAACTTATTGCTAGCAAGTTTGGCAACATCCTTAGGAAAAGAGTTGATTTGATAATGAAAAGCAATCATGCTATCTGAATAGACAACTATTGGACATAGACTGCTGAGAGATTATCTGCTGACCTCTCTGAAAATATGAATGCTTAGCTGCAAATGTTTTGAACTTGTTCTTTTTGAACTGCCCAGCCTACGATAATCAGTCAAGAATAGCTTCACTGAGTGTGTGCTGAAAAATATTCCTTGACGGGAGAGATTTTTGCACTGGCACACGTATTTTACATCACTGCATTTCCCTTTGTGTATTCAAATCTCTTTGGACTCATTTCCACTGTGTTTGTTTCTTTCATTCAAATAATGTTCCCTTGGTTAAGTGGATTTTCCATTCTTTAAAAAAGAATTGCATGTTAAAGGATCACCTTTTTTACAGTGTTTCATTTTCTATCTTAGTGTACACAAATATGTGCAAAGTTATGAATAGAAGATATTTTGTAGATATTGTTTATCTTCTAAACCTACACACATGGTGCAAAATCATGTTTTTGTGACCATTTGAAGTTGTGAAAGTACCTTGACACAGAGGTCTATCAGAAGGCAGTTGGTTTCGTGCGTAGGTGGGCGTGATTTTCTTTTAAATAAGAATAGACTTTTTAGATTATTAATATGATTTATCATTTTTTCACTGGCATAGGAATGAGACCACACAGAAATCTGTTGAACAATTTTGACTTAGAATTTTTTGGATTTAGTGTGAAGGTGTACTGCTCTGTGAGGGAGACAGGTACTCTGAATCTAAAGTATATCTGAAAGAAGTAGTATGAGAAAATGAACTAAAATGAAGTCTCTTAAATGGGCAAGTGGGAGGCCCTCATGCAGTGAGAATTTTATTTTTGTACTGCTTTCTTACTAATACTGTATGAGACTAAGTGTTTCTTCTTAGGAAATAAACACCCTTGATTCCCTGAGGGAAAAAGATAGTTAATACCATCTGTAAAAGCCATTAAGTGTTTGTTAGGCCTAAATATGACAAAAGGCTTTTAACTAGTCACATGGGCAGGAAGGATAAGATGGCTAATATTCAGATATGTTCATATAGATTATCCTCTTTGCCTTTCTGGATTTTATGGAAAATCTGACTCTTTCATATTGAGGAGTGTGGGAAAGATAAAAACTGTAAATCTATACCCAAGCTCCTGAGCTGCATTTCAGATAATGTAGGAGAATGTAATGTCATGACAAAAACTTTAAATAAGCAAATTAAATGAGCAAAAGCTTCAACTTTAGAGCTGAGTATCTCTTATTCAGGCATCAAATTCATGTCTTTGAGATTGCATTAAGCTAATGTAGAGTGATTTTTCAAAGGTCATTGAGGCTTGCCCTTTACTTGTTCCTTTACTAAATCACTGCAGGGCATCCTATCTATTCTATGCTTGCTGATAGGCACTGCAATATGACAGTTTATCCAAAATGAATGAAAAATAATTATAAAGGATATTTTACTAAACACAGTGTCTGGCTATACGTAGGACTTGCTTGGAGTCATGGCTAGCTACACCATGTGACAATGTCCTCCTGTCCCACAGCTCCCAGTCCAGACTGGGGATGGTCTCAAGCCCTCTGCAGACCAGTTCTGACTTGTAGGTCTGAGGTCTCTCCAAGCAGGGTGTGTGGGCAGAGTGAGGACTCATGCCCTGGCTGGGAATCCATTAAGTGCTTTCCTGTCCATTTTAAGACTCAGTTTCTAAATAGGTCCATCAGAATGTTTGTCAAATATTTATGTATTAATCTCAGAAAATTTTAAATCATCCACTGCTGATTCAGATTTGGGTTTTGATGACTAAGTTTGAAAAGGTATTTAGCTGTGTAATTTTTTTTTTAAATCAGTAAGAACCAGGTCTCTGTTCACTGTATATGAGTTGTGAAATTATGCAAGCATTTACTATGGGTTAATAACTCTAATAACATTTTGCTGCAGTTTTGTCTCTATGGATTTTCTCCTGTTTTGTTTTCTGACAAGTATATTTGTATTTTAAAAATATAATGTAACCATCAATTACTGTAATAGCCACTAGAGGTCTACTGATATCAAAATTCCACCAACATCAATTATTTCTGCAAGTATTAAAAATGTTTCACCCAAAAGAAAATGCTTCTTATTAAACATAGTTTGCTTCATGCAGTGTATAATTTATCTGAATTTTTAACCCCTTAGAGTTGTTTTTAATTAAGTCATATTTAACCGAAGTAGGGATGGGTTGAAATGTAAAACTCACCAAAGTGACTTAGATTGCCAACTATATTCACAAAAGTAAGTACATTAAAATGTAATTCACTAGCTAGAAAATATTTCTTAGTGGTTAACCTTGAAACAAACAAAGTTTTAATGAAATTGGTCTGCAATTAGTGGGTTCTTAAGGCATTATTGAATTCTATACACTTTTGAGGATTATTTTTATTTCCCGGAAAATAAATCAATCTTCAAACCTTCTTTTAAGTAACCTTAATATGATACCTTGTGAATTTCTAATAGCAAGTCAGAGCTATATTTTACTGCATTTCCTTTAGGCCTAGTTATTCATTACAAGAACAGTAGTGTACTCAGTGGGACAAAAGGGATAAAACATAACATTAATGACTTTTTTCCAGTGACTTCCTCATCAGGTGACAAATATGTCCTCTCAGTCAAAACAAACACAAAAACCTAAACCAAAAGAAAATGGGTAAATTGCAGTTCTCTGTGGTTCATGATCTCCTTATCTAGAGTTTGTAGGGATTCAAGCTGGGGAATGAGAATATCCCTTTGAGACCCAGCTAATGGTTAAACAGGACTGCCTGCTCCTAATCAGCAGAATGTTTTTACATACTTTTTGTCATGGCCTAACAAGTCATGGAACAATAGCCTGTGAATCTCAGAAGTGTCAGACTCCTCAGATCTCATCTAATGGTGTAATGGTTCTTCCTATTTGGTGTCTCACAAGTGAAGATACTTTGATTTTTTTTTTTTTTTAAAGAAGGTAGTATCAGAGGCAGTGTCACGAAAGCAGCTGCAAAGGATACAAACAATGCCTGAATCAGAACATTTGTAAAACTTTCCTGATGCATACTTAACTGTATTAGGTGCTTTGTTGAACTAGGATACATCTTAGTGGAAATATTTATTTTATGTTGTGTGAGTATTGGGTCTTGTAGTGAAATATTGCTTGTGTTCTGACTGCACTGTGACTGCTGTACTCCCCCAATTCTCAGCCTAGCACTGTTTCTTACCTTGTGCATAGTTTTCCTCACTCACTGAAGGATGAGGGCTGTGACAGTGTAGTGACTTCAGTTAGTTCTGCGTGTGAAGTCAGTAGCTTATGGCTGGTAGTTAAGGTAAAGGAAAATCTACAAAGTCTGTCTCTTTTTTCAGACTATTATAATAGGAAAAAAATCTGATGAATGCATCCGTCAGCCTTAATATTTATGAAGGTATCCAGACCTGTCTCTTACTAGTCAGAGTGGTATGAGTACACCTCTTTGACTGAGGAGGAAATTGTTAGTGGGATAGAACAATTGTAGTAATAGTGTAAATGGTTAACTAAGGGATTCCATAAACCTGTGTGCAAATGTCCACTACGTACATAAGTCATGCCCAAGATAGTTCTCACTCATTGAACTTTGTTGAAATATTTCATTTCTCTCCATCTTAAGTTTAAAGAGGAAAATGCCACACGAAGAGGGCAATGCTTTCCTTAAGAAAGACCAGTGAAATTAGTTCTTTTAAGAGTATCCTTCCCTTCTTCATTGGACTGTTGGAGAATAAATAAGTCCTTTCCATGAAAGGCAAAGAGCAGATTCATTCAAGACAATGCTAGTAGATGTCTCTGCAGGAGTGCAGAGTCAGCATCCCAACAGGGATTCCCTGAGAGCAGGTGGTGGAGCTGCTCTGCCCTTTCTGGGTTACAGGGGAAGGATAGTGTGAAGTTGCTTTCAGGACTCCAAAGAAGTCTTTTCAGTGAAGCTGGTTAGAGAAAAAAAGATATAGCCAGAGTAGCTGGGAAAAGTGAGGAAAAGGGTGCATTGTCCAGCCATTTGTCTATCCTGTTCATTAGTGTCCATTCACCACCTTATAGCTCCCGGATGAAAAATTATTTTATCTGTTTTCACAAAGTTGAAAACTACAGATAATTACACTTGTTGTTACTGTTGCTCCTGTTATTAGTGTTATCATCATTATCTCTCTCTTAATAGTCCTCAGGAACTGTTCTGGTGCTAGATCCATGTGCAGACTTGGATCACTGTAGCTTCTGTACAACCCCAAGTTGTTCCTAAAGTGCTGGGCAACAGGCAAAATACTGTGTCTGGCTTTCCTCCTGAGCATCCCATACTCGAGAGGAATGGATGTTTAAAAATTGTTAGTGTGAGGTACAAAAAAGATACATCAGGAACACAGGCTATTATGTTTTTCATATTTAAGTAAAAGCAGATGTAAGCTATGTGAGGCTAATGGGGCATTACTTACAGGGTGTCAATGCAGCAAAACTAATGGGAACATTTTTCTTCCTAGCTCTAAAATACAGTGTTTAAATGGAATTATAGGCAGAAAGGGTGGAGCCAGCATGGCATTTTCTCCAGATGTTTGAATTCCTAGTTATTCTTTCACCAGTGCTGGGGAGTCATCTCTTCTAAGCTTTAGTCCCTCCTGTCTATGTCAGCAATATTGTGAACACCTTCACAGTTTCATTTTTGTTTCTGCGTGTAGTGGGTTTGGGGGGAAAAAAAGAATATTTGGACAAGGAAAGCACACCTTATCATCCTTTTTCTCCTGTGTAGAATGGGACAAATTTCCATCCTCTGGCTTCCTTTCTCTGCAAGAAGAGGATAAGGAGTCAAATGGCAGCTCATTAGCACTTGCTATGCTCACTACTATCTCAGGCTGGGACCTCTGCCAGAAACAAAGACGTTAGAAGTAAATGAGAGGAATATTGTTCACTGCAAGAAACCCAACCCTTTCTCAAGCTGGCAGATATAGAATCATAGAATTTGTTGGAAAAACTCATTGAGTCCAACACTAACCCAGCACTGCCAAGTTCACCACTAAACCATGTCTCTAAGTGCCATATCTATATTTCTTTTAAATACTTCCATGGCTGGTGGCTCAATCATTTCCCTGGACAGCCTGTTCGGATGCTTGACAACCCTTTGTGTGAAGAAATTTCTCTTCTGTAACTCCCCTCACACAACCTGTGGCCATTTCCTCTTGCCCTGTCATTTGTTACATGGAAGAAAAGTCTGACCCCCACATGGCTACAACCTCCTTTCATGTAGTTGTAGAGAGTGACAAGCCTCCTTTTCTCCAGGCTAAACCAACCCAGCTCCCTCAGCTACTCCTCACAGGATTTGTGTTCCAGACCCTTCACCAGTTCTGTTGCCCTTCTCTGGACTGAATGCTAGCAACTCAATGTCTTTCTGGGGGAAAGATGCCCAAAACAGAATTTAGCACTCAAGGTATGGCCCCTTCAGTGCTGAGTACAGAGGCGCGATCACTCTCCTGGTCCTGCTGGACCACACTATTGCTGATACAGGCCAGGATGCCACTGGCCTTTTTGGCCACCTGGGCAAATGCCAGCTCATATCCAGTTGGCTGTTGACCAGCACCCTCAGGTCCTTTTCCACTGGATTGCTTTCCAGTCACTCTTCCCCCAGCCTGTGGCACTGCCTGTGGTTGTTGTGACCAAAGTGCAGGACCCAGCACCTGGCCTTGTTGAACCTCACACCCTTGGCCTCAGTCCATTGATCCAGCCTGTCCAGATCCCTCTGCAGAGCCTCCCTGCCCTCCAGCAGATCAACACTCCCACCCAACTTGGTGTCATCTGTGAACATACTGACAGGGCACTTGATCCCCTAATCCAAATCATTGATAAAGATATTAAACAGGACTGGCCCCAGTAATGAGACCTTGGGAACATCACTGGTTGCCCCATGGATGTATCTCCCTTATCACTGCTCTCTGGCCATGAAGTCAGTTTTTCACCCGAAGAGCTGTGTACCCATCCAAGCCATGAGAAGACAGATTTTGTGCAAGAATGCTGTGGGACCCGGTACTAAAGGTTTACTGAAGTCCAGGTAAACAACATCTACAGCCTTTTCCTCATCCAGTAAGCACGTCACATTATCATACAAAGGTATTTTGTCAGTCAAACAGCACCTGCCTTTCCTTAATCCATGCTGACTGGGCCTGATCCCTTGTTTGTTCTGTATGTTCTGTGTCATTTTCTGCTCCTTGACTTTCCCTGGCTCTGAGGTCAGACTGACACATCAGTAGTTCTCCAGATCTTCTTTCTGGCCCTTTTTGTAGATGGGTGCCACATTGGCCAACCTCTAGTCACCTGGAACCTCTGTGATTAGCCAGGACCGCTGGTAAATGATGGAAAGCATCTTGTTTAGTTAGCACTTCTGCTGCCTCCCCCAGTACTTCTGGGTGGATTTTATCTGGCTCCATGTGTGCATCTAAGTGGTTTGGCTTTGACCCTTTCTATTTTCTCCTTCTATAGCCTCATGACATGCTTGTAGCCCTCCTGAGTTCCCTGCCCCTTTTTACAAAGGACATGAACTCTCCTTTTTTCCCCCTTATTTCCAGCTAATTAGCTATGTGCAGTCAGTCAGGTCTTCTTCCCCTTGAGCTCATTTTTTGGCACATGAGGATGGCCTGCTCCTGTGCCTTTAAGATTTCTGTCTTGAAGAATGTCCAACCTTCCTGGACCTTTTACCCTTCAGGACTGCCTCCCAAGGGATGCTGTCAAGCAGTCTCCTGAACAGGCTAAAGTCTGCCCTCTGGAATTCAAGGTGTTAGCTCTGCTATCACCACTCCTTACTTCTCCTTGGTTCTCAAGAACTAAAACTATAATTTTATGATTGTTATGCCCAAGACAGCCTCTAGCCATCACAGCACCCACCAATCCTTCTCTGTTTACAAACAACAGGTCCAGCTTAGCATTTTCCCCAGCTGGCTCAATCACCAGCTCTGTCAGGGAGTTTTCTTCTACATTTTCCAGGAACCTCCTAGTGTCTCTTCCCTGCTGTGCTGTATTTCCATCAGACATCTGGTACGTTGAAGGCCCCGAGGAGAACAACACATAGTGATAGTGAGACTTCTCCCATATGCCTTTAGAATATTTCATCTGCTTCTTCATCCTGTTGGGGTGGTCTATAACAGACTCCCAACATCACACCTGATTTGCTGGCCTTCCCCCTCATTCCTACCCAAAACCACTCAGCTGTATTATCACCATGATCAAGCTCCAGTTGTTCCTGCTGCACAATGGCTTCTAGCTCCTCTTCTTTGTTGCCAATAAGTTTGACTAAATTAACAGGAAGACCTTTCGTTTGGTTGGTTTGGTTGCTTTTTTTTTTGTTTGTTTTGTTTTCCATTTTTTTGATTTCACTTCTTCAGAAAATGTGGTTGATTTTTAGGAGAGCCATAAGCAGAAATGCTCATTCAAGCAAGACCAAATGAAACACTTAAAGGAAATGCAAAAAATCCATTTTGCTAAACAATGCAGATTTGGGGATTTATTTATAGCTATGCATAAATTATTTCTCTAGTAATTTTGAGAACCTTGGGCTTCTAATCTGGGGCACTTGATATCATGAAAGTGAAACTTCTAGAGAAGTAATTCAGGTTGCTGAAGTTATTTTTTGCTTAATCTGTGAAATCAGACAGTTTGGCAACTTTTATTAGATGATGTGTTCATATTAAATGCACTTATTAAATACCAGAGATACAGTGAACTGGATATGAATACTATGGTGGAAAAAGCCGTAATTGGTGCTGGTGTTATTGACTGAATTGACATACTGTGTATTTCACTTAAGCCTAGAGTGTCTATAAATTAAATAGCCTCAGGCCTGCGGCTTAGAGACAGGACCTGGGTTTGTGTGCTGCAAGTTTGGTGAAAGAAAGCCTTGGAAAGGGTTTCCCTCTGGTATAGAGTAATATACATATAAATATGTGAAGGGAAAAGACGACTTCTCTATACACTGTAGATTCAGTGACTGGAATACTAATACCCCTGTGTGAAGCCTTTACTTGCTGTGACAGCCTAATGAGACACTGACAGTTGCTGGCTGCTTGTCCTGAGTGACTGTCCTGCATTATGTTGTTTGTGTTGTATTGCAGGATGCTGAAGTGAGGTTGTCTGACTGCTGTCCCCTCGGGAGGCTCAGGAAGAGATGTACTGAATCTCCCAGGAGGCTATCCTCAGAAATAGTTTTCTACATAAATAAATACCATCTCCTGGGGATCATCTGGAATAGTAACCAGTGCATGACTGCCAATATATTTTCATACTGTGAAATTTTAAAACCTTAACTTTAGAATCTATAATATGAAGAAACCGTTAGGATGCATCCTCTTTTTGGTTATAATTTATATTTAATTATAATTTACTGACTGAACAGTTTTGGCTTCCTACCTGTTTGCACACGGAACTTCAGTTTTGCATACACTCCATATTGTTTGGGAATAAGCTTTCTTAAGGACTTATCTTTATTTACCATACATGACCTGAGGTCATCTGAGATGTGTTCTTTAGTATTTTTTAGAGGTGTGTGCTAAACAGAGGAGGGAAGAGTTTAAAGAGTTTAAAGCATTTTGCTGTATTCCTGTGTAGGACTTCTTAGCTGGAAATGTGTATCTGTGTATCCTGACAGTCTGTAGTGTGATTCCAGTTCATCAGAGCCACTGATGTGAGCTTTAAAAACAGCTTGTATGTCCTTCTGCAGAAGACTTTGATAGCTTTGTATGGAAGAGTAGCAGATGTGGACTTCTCAATCAGCAGCTTATAAATCTTTTACACATAAATTTATTTCATATTGATACACTTAGGGAGAAATGTTAGCTAAAAATCTTTTCTGCTTTTTAAAACTGTTTAAACACTGCAAAAAATTTGCATAGAGAATATGAATTCGTTACCATGATATATTCTGTTTCCTTGATCTTAATTGCATTATCACACCTTGAAAACTGATGTTATAAAACAAATACTGTCACAAAATGCTGTAGGTCCAGAGAAGACACTGTGAAGAATGTGTGTAATAGAAAGAGCTGTGAAATTAAGAGACATTAAATAAACTCCTGGACATTTCATTTTAGGGAAAAGTATGCCTGAGGGAGTGGTATGACAAAGGTTTGTACAGTTGTAAGTAGTGTGTAATGGAAAACATGGTATTATTCTATACTGTTTCTACTACTGTAAAAAAAGTGTCACAATAAAATGATGAGGCAGTGAGGTCATAGAAGTCAAAAGACCTTTTGGCACACAGGCAATCTCTAAGTTGAGTTATTAGTGTCACAGAATATTGCAGAAGCAAAAAAAATTGAAGTGAAAGTAGTTCTTAAGCATAGATCAACTGATGGCTATTCAATATATTTTTAAAAACTTCCCTCAGAGAAGATGATATAGAATTTATTGCTGAAAACTGCAAAGACGTAGTAGGAGAAAAATAATTGTATTTTGCTATTCCTATGGTCTTTTGCCCAACATCTGCTTATAATTGAGATATTTGGCCAGATAAATCTTTGCTTGACCCACTGTGATTATTTCTGCTTGTTTTTAGATTTCAAGACATGACATCTAGATGATGCTAAATACTTGATTGAATACACTGCATAGTATCAAGAAAACAAAGTCTTGCAGATAAAGTAAGCGAGGGGATTCCCTTCACCTAGCAGAGCATCAGAGACTGAAGCAGAACAGGAAGAAAAGGCAGTGTTCAGTTGCAAACTGTAAGACTGTACTGTGAGCCTGCTGTTTGTTTTTTGGCCAAACAGCAAATAGTCATAGTCCTAATTATCCTCATGAACCAACATAAAGACTGAGTATAACTTAAATCTTTTTTTTAACCTCTCCCTGTTGCTTAATATGCTTTTTGCCATCGGTGAAGTAGAATTCTTTACTGAAAAGCATCTGATTATTTTGTGCTAACATGCTCAATTCAACCATCCTGAGGCTTTTTTTTAGAGTCTCTTGCTGCTTACAATTTGAAGCTTATTTTTTAAAAAATTATTATTATCAGAGACTGTGTTTTTAGATACACCAGTAGAGAAACAAATGTACCTCTGAAAAAAATTAGCCTTTTTGGTGTGGGAGAAAAAAATAGCTAAACAGCAAAAATAGCATTATGGAAGTGACCATAAATATGGATGTGTGCAATCCCTGCTCTGGTCATGAGAGGGGGAGATGCAGATTCAGGGATTCAAAGGGTTTGCATTTCTTTCCTAGTAATCTTTGCCCTGGTTAGGTCTCTTGATTTTTTTGGTCTTGGCTCTTGTCTGGAGAATGGAAGGGATAATATTGCTTTAAATCCATGCATTTTCTCTCTTATCCTGCTTGATTCAGTGGTAAGCTTTCAGGCTAGGGTTTCTATGGGTACCCGCATGTACGGGTACAATGCCTGCCATAATGGTGACCTGATAGAAGTGGGAGCATGTAAGTGCTAATTCAGCCAGCCTTATGTACACACATGTTAAGCAGAAATTCTAAAAAAATCCCCAAACTAACCAACCAAAAAGAAAAACCATTTGAGGACAAAGAATAGGCAGGTCCTTGGCTCTTCACTTCTGTCCCTTTTTTTTCCTCTATTTATTTCCCCTCTTGTACACCACTGACATGCTGACTTTCTTTTCCTTAACCTTTCTCAGATGGCAAGAGCAATCTCTCTTAAAAAAAAAAAAAACAAACCAGAACAAAAAAACCTGTCTCAGTTTGATGATGCTCATTAAAAGAAAAAGTAAACTGTGAGGAGTCACTGCCTGAACAGCATGTGCCTTCCTCCTCCAAACAGGCACTGGAGTGCTTAGGCATGTTCCTCAGGGGTTGATCAGTGCTGCAGCTGGAGCTGCTTGTGCCCACCCTCATCTCCCTCTTTGTGCAGAGTGACACACTCTGTGCCTTGCAGGCAGAGCTCAGTGGAGACGCAGGTGTTGCAGGCAGCCCTGCAAGATGTGCCTACTGGCAATGTCAAACCAGTGTACCAGCTCTGCAAGAGCAAACCAGAAGCACACATCCAGCCTTCTCATGAGGAACCAGTACCCCAGGGAACTGGCTCTAGAAAGTGATTCCCTGTGTACCCAGGACCTTTTAGTGATTTGGTGGCAGGAAATGTGAACAAAAAATTTAAAAAATAAAATAAAAAAATCAAAGGGAATTTAATCTGTTAGTGAAAATCTGTAAGTCTGAGATGCAGGGGAGAAATGCTGCCATTCTCATTTTGATGCAATCAAAGCCTTTATGTGTGAACGTTGGTGGGGAGCAGTCTTCCCGAATCGTGTTTACTAGTGGGAGTTTCAGAACCAACACGTGGGTGGGAACTAACAATAACCCCACCCTACATCTCCCAGCTGCACTGCATGGATGAGACTAGGCTGGTAGCAATAGCCACCGGTATTCCCCTCATGTCTTTGGTCTTGCATAGGGGACATTAGGCTTGTTGGTGTCTCTGTTTTAGAGGATATACTATGGATGTGATATCCCTTTTATCCCTTTCACCCTCCCATTCCTCCTCCATGGTGAGTACTCTTAGGTCAGTTTTATGGCACTATTCCCCCTGTCCCTATTAGATATTCCTTAGCATGGATATCTATCTGTGAGCATTAGCTAGCAGACAGAGTAAGCTGAGGTTTTGGCCCAGGTGATGCTCTCAACTTCATTTATTTGGCTTTCTCATCTGCAGTGCCTAAGTAGTTCACTTCAGGGTAGATGTCCTTGGAATATTTTCTTCTTATCATTCTTTGAGTCTAATGCCAGCTGTACTGAATCAGTCAGCTGCCTTCTCTTCTGGTGATGTAAGATAATTTAAATGAGAATTACATAATTCCCCTCTAGAAACTGATTTAGCAGTTGCATCTACCAGGGCCAAAAAATTATTCTTTCTATACCTGCTGCTGAAGCTTAACAGAGCTTTGGAACAAGGTGGAAAAATCAAGAGGAAGTAAAGTTTTCCTCGCACTCTTCCTCATGTCCTTTTGAATGCTATTGCTTCATCATCTGACAAATCTTCCAGAGGTGCGCCTCATGGCAAAGCAAAGAAGCAATGCAGGTATCTGGATACAGATCAGCTGTGCTTAAAAGGCTGTACCTGGTGTTTGTGAGCTATCTGTTTTACATCTTGCATTTCCTTTAGCTTCACTGTACTCTCTTCCCCCATTGTCATTCAGCAGCCACGGGATAACATGAGTAAATTTCTTTCGAATACCCTGATGTCTACTGAACCAGAATGAAAATGTGAATATTCAATTCTTTTCCCATATTGGATGTTCCTTGAGTATGATGCTTTGTCAAGTCAGAGCTGGATAGCATATTCTTCTTGCCTCTTTATAGATATGCAAAGAAATAGAGCATAAGCTTCTTCACTTTGGATCTTGATCTTCATGGTCTTATACCAAGAATTTATCCTTAGATTTTAAAAGATAGATAACTGGGATGATTTTTTGTCACTTTTCTGGGCCACTAACTTTTCATATTACCTGATCTTGATTTCTCCTTGTGTCTGTCATAAATGGCAACTCCATGAGAAGCCTAATCAGCAAGTAAGGTTTATGTAAACTTTGTTATTTACCTTTATCTTTAAGACAGAAATTACTTAAAATGCTTTCTCCTGCTCTGAATTCATAATTGATGTACTGACAGAACAAGGGGAAATGGTTTTCAGTTGAAAAAGAGTACATTTAGATTAGACATTAGGAAGAAATTCTTTTCTGTCAGGGTGGTGAGGCACTGAACAGGTTGTCCAGAGATACTGCAGATGCCCCATCCCTGGAAGTGTTCAGGGCCTCAGGCTGGAGGTGACTTTGACTTCAGCTCTCTGGTCTAGTGGAAGACATCCCTGCCCATGGCAGAGGGGTTAGAATTAGAGGATTTTTAAGGTCCCTTCCAAGCCAGACTATTCTATGATTCTGTGAAAGCCATTCAGGGAGCTTTAAATAGAACTTCCTGCCTGGCATGATTGGGAAAGGGGCATTTTTGGTCTTTCCAAATAGTTTATTTACAGAAATTTCAGTCATTTTTCTATGTGTTGTTGCATCCATTTCCAACTTCTTTAATGTCAGTGTCTTTCTCCTCAACACTAAGATAAATTGATATATATGGGAAAAGAAGCTGTACGTTTTAAAAAAGACCAAGTATTAAATAACCGAAAAACAGACTTCCTGTTACATTGAAAACAGACCTAAACACATTCAGCCACAGAAATGCACAGGGGGTCATCCATAGTACTGTAGTGACATGATCTGGAGTAATAAGAAGGAAATTTGATGCATCTTCTAAAATTAATTTCATTTGAAACCATGAGCTCTACAAAAAGCATTTATCATATTGATAATTTCCCATAATGTCATAAATATGAGTAATGAAGCAGAAGTTGCTTCAATAAAGCTAATCTAAATTTTCCTTTGTTAACTAAAGGTAGTATTTGAATTTCTTTAATGCTCAAACAACAAAAACTTAAATTTCCTGTATTTTTAAAATCAGTTGGAAAAGTCAGACTGCAGAGTGTGTCATAGAGATGCTGCTTTTCGACTGAAGTGACTGAATAATGAAAGAATAAAGCAATAAATAGTCTGGATGTCTTAATTATTTTTTTGTCTGAAGACTACTGCATGATACTTTGGCCATTTGGATAGCTTATGCACAAAGACACAAGCTTATAGACCAAAATTCATAATAATAAACAGAAATCAATTAGCTTCTTTAATAGTGTTAAATGTAAATATAAAAATCTGAGAATAATACAATATCTCAAGTTTACAGAGACACATAAGGATCATCGAGTCCAACTCCTTGAACTGTCAGAACTCACAGAACTGTCTAAACCTAAATCATATCACTAAGAGTGTCATCCAGACACTCCTTGAACTCTGCCATGTTTCGTGCTATAAATTCAGAGAGTATACTTCAACACTGTATAACAGCAAGAACACTAAGCTTGCAAAACCTGTGTTTGTAAATGAGATCTGTTATCTCAGAGTGTGAATAGGTTGAACGTTTTCATTTGTCCAAATTTACATGGAGCTAAATGCAACTTTTTGTGATTGTACCCAGATCGTATTTAATTTAAATCTTTTAAGTACATGTGCCTTGAATTCCCTAACTGGGAACGTAGAGTTTAATGCTCACACTTAGATTTTACATTTTTAGACAAAAAATGATCTGACCTTCAAAGCATCTTCTATTGAAATGGAAGATAGTGGATGTAGATCTTTCAATGCTATAGCTGGAATCCAGGGAACTACAGACAAAAAAAAAAAAATCAGAGATCTTTACTGGTCACACTGGTACAAAACTGATGGACAGGACTTCTCTGCAGGAGCACAGTAACACAATGTACCGTGGACTGTTGAAGTGGCAGGAGCTCAAACCTGTTAGGAGTCAAAAGTGTTACTGTGCAAAAGATTTGCTGAGTTGTGGCTTGGTGTAGGGTACATCTCTGTGAGGTTCAGCAAAGGGTCAGTGTCTGAGCACCAAACACCCAGACATCAGGAAGAATTTCTTCATGGAAAGAGTTTTTTAAACATTGGAATGCACTGTCCAGGGAGGTGGTAGAGTCACTGTCTCTGGAGGTGTTCAAGAAATGACTGGATCATGACAGTGCCATGGTCTGCTTGACAAGGTATTGATTGGTCAAAGGTTGGACTCAATGCTTTAGAGATCTTTTTCAACCTAATTGATTCCAGGGTTCTTTGACAAAGGAGCTGGAGGGTGGGAGGGTAAGTTGGGGAAAACATGCCTCCCTCTCTTCTCCATCATGCCTGTGGCTGTTGGCTTGTGTCAGAGTTGGGAGAGTATCTGTGCTTTTCCTCTTGCAAGACAGTGTTAAGGGCCTTATTGCTGGAAATACTATGTATTTCAAAGTAATTGTTATTTTCTATATATCCTCTTTTTGAATAAGATTGTCCATTAGACAGAAGTATAGTGTAATCTTTTATTGTTGCTCTCACTCACCAGAGACTGTACTGCCACAAAGTAGTCAATGTAACTCACAGAAGGAATCACAGAACAGGTGAATTTGGAAGGCACCTCTGGAGATTTCTCAGTCCAGTCCTGCTGCCTGTTTAGAAAAGTTATGAAATACAGTTTTTAGAAACTGTGTAAGCAACAAACATTTGAAGGAGCATTTTTATCTTTTCTAGGCCTCTCCACCATTCCCAGTCTGATAAACTAATCTTAAAGATCTAGAGAAAAGAACATCTTAGTGAGACATCTGACCTCATCTTGCATTTATGATTTCAGTGTAGAAATAATTTAATGTTGTTCAGTGTTGTCCATGTCTCACAATGGGGTGGCTTTATCCCTTCAGCAAGTTCTTCACTTGCGCTACAGTCATGAAATGCAAATCACTTGCTGAAGAAGATAAAATTATATTACAATTTTACAAGTAAAGTCTATTTTAGTTTTTCTGTATAAGTTCCTTTGTCTTATAGAATGAAATCACAGCACTCTTTATCATTTTGAATATTAAAAATCCTATCTTCTGGAAAGTGTTATTACTTTCAAATTAATTTGATTTAAAGTTCATGGACACTGATTCTGCTGATACCTACTCCTATTTGTAGACCTTGAGTAAAGTCAGTGAACTGAGAGGGTCTACAGGGAGGGAAAAAAGTGTGAGAGGTACTGGAAATATATTCTGATTGCCTGAATGATCCAGTGGTAACGCTATAGGTGGGAAATGCTTAATTTTATGGCACATTAAAAAAAACCCCACAAACCAGATTGTGTTTAAGAACAATTTTGTTACAGTCTCGAAGCAAAGAAGCAAAACTCTCTTTTTAATTTACAAATGTAGGTGTATGCAGGTGATTAGCTCTAAGCCATTAGCTCTGAGCCATTAGTGCTTAGAATATGAAGTCTGAGTGTTTGCTGTCAGAAGGTGGTGGTACAGCTTGCACTGGGTGTAGGCTGCTGCTTGATGTATCACTGCACAAGGACTGAAGGTCACTCTGTTCCAAAGAACTAATTCATCTGACAAAAGCAGGATCTCAGTTTCCAAGATATATTTAAAAAGAGAAAGGAAAGGGTAGGGAATTAGGGGATTTAAAACCCCAAATCACAGGTTTGATCCTGTAAAATACTGGGCACTGTTGCTCTATTTCAGCAAGACTTAAACATGCTTAAACCTTTTGTTCAGGGCTCACCATTTAGCACTGTTTAATCTCAAATGAATAGATCTTTAAATGAAGAATGATATCTTCTTTTATCCCCAGATTTCAAAGGACCCTGTGAACAGTGATGTATAAAAATTACATCATAAAATTGAGTATTCAATTATGATGTCACAGTTTAGCATAATAAAGACAAAGACAGGAAATCAAAACAATACACTTTCTCATTTCCACCTTTTATGTTGAACCTATATATAGTTTTATTTTCCTGTCTTTTTTCTTGTTTATTTTCAGTATGGAATCCTCAGATTTCTCATTTGAGGCCAAAGCTGTGAACTCATGCAGAAACATAGGACAGGATGTCTTTTGACCTTTCACATTTTGTCTTTGAGCTGGGGATGTCCTGTTGAGGACATTACCCGAGCAATAGGGTAAACAAACAGCAAAATTCAGACACCAGTCTTGATAAAGGTAAATTCTACCTTTGGAAAAGCTAGGAGAGACCTAGGAGAGTGGCAGGGGCATTTTCTAATAAGGACCTAGAGCACGTTATTCCACTCAAGCCTTAGAAGTGTGCTTCTTTCGTCCTGGTATGTTATACTTAGGTGTTGTTTCTTAGAGTAGATTGCTTACATTCAAGTCCTCAGCTTTCATTTTATCTTGTCCCCTGTTCTGGCATGTTCCACCTGGGTTCACCAAAACTGTTGCCTTTTCCTGGATATACCTAGGGATTTACAGATGAAAGGAGAATACCTGTGAGCTCTTGGATGTTCCATGAGATCTCCAGACTTAGCTCATTTAAATTACTTTTGTTACTTCACATCCACGTAAGAGGGTGTGTTCCTGCTGAGACAATGATTTGGATATTCATCTGAAATAGAACACAAGGAGTTTTTGCTAGAAATGAAAATAATATGGTCAGGAATAGTTTGGGCCCAGTTTAGTAACTGGGTGCTACTTGTTTAGGGTGCCAGCAGGGGAATCCATTCTCTATCCAACAACTAAATGGACACAGTACTTATGTTTTGTACCTGGCTGAAAGACTGTATTTCCAGGAAAACAGGATACAGTATGGTTAAATTGAAAATCTGCACATGAGCACTGAGAAATGAATGTTTGCATTCTAAGGGAAATATTTACTGGTTTCTACAGTCATAGCTTGTGAAACGAAAAAGAAACAGAACCTTACTTTCATTAACCATAATAGTAGTTTAGCTACTTTTACAGCATTAATCTTGCTGTTTACTGTTCTTTTCACATTGTGAGGGACAGCATGTGACAGGAAAAATCTATAACATCATTCAACATCTGATTAAATGCCCCTTTTCCTCAAAAACCATTTGCATACCTACAAATATCACTGTTTCCCACTGGAATTGCAGGTGTAAAATATTGTCTTTCAAGCTGAAAGTTATTTAGGCAAAGATTTTTCAGTATTTGGGAATTCTGGCTGGTAATTTCAAAAGCAAAACCATATGTCGCTTACATGATTTGGCATTTCTCCAGTTGGATAGAACTTGAATGGAAAAGTGGGGAAAAAAAAGTAAAACCTAACACTAATTAGATGATAATAAATACAGGTGCTGTACTGTGTGGTATAATTCATCTTCATAGCAAGCTGTGGGATGAGTCAGAGCCAGCAGATTCTGAGGGATACTGTTTTGTGTGTATATATTCCTGACACATGCTAAAATCCAAATTAAGGTTAAACTTTCTTTAAAGGGTTGTGTAACACTGAGATACTTTTTCAAGGTTATGGAGGTGTGATATTGCACAGCCATAGAAAATGATTTCTTGGGTTTTTTTTGGGTTGGATTTTGTCAGCGGGGTTCTCACCGTAAATACAAGTAGTGTAGTACCAGGATAAAACCAGTGATTTGATTGATGATCACTGAGAGATCCTAGCCCAGGCTTCCACTTGCCCCCATCCTCCCAGACCTCCCAAAAATTTCCTTACACATTCCAGTCATCGAGGTGCCTCCCAAACATAGTACCTTTCCTCTCCAGCCAAATTCTTTGCCTTACGTGGTTTGCCAAGATGAAGTGGGCTGGGGCTAACCTGCCAACTGTCCTGTATAACTTGCCATAGAGGGAAACCTGTTGCACATCTTCCCACTGTTTCATCCACCCTCACCTTCCCTACGTACAGGAGTTCTGGCTAAATGCAACCCCTGGGCTCCTCCTCTTTCTTGTGTCCGAGACCTTTATGGAGGTTATTTTCTTTTAAAATTTCCGAAGATAAATGGATTCAGATGGTGTGGATTTGGCTCATCTACAACCCTTTTGTATGTGGACAGGTTAAACTTTTACATGTACTGAGGGGACTGGTGTTGCCTGATAATGGAGTGTGCAGTGTGTGGCCACACATGTTACATACTCAAAAGTGAAGGCACAAAGGAGGCAGGATTCCATCCTAAGCAAATGAATGGCTTAAAAACATGATTAGAAACTGAAAATTCTCAGTTGCTGTGTCTTTAAGGTGTAAGCTCGCTGAGACATGCTAGTTTCTGAAATAAGGGAGAAGAGACTCTCATGGTACAGCCACCAGGAATTTACCACAATAATGTGTTGTGTGATTTTGCAAGAGAAATTAAAACACAAAGAAAAACACTCTGCATGAAAATTTGATTGAGCAATTAAAAACATGTAAATAATTGAAATGCAAGAGCTTAAAAAGCTTTCTATTATTCTCATTGAGAAAAAAATAATCTGTAAAGCGTAAGATTTTTCTGGGGCAGAAAATAGCTGATATTTACAGTATAGATTATTCAATTTTCTTTTGCCTGACGAACAGGGCTCCTGAAGCTTATTGTGGCTGTCGTGTGGTTTGTATAAGACACGTGGCTGCTGTGCCTTGCTTTTCTCGGTGCTCCCTCCCCCACATGGAGAACCCTTTGAGCTCCAAACACAGATGTTAACACTGTGCTCTTTGTGTGCATATGTGTGTATGAGCATAAAACCATGCCTAATATGCTGGAAAACTGAAGCTGAAGCACAGGACTTGGCTTGTGACTCTATTATAGTGAGATGTTAGTGTGGACCAAGTGTAGGACTAATATGTATGAAAGAGCAGTGGCTTAAAAGCAGCCACGCTTAAATCAGCAATTTAATGTAAGGAGGAATGGCAGTTTCATTAAATAATGCTATGATCTCTCAACCATATTCTTAACTAGTAATTTCCCCACAGCAAAATACATAGCTAATCAACCTCCTAGCTTGTCAGTAAACTTGCAGGGGAATTAAATCCTGGAGGAAGAAGCCCGTAGCCCCGGAGGAAGGCTGAGTGCATGTTTCACTGTCGTCTTTTCAGCTCATCTCAGTGGTCCCACTGCTAGAATGTGCTCTGTTGTCATGGCAACCCCATCTCCTGCTTCCTACAGGAAAGATTAGCTTGTACTGTGCACTGGAGAGAATTTAGGGGAAGTCAAGCTAATCCCTGGGTGCACTGCAAGAGAAAGGTTGGACCTCGCCTGAGGGATGCTGTATCTGCAATGATAGAATTGGCCTGCCACAGACACTGGTATTTAAGTTGAAGAGCAGAATTCACAGTAAGTGTCAGATCCTCCAGAGAGGAATATTGAATGAGGTTTTCTAAGTCTTGGTAAAGACTGTCCCATGCCAGCAGTGGAATGACAGCAGGAGGCTGTGTGTGGAATACCAATATGTTTCACCCGTTCAGGTGGTATTTCAAATATAGATTCAAAGCCTCAGTTCCCTGGAAACTAGGTGATAAAATTTTAAAACATCATTGTGAGATGCGCACATAGAAACTTGAAGCGTGTCTCATTTGGTGCATAAAGCTGAACAAGTGATGATGAGCATGCCTTACAAATTGTGTATGCACTGTGCAGTGTGCTTAGGAATTCCTGAGTGCTGAAAAATAAGCGGGAAAGCATGAGGAAACTGGTCTGTGTGTGCAACTCAACTGCAAAAGTGCTGAACTATCAAATTAAGCATAAAAATTTACAACTCCTAATGCAGTCTTGGTTTTTTTCTTCATATAAAAACCCAAACAATGAAAACATGAGCTTTTTAAAGGTATAGTCATAATATGAGCTTTTTTTGAGGAAAACTCATTTTAATGTAGCTGAATTAAGGTGGTGTGTGACGTGATGCAGTGTATAAAATTTGTGTTTGTTTCGTGCTGGTAGAATTAAACAGAAGATATTCTAGATTTTCCATTTCTGGTTATTTTCATGTTCTGCTTCTTTTTGATATGATCCTGCATTTCACTTTAATAGATGCTCAAGATTCCCAGCTTTAAACTAGACTGTTTGCAGTAAGATATTAACTGTCTGCTCTTTATTACTGTCAGCTTTTCCTAAACTAATTTTTCCACCAGTTTATATGTTCAGCCTATGTATTCTTGCATTTTTAGCATGCATGCATTTTCTGGTTTTAATTAAATTAAAAAAACCCTTTATAATTTTTAGTGGTTATTTTCTATATAGCCATACCCTCTAACTTCGATCTGTTATGCACCTGTGTTTTACATGTATGAAATGTATGCATGCTTGTGTGGTATTTGGCAATACATGCAAGTATATACACATGCAGACAGCTAGGGTCTTTGTTTTAATGGGGCCCATGAGTAACTAATGATAATATAACACTGAGGAAGTTATAGACCTGTTTTCACCATGCAGGATAGGTATTTTCCTCCTATCTAAAAAGCTTATTGCTGAAAAATCCTAGCAAACACACACTCAGTTTGCTTAAAGTAACAGCATATGTTGTATTTCTCTGTGTATCTATAGAGGTAAAAGCAGAATCATCTTGCTGATATGATAAAAGAGCACTGTGCTACCTTTCCAGGGTTTTGGGTCCATGGCATGGGTAGTTAAAGGACAGTGGTTGGTTTTTTTCTCCTTCCTCCCAGGACAGCTTAGAAAGAGTCACACAAAAACTCCAGTTTGGTTATCATAATAACAATTTTTCTCTTCAGACTTCTTTTTTTGGGCTGTTTTACCAAATAGTGAGAACATTGATAATCAAGGAAACTGTGTCTTCTTTGCAGTTGACAAACTCAGTAGTCAGAGTACATCTATTATGGAACACTACAGAAATAAACACAAAGGATATGGAAGCTTAAATTTATCATTTAGGCTGACCCTTGAATGGGTGGTGGACATAAGGGTATAGGGATTCCACAGAAATGCCAAGCAAAGTGGGGATCAGGGTAAGAGCAAATTCATCAAATAAATGCTTTTATTAGAAAGAGCACTATGAAATTGTTTCTTGACGTGTGCCAAATTAAATCAGTGATTAAAAATTCCTTCTGTGATAAAAATACACATTGGGGAAGATTTGCCAGAGGTTTCATTGTATATTTCCACCACCTCTGTGAGGAGATGTTTTTGGCTGTTTATAGCCTTTAAAATAACTGAGATTGTTAAATGCACAGATTTTCTACCTTGTGTGTCGTTTTATTAAATTAATTAATTGAAAAGTTGTATTTTTTTTTTTTACTTCAAGGCGATGATTTGCTTCAATTCATTTTTCTCCAGCATTTGAATTGTGCTAAGTGGAGTAATATTGGCAGGTCAAACATCTTATTCTGTCTTCTACAAAGCATGTGATTTTAGGAAGGTAGTCGAAGTTTATTAGGAGCTTTCACAAAGGGACTTCTTAATCTGCATTTCTAGACAAGAGTAAATAGGACTAGATGCATGTGAAGAAGTGCAGTGGGATTCAAAGCATGCATCCAAACCCCTAGCTTGTGTTCACATTCTCTTCCAGGAAAAGGGTGTGAATGTTCCTTGTAGCAGTGGGATTGTGTTACACACAGGCAGGTACAGTTGGTAGAGGCTGCTCACACTCAGGAGTCCAGGCCACCAAACTTGAGGAAATTCCTGTATAAAGGAACCCTGTATCTGTTAAATAAACTGAAATTCCTTGAGTTACCAGAAACTAAAAAGGAAAGTTAACTCTACTTGCTGTATGGGAAAATGCCAGAGTTTCTAAACTTGTAAAAACAACCAAAACTTGTGTGTTCTGCTCTTCAGCACTCCCTTGTTCTGAGAGCTGTTGGCTTCCCTACAGCAGTGGATGAATCCTCTGCCCAGGCTTTTCTCTTCATTCCTTCCCTGCCCATCATTCCCACTCTCAACAGGTATTACACTCTTCCTCAACTGGCTTCTTGTTCCACTGTGTCCCAGTGTTCAGGCTGTCTGCTGATGTTGAACTGGCTAAATAATGCTTTCTGATGTGTCTTTTCCATGCAAAAAAGTAAGTAGTATAATTTGGCATATATACTGATTCATCATAACAAGGTTCTGAGTTATGGCACCAAATAGAAAAATATTGTCAATAGTGTGTCACCTTGAAACATTTCTCACTGTTGCAGAAATATCCCCCAGAACTTGTATAGCACAGAATCTGTCTAAAATATCAATTTGGAATTCATGGCTAACAATTTGTCTCTCACTGAAATTCTCATTCAGGGAAAAACAGATTAAATGTTCAGCACTTACTGGGTGGGACACTGCACCTTGCAGAACCTGGCTGTCTTAACATCCACAAGCATAAAGCCACAAACCTTATTCTGTCCCAGAAGGGATCTTGCTGCTGATATTCTCATTAAATCAGTAGCAGAAATCATAATACTATACTATATATAGACTTCATATGTAATGTGTGTTTCTCTCTCCATATGAGAGATTTAGCCTACACATTTTAATAAGAATACAGTAATAGTGATCATATTTTTTTCTTGGTTGAAAAACATCTTATTTCCATCTTATTTTATCTTATTTCCTCTTTATTTCCTTTAAAATGTGTGTGCGTGTGTGTCTCTGTGTGTGTATGTATATATATATATATATATATATATATATATATGTTTCCAAAGGGACTGTAAACGGTTGTTTTCATGGTAGAAGAAGTGGACCTCAATGAAAGAAGCGTACCTTCACTTCAAATAGCATTTTAAATCTATTGAGTTTTTATATCCTTAAACATGAACTGAAATATTTCAATCATTTTTTTATTTTAAACTTATCTGGTATTTTAATCTTTTTTTTTGTGTTTAAAGTTTGTCCTGATTTGAGACAGTGATAGCCATCCACATAGGAATATTTTGATTATTTTAAACCTCCTTTGTCTTCCTTTTCTCCTCAAAAGTAAAACTCTGAGGCCATTGATTGTGTGTAAATTGCATGAATTTAATGGACTAAATTATTTCTCAGGCTGCACATGCTGGGTCCTGTTGATTATAGTGAAATTAGGTTTGTATGCATCCAAAGGCAGATTTTAGCCCAGTGTGTGATGTTCTTCTGGCCAGCTTTCTAGCAGTAAATTAAAAAGTGCTTTCACAGTGCTGTGCGGCTGGCTTTGTGGCTTACTACATAGTAGGTCCTTTATATTAGCTGAAGAGCTAAGCAAAACAGCAATGCTAATTTTTAACCAGGTCAAACACAAAGAGGGGGAGCACAAGAATTCCTGGGCAAGTTCTCTTTTCTAACAGTAGTTGAGATACTACAAGCAGTCTATCTGGCAGCCCTAATGCTGAAAGGAGTGCAACTGTTTTTGTTGCAGCTCCATTATTGTATTTTTTTATGCTGTCATCCATAGTAATCTGAATATTTTTGTCTTCTCCAGAGGTTGTTTATCAGGTCATGACAGGTGGCTGTAAGGAAGATGACAGAAACACATGCAATCTCAAAGGAAATGCTACATTTTTTTGTTTTTTTTTAGCTCTAAATATCAAAATATCAACACCAATAATGCCAAAACTTCAATTGTAGTATAAAGTTACACAGTAAGAATCCAGCGTTTCTGTTGTTCTGTTGCTAGAAGAGTCCACTGGAAGCTTTACAGGGGATGGGAGGATTAATGTGAGCTCAGGGATATGAGCAATTGATCTTTAAACATATAGTGTATTTTATTTTATCTTTGCAAAATCATTCCTGAAAATAGTTTATTGTGTGGATCCCTTTAATGGTCTCTCCATAGGCGAATAATCGGTAATTTTGAATTTGTCATTTCTCTAGTTGTTAGATTGAAATTGTTTTCTGAAACATGCTGAGGAGAAGACAAGTCCTGTTTGTGTGGGTTGATGGCAACCACTGATTGCACCTGTGATTTGTGAATGCCTTCAGTCAGCAGCAAACTAAACGGGATCAGATCAAAACTATCATTTGGAAATTCAAGTGCAAGACCAAGGGTGCTGTGATATTCACTAATGTCCTTCCATTCTGCTCTTTACTACTATGTAAACTGCTGAAGATTGCTTTTAATGGCTTCTATTGTGGTTACCACCTGGTGCATTAACAGTATCAGCCCTTTTTACTGTCTGCAAATTCGCTGTCAGCATACATTCACGTCTGACATAAAAGATCAGACTCAAATCCCTGTATTTTATCTTAAAATTCCTGCATCACCAGCTGTGGCGTTGAGTTTCACAGGGGCTCCTAGTGTAAGAATCTCCAGAAATTGCAGGTTGCAGTGCTGAAGTTAAAAATAAATGTTTCTTGGGAAACAGGGCACTTGAGACTTCCATGATGACATCTACATAAAGAGGCTCTCAGTGATTTCCAGTGATTTTCACCACATTATTCAACTGGTTTTGGCATTTTTTGAAAATATTTCAAATTAGAGCTGTCCCAGATGCTCTTCACCAAAAGAAGATTATGTGACCACTGGAGTCTTTAGCCAGCTCTTTTAGAACATCAGCAGCCACACCAAGGTGTGTGGAACAACTCCAGGATAAATTCACCAGGAGCTGAACTTCAGAGCTGTGTCTCTACAGTGGGATTAACTTTACTAGCGTCAGGGAGAAAAATAAAAGAGTCAACAGATGCTCTCTGCCTGATATTCCACAAAGCCTTTAATCCACACATTCAGGAGCCAAACAGAGAGAGAGAGAGAGAGAGAGAAACACCCCTCTGCAGTGGTTTATATACAGGCCAAACTGCTGGGCAGGTCCAAACAGCCAGCCAATGGGCTAACCTTAGGGGAGGAGTGAGTGGAGTGGTTTATAGAGCCAGGTCCAATGAGAGTGAAGGGGAGGAGCCACGGGGGTGGTTTACATCAGGGGTGGATACATCTTACGGAGAAACCAACTTGGAACAACACAGGGATGGCTTTGGAAGCAAGCATTATCTGACGGAACCATTACCCGGATTATGAAAGGGAAAGCTGGGGTAACACAAATACTAACCGCAGCAAGATAATGTTGAAATTAAAACAGTTCTGAGAAAAAATTTCATTTTCAAAGGCTTCTTGAGTGAGCCTAAAAGGTTTTGGACCAATCTTTCAAAAGCTTCCAAGAGCATTTTTCCTAGGCTAACACTGACAGGATCAGGAACTAGAAAATCTGTATTTATCTGTTTGCATAGAGGGGAATGCCAAGAACATCTCTCAGGTACTGCAGACTTTTCTAAAGAAGATGATAGCCTTAGACCACTTTCTAAATGCTCCCGTACTGGAGCCACTATATTTGACACAGGGTAATAAAGAAAGGGTTTTTCACTTAGAAAGACAGTGCTTTGAGTCCCGCAAAATGTTTTCATTCATGTTTTGTGGAATCAAAGTTGATAACTGTTTCTTTGCTTAGAGAGGTGAAAGTTAAGTGCCTGAACTGACAATCTATGTGTTTTGAGCAATCCACCTGTGTCAATAGTTTTCTGTATGCTGGAGCCTGTCCTAACACCAACATAATCAGGGGTAGTAAAGTCATGCTTTCTCCAGAGTGTTTTGCAATTTGGGAACCAATTAAATATTTAGCTCTGAAGTTTCTGATGATTCCTGCATGCAGAATATTAAACAGTCGCAGCAAGCTGCCCTACCTGGATCACCAGGTGCCATCAGCAACAAACCTTCACAATCAAATTTGTGTTTGAAGTGCAATTAATAGATTTGATTGCAGTGTGTTTACCATTGACAGCTCTCCCTTAGGGTGTTGGGGTTTTTTTGGTTGTTGTTGCCTTGGTTGTATTATTTCTTCTGATTGCAGTTATTTGCAGTTGCAGAAAAGGAAAAATCTGCTTGTGTTTTGTGAGAGAGAACACACTAGGCATTTCACTCTTTTGAGTGTTGGTAGTAATGTTTTCTCCTCCATTGGATGTAAAAGATAAAGCCCGCCCACAAGACCATAATAGTTATTAGAAATAGTATTCTATTCATGATCAGTGTTGAACTAGTGTTTCAGCATGCGTGACTTTTCTGCTCTATCCAGGGTTAAAAGCTTTCCACCCAGAAGAAATAAGGTTAATCTATTCTCACACCCATCTTCAGATCCATGTTCTGCTTCTATAAATTTTTAACTTAGCTTTTGAAAAACCCAGTTCTCTCAGAAAGAGTTTGTAATAATTATTTAGGAAGGAAGGTGATCAGTTTATGAAGGGGATGTTAGGAATTGCAAAGTAATGATCTAGGATTTGAAAGAATTTGTCTGGATTGTTTTGAGGGACATTTGCAGTTTAACTAAGCAGAAAAAAAGATTATTAGAAGTATTGTTCATTCTCATAATAGTTTTTTTGCAAACACTATATTTTCTAAATTTCTGGAAGCTTGGGAACAGGTCTGCCATACAGCTGTTTGTCATACATCTGTTTCTGTTTCTAATGTGCATTTCAATTAGATTAAAGTAGCTATACAATGCTGATCTTTTCAAAATATAAAGCATACCATGGGCCAAATAATCTTGTTTACAGAGTGTAAAGGGAAAACAAGTTATAGATCATATTTTGAAATATCTTCATCTTTACTTCTCTATTTAAAATAACACTGAGGATGTCTGTGAGTGCTCTTACTCTAGGCCTTCCCTTCCTCTCCCAGCTAGCTTTGCCACAGAGAAAATCATCTGTAGACAGACTTTTCGGTGTGCCATGAGCAGCCTACTGGTTTCCACACACAGATCTGTTGAGCCAGCTCAGCAAATGGTCATTTTTTACAATTCCATGCTGCCCTTTATTCTCTGTTAGTTCCATATCATAAGGAGGACAAGTAGGCATTACAGTTGGACTCTTTATTGAGGTTTCATTCTTTCCCTTTTTGGTGTTCTTACCTTTAACAGCAAGAATAGTTGAAATTTTAGTGAGAATAGGACTGATTTGCTGTGAGTAAAACATTCTTAAATGTCATTGGCAATGGTGCCTTATCAGTAGTGTAAAACACAGGAAAAGCACATGCAACAAATCCATTGTGTGTGGACTGTCTCATTGCTGAATTTTCCTGGACTAACAGAAATCCATAAGTGAATTAGAATCATGGACTAGTTATTTATTTCCTATGAAATCTCTTCAGTCTGTAAGGAGTTGCAAAAGAGCTCATGGTTTCTCTATGAAAGGTGGTAATCTGCTTGCCCTACTTTCTGGCCTTTTTGAGTAATCTGGTTTTTAGTCTAGCTTTCAGTGATGTTTCACCATGAGCAAACTGACTGCCTTTAATAAGAGGAAAAATTTTGAAAGTTACAAAATAGTATTAAGTTCAAGACCCTGCAGTGTTTCTGTTGGCATTAGCTTCCCAGAAGAATGAAATGATAGTCTTCATGCAGAAGTTTTCAATTTCAAAAAGTTTTCCATTTTTAATCTTTCATTTCGAGTGCTGTTCATTACACAATCTCATACTTGCTCTGCTCCCCACCCAGAGTCCACTGCATAGCACTGGCAGGGAAAGTTTGAAACAAGAGATGCATTGCTTAGTCAGGTGGCTTGGTAGTGAAAATTTCAAGTCCACAGCTCTGGTGAGGATTAGCAGTAGATATGCCAGAAACATATGTCAGATCCTTTGAGCTTTGTGAAGTTTTTGAGCTCTGAATCATAGTTACTTGGTCTGCCAGGAATATTGTGACAACTGACCATCTAGCAAAACCACTCTTATTTTTTGTGTTTGGATACTTCTTATTCTAGTCCTTTTTTAGCCAATGTGTAACCAAATTCTCACCTATATTTTGGTAATTGTGAAAAAAATTACTGACTTTGATGAAAAATCATGGTTGATTTTTTTTTCCCCCTGAAACAGTTCCTGCAAAGGAAAAGGTGTGTTTTAATTTTGTCAGTCAGATTGGAAGTCAGCATCTGTAGGATTATGAGGCAAGTTGGGATGCAAAAATGGTGACTTTAAGGAAAGCAGAAGAGCCTTCCTGTTGTGTTAATACCTCATGGCAACTCTGTTATCTTCTATGCAATACCATCCAATTAGTGTCAAATTCTTCATGTTGTGGACATTTGTGGATAGAGTTTGCAAATCTGACATTTTTCAACTGAAGTTATATTACATATTTCAGGATTTTTCTGATTTGGGCCATACAGTTTTTTAGTAGGAAGAAACATCAACTGTTGAAAACTTCCAAGCAGATTCTAATATCTTGAGTATGATAATGCCTATGCATCTCACTTGGCAGTTTTGGCATTCTCTGCTTGAGACAGATTTTTCAGATCACAGGGTGGTCAATCATCAGCATGTCTTATTTTTCTGCCTTATAATTGTAGTCAGCATGCTAGAGAGGCTCCAAATAGGCTTGCGTCCTTTACCTCAGTGGCACTGTTTTTGTGTTCAGGCAGCATTGCAGAATTTTTTAGCACTGCTGACTCTCACCACCTTTTGGTGGCGTTTGGGCTGGCACTTAAGCATGGGAGATGCTGAATTTTTTTAAACTTACACTTGATAATGGCATAATGGGTATAACCATTCAAAAATGCTGGCTTGCCAGATGAAGAAAGGACAAGTTTGTTATCAATTGCTGTTCTGTGTGACCAGAATAGTGTTTTCATTTAAGCAGTGAGGAGACCACTTGCTGTTGTTACCCATGGCACGCTCAAAGCAGGAAACAGTAATGTAAATGCTGCCACGGACATTTATAAGCATTTTAAAGTGCCAGAATCAAAAGCAAACAGAATTGAAATGGGACATGTATTTTATATCCCTCAGACATGCTTGTTTGCTGATGTTTGTAACAGCAGCTTTCCAAGCTCTGGAATTCATTGAATTTCTAAACTTACGGTTTATCTGTAATAGAGCTGTATATTTGACTCAGAGACTCTGTCTCAGCAAAAACATTAATTACATCACAGCCACTAAACAAGGAAAGATCAATCCTTATGGAGTCCTACACTTGCATATTTACAGTTCTGACTGCTTAGATTCACTAACATCCACTCTCCTAAAGTATTGAGTGTTTTAATTCACTGTTGATAACACTAGAACTGCATAGAAGAACAAAGGCTGTGAGTTTCTACTTCCTATTCCACATACTTTTCTTCTGCTTCTTCCCAATTGTATGTTTATTACCTATTTTTAAACGAATTTCTGTATGTGAATATCAGAGGCACTTGTTTTACCTTCTGCTGAGGTAGGAAATTGTCCTAAAAGCCTCTCTGTTAATGTGAGTTGAGACAATTGAGTGGAAAGGATCTGACAGAATTGTTCCAGAGTGAAAAACAAATGTTTTGCAAAAAACTGCTTCATTTTACCAACATTATAAAATGAAAACTAGAAAATAAAAAAGAGAAAAGAAAATAATAGGAAATGTTTTCACTTCTAGTTTTGAGGAGTTTTCATGTCTTAACTTTTAGTATGCACATAGTATGCACTTGTAGGTAACAATAAAATTGCTTTAATTTATGTAATACAAGTCTTTAGACTATACTTTTCTGTGTAAATAGCCAACCAAACAATAAAATTTGATTGTAATTTTGAAATCCTGAACTGTAGAGTGACCAAGATGATCATGAAGATTCTAATGAGTCTGAACTATTTGTAGAAATACTGATACTGAGACTTGTGCTGTCAACTCAATTGAACTATTTTTATGATTATAGAGGTACTTAAAATATTGGACTGACAGGGTACTTTTATCTCCGTTGCTCTTTGTTTTGTGTGCCTAAAATAGCAATTGGCAACTACTGACTGTGTGTAAATTAAAAATATAAAATAAAGAATGCTTGAAAGTCTTATTTGAAATAGTTCTAAAATAAAGCTTGAAATACAATAATGGCATTTGTTGAACTTCAGCAGAACTCTTGCTTTTTGTACATGTGAGAATGTATTGGGATATTTTCCTAATTTTCTCTTCTTTTTTGTCTTCTGGTTGGGTTGATAAGATTTTTCCTTATTTCTACTCTGTTGTGGTCATCTAGTGGCAAGCACAATATTAGAAGATATGTGATTTTTCATATTTGAAGAGGAAACTTCTAATAAGCTCTCTGTTTGGAATATAGCAAACATGCAAATCCAGCAATTTGTACTGTAAAGTTTAGGGGCCCAAGTCAGAATGTGGGTAAAGTGTTGTTAAGGACATATGAAGCTCAAAGCAGCCATTTCTGTTTATTCTTATGGCTTATCCCTCCTTTCTTTCCCAGTTTCACTGATGAAAGGGGTATAATGAGCATTTCCATAGCCTCTGCTCTCGTGGAAGACCAGGCAGCAATTTGCTGAGGGGATGCAGAGCTGTCAAGCAATTACTTATTTTGCTTGCGCTCAGGGCTTCACCCTTCCAGAAAGAAATACAGGCTGACATCACTGTTTGAACTCACTCAGCACACTAAAGCTGGTAGGAATATTTTAAAGGGCTTTATTAAAAAGTCCAGTTTTGGGGGCATCCAGTCTGCACAGAACTTCTACTGACTCCAACTTTATCTCTCCTTTTTGCTTTTGTCTTCTGGCAGATCCTGATGAAGTAAAATTCAGCACTACACACCCACACTAGGTTCAAATGGCAGATAAGTTTAACATAATTCCTTTCAGCCCCATTTCAGTTGCAGTTTTGGCACCAAACATGCACCTACATATTACTTACTCTTTGTCTGTTACTGGCACAGCACCAGATTCTTCATGCTGCCAGGAACAGTGGCAGCTGCTGCTTATGCTAAAGCATAAGCCTCTTCCTGCTGGACAAGGAAGAGAAGAGTGCAAAATCTCTTAGGTTACCTCCTTTTTAAAGAAAAGGCTTCACATTTCTCCTTTTCACAATACGTTGCAGACATCTCAAACATCTTTGTTCTGATGTGTTCTGTGCAGGGTTGGAATTTTAGTGACCCTCAAACATAAGAGTCCTTCCTGTCTGCCTGCCTATCTCCCTGCTTTCTTCAGTTCCTAGCTTCTTATCAATAAACTGCTCTGCAGTCTGGAGTTCTCTTTGGGATGAGCATGAGACAATACCTCTGGCACCACTCGTGCTGTTGGGCTGAGAATTTGTTCCTGCAGTGCTTGCCCAGAGATGGAGCTCTAAGCCACGTTCTTGGTGCCAGATGACATCTTGCATGTCAAATATGATCTTATATGAGTCATAAAAACTTTTAGGAGAATTGCAGGTTTTCTGCATTAAGAACTGCTTGATAGAGTCTTTGCCACAAAAAGTGCCCTGGAGGTTTCTCCAGAATAAGGGGAAAACCAGGGATTTTTGTCCCCAGAGGCAGTAAGGGCTCTGTGGTCTGAAATGTAAATGCAAAAGAATAAGGAAGTGCTAGAAACATAGTGGTAATAAGGCCACTGTGCACCCAGTGAGCTTTCAAATTGGTTATTTATGTGTGCAGTACCCTCCTAATAGACATGCCCCTTCATCTCCTTACTGTGCATATGCAGGGACAGTAGTTCTGCAGGCAAAAAAGTAAGCATGCAAGTCACTCATGAAGCTTTATAAATGAGCCCTTCTATAACGCTGTGACTGACAGGACAGTATTATTTTTCTGATAGTTTTTGATGTCATGGAGTGGCAGTTGTTTACTGCTCTGTTATTTAACATTATCATTGAATAAAATAGCTTCCTGTTTTGTGCCTGCAACAAGAAGACATGTTTACCCATGGAAAATTGTGATTTACTGAAATGTTTGTTTAATACTGAAATAAGATTAAGAGCCTGGCTAATGCTGATTCCACTGTGTATGTGCATGTGTATATCAGATTTACTGTACTCTTGTTGACAAGGCTAAGGCTAAGTTTGATCTTTCCCTTTTTGTTTTCATAAACTCATGTGTCAGTGATTGTATGTAGTAGCTCCTGTTCTATTCCTCCACCACTGAAAACAACAGTAAAGAATTTGTTGATAAACATCACTGAAACTGATGGACATATCAGATTTAAATTCAATGCAATGAGTTCCATAACTGAATTCACAGAAGGCAATGCCATCAGGAAAGCATATATGTCAAAAGGAGAAAAATAATTGTTATTGAGGTTAACTGAAGAGGGCAATTAGTACATATCTTTGTTATGGACCAAATGGAGTCTCACTGGGAATGAAGAGACTGAACTCTGTGCACACGACCTTGCTCTTGGCTCTGGAAAGGCTCTTACCCACCTCTTATATCCTGTTCTTTGTTTCCTTGATACAGGACAGTGGAAACAGAGATAGTGGCAGCAATCTTTTGAGGAGCAGAGAGAGGAGTGCTTGAGATTTATACTTTGATGTTCAAAGAAAGACTGGATACTTGGAAGGAAAAGAAACATGTTGAGCATTAGTATGTAACTAGAAGTCCATTCTGCTTAAAATTGCATTTTAAATTATTAAGGGCTCAGCAATCCACAGGAGGAAGAATTGTGCATGCTTGCCTTATTCCCTTCTCTAAACATCTCCTAATAACCATTGATTAGGAGATAGGATATTGGATTAAATGGATTTTTTATCTGACCAACTATGACCATTCTTACGCTTTATGAAATGGGAAGGTCTGAGATCACCTTTGTACCTCCATTATTTCAAGCCTTGTTCTATATAACAGTGTGAAAGGGAATGGAGATAATGAATAGATAGTTGATTTGGACTGGCTTTTAAGTTATGTATTGAACTTACGCTTCAAACATTGTGATGTAAATGAAGCATAACCAAATACATAACTGTGACAAATTAGTATTAAACAGGCCTTATGAAAAGTGGTGGGAGTGAAATGTGTCCTTGCCATTTTATCAGTTCATTTAGGAAAATCTCTATAATATCTTATACTGCAGAAGTTTCTGTGAGTCAGCATTGTACACCACCTTTTGTCAGATTCATGGTGTTTCTTTCCCAAAACTGCCTGCTGTCTGTTGCCACCAGGAGCATGTTTTTCTCGTTAATCCCCATTAGGAAAGTTGCCTTGGTGTTGTGGAATTGTGGAAGGAATGTAATTAACTTAGTTTATAATGTTTGCTTATGCAGCATATTATTTTCATTTATATTGTTTTTTAACTTAGGAAAATAAAGCACATGCATTGTTGAAGCCAAAGGTTAAGGAGACCAGCACAGTAACTCAAAATTAACTCAAAATTTGCCTTGAACTTGCCACTCTCTGCTCTGCAGTACTGCCTCTTGCAAGTGACCATGTTCAAATGGATTGGATTGCTAAGGGTGATATCAAGTTCTGGGCTGATGGTATCCAGCCCAAAAAGATTAAAGCAACCTTCATCATCCAGAATTTTGGTAGACAATCTCTAAGCGTGGGTGTTATGACAGCCTGCATTTGCACAGCAAGAAGTTTCAGTCTCACTCATCCCACTCAACTCATTCACTTCAATCTCCTCCTTTTAGAAGGAGCAGTTACCCATCTCGTTGCTCTCAGAGATGCTCTGTCAACAGGCAGCCCACTCAAAATGTTCATTTAACCTGAGTGCCTGCTACCTTGGAGTTTGCAGGCATCAGTGTCTGTCTGCATGTGGGCCCTCTCCCATCTCTATTCCTCAGAGCAGAACAAACAAAGTGGCCCCAACAAGTGCCTTGTTCTTTTGATATGATTAATTGGACTCATTATTACCAGGAATGGTTTTGGTTTGTAGGATCCCCTCATGCAGTCAGACTGTCTCAAAATAGCCACAGGTTGTAAGGTTAATCGCCTTTCCCTTGTTTTTGACTGGTTCCTGAGTAGGATATCTGCCCTTTCAGAGGAACTGAAATTCCGTGTGGCTGTATGATTGCAGGACTGCGCCACACTACTGCTCTTAGAGCTGAAGCCCAATGCTGTGCATTCCTAACTGGTAAAATGTGTTTCAGGTAGCTGAAATCTCAGCTGTATAAACTGTTAAAGCATGTTCTAAATCTTAATTGCATTCTCACCTGAGAGGTAATTGGAGAGAGGGTCAGGATAGGTTCAGAGATTTGTCTTTATGTAGAATGGCTTGTTAACTCATTCCTCATTTACCTGCAAGGAATATGAAAATCCTGTGTGATTTAGAGTATGAAATTGATAGCTAAGAGATGTTTTAGAACATCTGGAGGTTTTTCTCTCAAGGAGAAAAGTGAGAGTATATATTGGTACCTTGGTTAGAAATTCACAGTACTTCAACGACACTTATATCAGAGTTCAGACCTTGCATTTGTGCTCTCAGAAGACAAGTGTTTGATGAACTTGTTATTCCAGAAAGATTTGGTGCACACTTCAACTTGCTTTCCTTAAGAAAACACTCTTACTGAGAACAGTGTTGAGCATTGACATATCTGGTCTGGAGATGTCTCTTTCTGGGTAGAACAACTGTATGTTAACTTGTAACAAGAGAAACTCTAATTCTAGCTATATATGTTGTTTGCCCATTCATAAATCTATACATTGCTTGGTAGAAGAACATTCCTAAGACCTAGTTTCCTGCTCTGAATGAGAGTGTCCTTAAAATACCAGCTGCCACTGATAACACCTTGCAGAATCCAAAGGGTACGTGGAAATTGGGTTTGGGCAATTTTGGTTTGATTGGCTGTGGCAGATAATTGAAGTGAAGGATGCAATAGTTCCAAGCATCAAAACTCATACTCAGGGCATCTGTTTTCTTGGGCTTTCTTTGGCATTGTCTTTTCTTCCTCCATTTCCAAATTTCCTTCAAAAGCAGGGAGAAAAGCCAGAAGTGATGACTGCAATGAGATTGAAAAGCTCACAACAAGAATTTGGAATTTTCGTGTGTTCAAAGATAAAGCTGTGTCACTTTGTATCTTGCTGGTCTCAGTGGGATCTGGAAGGAGGAGCTGGAAGCTGTAATACGATGTGATAAGACATTACCTTGAAATGAAAAAAATTACTGTAGATCTTGTTTTGAGAATTAGAATCATATAACTGTGTAACAGGATTCCACTAGACCTGGTTGCCCAGACCACCATACAGTGTGCCCTTAATCACTCCCAGAGATGGGGCATCTACAACTTCTCATGGCAACTTTTTCCAGTACCTCAGTAAAGCATTTCTTCCTAATATCTAATTTATACATACTCTCCTTCAGTTTAAAGCCACTACCCCTCATTCTATCTATTACCTCTGACATGGAGAATACTTGGACTGAAGGTGTCCAAAGGGTGCTGTTCAGATCAGAGCACAGGGCCAGTGTGGAGCAGTGTGCAAGGTGAAAGAGGAGGTGTTGGCACCAAGAGGTTTAAGAAATATTGGTCAGTGAGTGAGAAGTCTGTGCCTAAGCCTAGAAAGTGCCCTATGCTTAATCAAGAAGGTGGCTGCTGCCTGACCCAAAGATACCTTCCCTCTTAGAATGTTTTGCTGAGGGGTGACGCTCTTTAATCCCTGGAAGAGGATCTCTGCATAGTGAAGGAGGCCCCAGTTCACTGTTTTTAGAAGTGAATAAGTATTTTGCAGACAGACTCTCCCTTTTCAGGCTTAAGTAACAAAACCAATTGTAGATTTACTTCCAGTCTTCCATCATTCTGGGATAAGGGTTTGACAGCTGCACAGTTCCCAAAGACATGTCCTGCCCTGAGCAAGCAGCATTTGATGGTTGATTTTCTGTCATTGCTGATAGTTGTGGATGAAAGCAGTCCTGGGTGGTGATGAAGATGTGAGCCTATCCCACAGCCTTTTTCATGACTGCTCCAATACCCAATGCATGTCATGGGGCCCCTTTGCCCCCCCCTTTCTCAGCTCCAGTGCCTGTGGCAGGCTTCTCTGGAGGTCTTTCCATAAAATTCACCCTGCAGCAGTGGTTCTGCACTGGGTTCATGATTGCTGCCACACGTGTGCCAGGCTGGGGTGGATCTTATCTCTGGGGTCCTTATCTCCATGGAGTTTCCAACAAGGAGCAGGGGCCAGTGGCCATAGCTGGACAAAGCCCCCTCTTCCCCGAGCTCTCCCCAAGCTACCGTGCCTCTGCCTCTGCTGGATGGATGGGAAAAAAGCACTTGGTAAGAGAAGAGGCTTTTGGCATTAACAGTTCATAGTTGCTGAGATGTTGTGATAGATGAAAGTGAGAAAACGGTGAGCTAACTGCTGGTCCTAATGCTGTCTCTGCTTTAGGTGCAACCCCACTCACTAGCTGCACCAGACACAGTGAGATGAGGTCTCATCTCCTGCCCCTGGCAGAGGCACTTGCCACTGGGGAATGTGGTCCGAGGGACAGGTCTCCATGGATGTTTCTCGCCCCTTGACATCCATGTGATGGCCATGAGTGCTTGCAGTGCCTGCAGGCCCAGGAGTGGTCAGGAGGTGTTTGGGCTGTGGTTGCCTGTATCCAAGGATGAACTTCACTTTCCTCTCCTGGGCGAGACCCTCTTTCCCTTTTCCCCAAACCAGTCATTCCTGATGTGTTCTGTGTTTATGATGCCTTCTGAGAAACTCTTGCTTTAAAGTAGCCTTATCCTTGGAAAAATAGACAGCTGCCCAGGGAAGAGGAATGTACTAGACCTTGTAGTCTGGTTACCTAGGTAACACCTGTATGAAACTATTGCTGAACCACTTTCTGCTTTTTCTTTGTCTCTTTTCTGGAAATACATATTTCTGTTGACTTGACAGAAGTGTGATTTATACCATAACCATTGTAGCCATTTTCTTTACCATTATTTTGACAAACAAGTTCCCATCTCTAACAAGCAAGGTTAAATGACTGTAAAAAGAAGATATTTGACTTTATAGTGGAAACCGAGATCTGTCATCAAGTAACTAAGCTTTTGCCAAGGAAAGCAAAAATCTTATTTAAACTTTTCTATAGTTTCAGAGTATTATAATGCTTGATCACATGTACTCAACACAGGAATTCTTTTGAGTGGTCATGTTTTAGAACAAACATAAGATTATTTTTTCTTCTGTGTTGTAACATTCTCACACATTTTTAGGATTTACTTGTCAACCATATGTCATACAGGGCAACAGAAAAAGAAATTGAAGCATTATTGCTAGGCAAAACTAACAGCTGTGCTTGAGAATTGGCTCTTCCTGGATCTAGCTCCTAGCACAGCTCTCATCATTCCCATTCAGCCGTCTATGTCCTGGTAGTGGTTCCTCTGCCCTGCATGAGCCAGGGCACTTGAATGCCAGCACACAAAAGTTCCCAAGGTATCAGACTTGTGTGCTGCTGGGCAGGCAGTGTCCCCACCTTTTAGGTGGTTCTTTGTGTCCTCTGATTACTCACTTTTTTCTGTCTTTGCTGCCAACAGCAGAGAATTTTCTGAGCCCTTCCAAGGGAAGAGCATCCCTCACTCAGTGACCCATTCAGTAACTGATTTAATTTATTTGAAACTAACTGTCACTTGTTAAACTGTTAATCAAGAAGCCAATTATCTGTTAACAGTCCTAAATACAATAGTAATCAAAGTGTTTCTCTGTTTAAAAAAATCTGGATTTCTTTCTCTTATCTCAGAGGTTTTAAAATAAGTTGGAAATGTGACTATTTTCTTTTAAAAAACCTAAGTATTAGAATTCCATTTTCTATTTTGGAATAGTAAAACTGTGTATTTATTTATGAAAGTATGTTTAGAATTTTAGCCTTTTTTAGGTTTTATGGTCTTGAAGATGTAAGTCTCAGGGCATGATAGAAGGTTTATTAAGGGTAGATCCTGCTCTTCTTATTCACTTACATGGCTGAAATCCTCAACCAGCATTGCTCTCTGACAACCAGCATTGCTCGTTACAAGTTTGTTTGGTGTACACATTTAAAAGTCTTATTCTAGGAATGTTATGTCTTTTATTGTATATATATCGGCATTCCCAATAGGTAATGTAGAAGAGATGCATACCAAAGCATAGGGGTTTTTTTTTATAGTACCCATTAGTTCTACAGCTGTTTTAGGAAAAAAGAAAAAGTTCCTTAAGTAAAATTTAAATTATGACTCTTTATCTGTATTCCTATTGAAATTAGATTTTTTTACAGGTTTGCAAAACAAAAAAATTAAAAAAAAATATGTTCGTACTGCATGCCCAGTCCTGTGTATATTTATGTCATAAAAATATCTTGAGTGCAGCAAGTAAGAGAATTATGTATGATAGCTTGTCTCTGGCTTTCTAAGTATTTAATTGAATTAGATCACTACCCATTTATCCACTATTTTCTTCACTTTTAAAAATCTCATCTGAGAGTGGTGAATAGCTGTTTTTTATTGTAATAATGATGGTGAGTCAACAATTTGATTAATCACGTAGTTAAAGCATGAGTATTCTGAGCACATCTGTTAAAGGACATACCTGATGGGTTTTTTAAAAATTCTTTATGTGTATAAATGTGTTTGCTTCTTTTCTAAACAATATGGAAGTTGTTCAGAAGGGCCCAAAAAACATGGTATATTAAGGTGCTAACATATTAAGGTCCATCTCATTCCATATCTTCAGTTTCAATCTGGATGCATTCCTGACTACTGACTCCCCAGTTTTGTTTCCAGCTTCATAGTCTGCAATAAGCAAATGCTTGTAGAGCCCTGGGCAGGTATTTACACCATTAGAAAAACTGTGTAAACTGCCAAAGAAGAGGTGCTTTAGAGTACAAGAAGAGGGAAAATTGAGTGACAAATTCTGATGCTATTTAATCCTTTGAAAAATAGTAAGTTTTACTAGATAGCCTGTTTGCCAAAAGATTGTTTAGAAGGGCTGAGTGGTAGCACAGCTGACAAATTCCGGTACTCACAAGAACAGGATACACAAATCCTTAAGTATGTGAAGATGCATATTAATCATACAATCCAGCTGTAAAATCTTAAGGGTAACAATAACACAGCCAGAGTTTTTGAATGGAGCTTTCAGGTTTATAATTTAGTCTACTATTTATCTGTATTTTTAAAGTATATTATGACACACAATGAATGAAAGAAGTGAATGGGCAGCTGAACAAAATGAAGACAGGATCTTTGTTTCTGGAATAAACTCTTCTAGTATAATCTCTGTTGCCAGCAATGAACACATCAGATGTATTTACACTGTATCTCTTCAAGAGGATGTTTATGGATATGACATGTGTTGTTCTGCACACTTAAAACCTGAGATTCAGATTCTCAGTACTACATGCACCTCTGTTTATTTCAGAAATATGTAGTAGTACACTAATGAGCATGGTATAAGAATTTCAATAGATCCATAGGCATATGGACAAACAGATTGATCAAGGCAGACTTAATCACTTTGTCCCTAAAAATCCTTTGTGATTATCCTTTATGTACACAGCAGTACTATAGTGTCAGCCCAGACAATTTCCCTTTACTTAATGATATTTTATGGATTTGCTTAAACCTTTTACTTGAAAAGGTGGAGGAGTGTGCATGTGCTTTTCGCAGAAATGTGCTGGTGCTAGTAATACAGTTTTCACTCTGTTTTGAAAAACAACCCCAACATTGTGAATATATAAATTATGCTTAAACTGGACAGAGATAATTATGTAGCATGTGACTGAAAATATATCTTTTTTAATAGATGATTCAGCCGCAGAGAGTTTTAATGGCAATGAGACCGTGGGACACAGTTCCAATGCTTCAGGGGGAACACACTGCAGGGAGATGGCAGAAACCAACAGTAATGGGAAAACAAATCTGGAGCAGGATGAGCAGCCTCTGAACCTGAGTGACAGTCCTCTTTCTGCTCAGCTGACTTCAGAATACAGACTAGATGATCACAGCAGTAATGGAAAGAACAAATACAAGACTCTCCTAATTTCTGATCTCAAGATGGAACGGGAGGCAAGAGAAAATGGAAGCAAGGTAAGATGCTTCCACATGGTCCAGATATGAAGCATGTAGTTCAGAAAAGAAAAAGATTTGTGAGGCCTAACTAAAGGTTATTCCCAGCTAAGCACTTAATGTGATGTCTAATGTTTGTCAGATCATTACTTAAATGCCATATGTAGATTTGTGTGCTCTGTTACACATATATAATGCATACGTGCATTAAGTGTATGTGGATGTACATGGGTGACTATATATGTATAGGCAAATATATTGTGGTGACACACAGGCAAAAACGGTGTAGTTCCCCATCAGACATGAATTTTATCAATCCACTTATTGAAAACTGTCTACACTACCAATTAAAAAAATATATATTAAAATGTGTATATAATGTGAAACATATATATATATATATAAATATGGAGATATATATGAGTGTATATTTACAGATGGCCATCTCATCGCATCTATTATGTATCTGTAGAATTTTTGTGGTTTAAACCCATCTGGTAACTAAGTATCTCACAGCCACTTACTTACTCACTCCCCTCTCTGCTTTGGTGGAGTCAGGAAGAGAATGGAAGAAAGGTAAAACCTAAGGGTTGAGATAAGACAGTTTAATAACTGAAATAAAGTATATTGCTACTACTAGTGCTACTACTACTGGTAATTTTAATAGAAAAGAGTACAACAAAAAGCAAAAAAGGAACACAATCCAAGAAACACAAGTGATGCTCAATACAGTTGCTCACCACCCACTGACCAATGCCCAGTCAGTGTTTGAGCAGTGATTGGAAGTTTCTGGCCAGCTGCCCCCAGTTTATATACTGGGAAATATTCTCTGTAGTGTGGAATATCCCTTTAGCCAGTTTGGGTCAGCTGTCCTGGTTGTGCTCCTTCCAGCCATTTGTGCACCTGCTCATCAGCAGGGCCTGGGAAATAGAAGAATCATTAACCTGGGGTAAGAACTCCTTAGCATCAACTAAAACATCAGTATGATATCGATATTATTCTCATACTTAATCCAAAACACAGCACTATACCATCTACTAGGAAGAAGATGGACTCTTTCTCACCAAAACCTGGACAAGAACTAATCCATATGAATGTTAAGTGTGTACAGCCAAGAAAATTCCTACCAGTGGATTATCAACGTCTGAAAGGAACTGATTTGCTTTCTTCATGATTGTGTTATGTGGGCACCTAACCTGAATTAAAGCTGACAAGTTTGTTTTAAGAAGCTGTAATCCCCTGAGGTCTTTCCGCTGTAGTTTCTATTATGTGGGTAAGGAGAAGCAAGGGTATTATTTTGCGGATAAAGACAGATCTTACAGATTAACTCAGCTGGCATTTGAGGATAGTGTTTTACATGAGGGCCTACATGGAGGGTGAAGAAATGGCATATGTAATGGAATTTACCCATTGATCTTACTGCTCACAGGTTCCTTCTTTTTTTTTTTAATTTTTTTATATATGTTAACCAACTGGCTTACCACTTCTACAGCAGCAATAATAGGATGTGAGTCCGGGATCCAAAGACTATTACTGCTCTTCACTAGCTTTCAGTAGCCTGACAACATAGATATACTTTGAATGGGCACATTTTTTACAGAGCTTTGAAACAGGAGTGTTAAAATCCTTAGGCATACTTAGAAAGGGATAATACATGACTGGTATCTAGAGAACAACATTTAATCATGCTAAGGTTTTATCTCCTATCTTCACTGCCTGTGGAGTAAAAATAAAAACTTGTCTAAGTGTCTAAGTTTTAGTGGGTAGAACAAAGGGAGACTAAATCAGAGATTGGTTAGCCTTTCTCATGGCCATTAAGCAAATCATGTATCCCAACACCTTTTCCATGAAATCATTATGAAATACTGTTTATCTGTACGGAATACTTTTTTTTCTGACAAACTTGCATTTTATGGAAAATATTCTGACTAGCTGTAGTCTCCGCCTGTGTATGAACCCCCGTGCTGGATTTAGTCGCTACTCTGGGTTGCACAGTGGGTCCCAAATTGGCTGATATGAACGGTATCTTCTTTTGCTTCAGGGCAGATTGTTCTAATGAACCTTTTATATATTTATGTCACCTAAATGTTGACAGACACACAGGCTCTTTTGCCTGAGGTAAGTTGTTGCTTTTTGCCATCACTCTTGCAGGTACACAAATAAGCTTGGCAAAGATGGGGAGGAGTCTTAGTGTGAAACTCATTTATAGCTAAGACAAGAACATAGCGTAATGTTCAGTTTCCAATTTGAATCAGTTCCAAATCAGATGCAAGAAAAAATTATCAAGAAGTGTTAAAAATGTATAATGAATTGAGATGACAATCAAAGACATCTCATTCTTTACAAATTTTAAGAGGCCGGAATCATCCCCCACATCAATACATTCTTTCACACTTGCTGTCATCCCACCCACTCTATATTGCCAACAATATGCAGATTTGTCTCCTCTTTTTGTCCTAATGAAACTCATGTTGATACTTAGAGTTCATTTAAGTATATGATTAATTAGATATGCAGTAAAGGTTATTAAATATAGAGTAAAGACTTCAGGAAGAACACAGTCCTGGGATAAACAAAATTTGTTAGCAATTTGTAAGATGAGTTACTGATGAAAATATCTGGTTTCTAAGTGAGGGGAAACATATTTCAATTATTTGGTTAGTAGTGGAGGAAGAAATACATTATGCTTCCTCCAACTTCTACAATGTCCCATTTAACCTGCTCAAGATGTTAGTCTCTTGGGATAGTCAAGATGGGGAAACTCGGGGACAAAGGAATGGAGCTAAGATCTCTTGGCTGCTGTGTTCTGATAGATAATTTTCTATCTGCTGCAGAATTTTGATTAGAAGAAGCTGTTGAGATAAAATGGTTTTTCCATCAAATTTTCTTTGAAATCATGACAGCTAATAGGAATTAGGATAAAAATTTTTTTTAAATGCTTACTTCTTTTTGGAAATTAAATTTTCAGAATATTCATCTTATTCATCTTATTCACCATCCGTACGTATTTGAAGCAATTATATGCTTATGCTGTAGGAAATGTTTGCTGAAATAATGGCATCATTCTTCAAAAAATCTTGGATGTCAAAACAGGGATACTTAACATTTTCCTAAAATCAGGCCTATGGACACAGTGGATGTAATTGGGGATTTGTAAAAAATGTAGGGTTTATTTTTTTAACAATAAGTCAAGTTTCCTTGCCTGAAAAGACTGATAAATAACGGAATTAGATAACCCTGTGAATGACTACAGTATATTATTTAAAGAATGCTTGGTTCAGTTACTTCTGAATATGACTTTTAAAACTGGTGTTAGTAGCACTCTTTAAACAAGCATGACATTTCAGTGGACAGTGTTACTTTGAATCCTCGGTTCATGCAGTTCATGTATGGTAATCTGTTCTTTTTACAAAAAAATCATGAGCTGAGTGCAGTGGAAGGAGTTGCCAAATTATAACAACCTTGATCCAAAATGTTTTACTATTCACTGAAATTTTTTTTGTGCAAGGAAAAAATGGGTTTTCATAGTGTTAAATGCATATATGTACACATATATGTATAAGAGTATATATATACACTTTATATATGTGCTTTTATTAAGCTTGTATTAGGGAACAGATCCTCCAATAAGATCTAGTTGTTCACAGTAGCAGAAATTTCTACAACCGTTTAAGGCTAAACTGAAGTTTGTGAAATTTAGCATAGCTGCAAAAATATATACATAAGTTTAACTTAACTGGGCTGGGTCTCTGTACTACAAAACACTTTGAAAATATTCATCAACAAATGCTTTGCAAATGTGGTTCTATGAATTCAGATAGTGATGTGCACATATAAATTGTTTTAGATTGTTACTTATGTGTGAGCCTGCTCGGTTTTTGTATGACTATGGTAAAGTCTGTAGCACTGAGATTTTCTATTGCTGAGTCTTCTGTTGTTGCTGTTTCCTGTTCCAAATATTTTATTTTGAAAATTTATTATATAGCTTTATCTCTTCTTCATTATTTATTTCATTAAATACAGCAAGCCTACTCCTTTAAAATGATTTTGTCTCTTCAGCATTTGGATAATAATGTTATTGTAATATAGTATGGGAAAACAGGCTTTTGAGCTCGCCAGTCATACTTATGTTGTGCCATTGTTTTACTTGGATTAATAAGTGGTTTGCTATGTCTGTATTGCAAGGGGCACTGCTAATATGCAAAAAACTTCTTTGTGGAATTTCCCAGATAGAAACATATGCTACTGATCATAAATGCATAGAACAGGCATTAAAATGAGGTAACAAGGACAACACACATGCCCATTTTGTCCAGATACCTACTAATTGCAAACTGTAGGTTTTCTTTCTTTCTTTCTACCAGACAAAATTTCTGATAGAAAGTTGGACACCTCAAGTCCCTCTGGATGCATGGTAGGCTAAGTTAATATGCATTGTTTGGCTCAAGTGTATAATTGGCTTCTTGAAGAATTGCACAAGATAAGAAATTTTTCCTTTAAGTCTGAAAAGTAAAGCATAGCTTTAAAGGAGAGAACAGTAAATAATGATTTCTGCATACCATGACCTTTAATTATACTACTGCATTCTAATGTGCATGTTGTTATAGTTACAGTTGTTCACCACAAGGCAGAACTTTCATGTCTCTAAAATGAAAATCTTTCTGTCTCTCCTTTAATGCTGAGCCTTTGAAGTGTTTCTCAACCATTCTTCTACAGCCTGATGTAAAGAACAGTGTTATTGTCATGGGCCACTGCCAGGGGCTGTTTGCTTTCAGCAATTGCAACTTCAGGCAGTGTTGTAATGGATGTATCTAAGAAATGGCAGGTTAGCCTGGCACGCTGTCTGCTTTCAACACAAGAAGGCATTTAAAGGCTGTGACCTTGTGTGGCATCTGAATGCCAGAGCGTATGAGTGAAGTTTGAAGTTCCTGCACAATACTGTAGTTAAAATTTAGTCATCTTCAGTGGTTAGTCCAGCTGTAGACTCTTGTGACATCTGGTTTGCTTGAGCTCATCATCACCAAGGGAAAGCAGGCACAACTACCCAAACAGCCTGTGTATGCAATTTATACTGATAAGCCTGTTGTCATCTGCTAGTGAATCCACCTGGTTTCCAGAACTGCATATGAATTTAGCCACAGTTAGGCCATCTAGGAGGACCAGGGTAGACTCTTGATGTATTTCTTCCTCAGTGTCTTTCCTTGTAAAAGATGTGATTGCTTCTTATCAGAAGGTGGGAGTTCATTCCTTAAATCCAGTGAACTTCATCACATCTGATGTGTTTCTGAGGCATGTGGAGTCACTGCCTGTCTAGCTCCCATCTGCCTTTGTTTCTGTCTGCAGGTTTCCTTGGGGAAATGGCCATGGTCAGAAAATAAGGGAGCATATGGCTTTCTCTAAAGCAAGTGGAATCCTTACGAATTGCAGTGCACTTTTGCAGAAACTTATAGAGGCCTATTGAGAAATTTAGGAAGTAATTTATTTTAAAAAATTGTTAATGAAATGTGAAACGTGTGCATCTACTTTAAACAGGAGTTAGAAGACTTTGGGAATTTGCATGTTATTAAGAACAGTGTTGGTAATGTTGTTTTGGGTTTTTTTTCTTTTTTTTTTAACTTAATAATTCAGTTTTTTTTTTTCTTCCATCATTGTTGATTATTTATATTCAAGGGGAATAGACAGGTTTCAGCTGAATGGGAGCAGTCATGTGGTGCTTACATGAAATGGTTACCTCAGCTTTAAGCAGGAGAGAAGATGGAAAGGGTAAGATAGAAATATCTCCTCTTTTGAGGATACCATTAAACTGCGTGTTGGCTTTTTTAGTACAAAGAAGATACCCTTTTGCCCATCTAGTTTATTTTGCTAAATGCCCAAGTTAAGATAATTAATCTGCATTGAGAGTTTAGCCTGTCAGAAAGGATCTTTTGATTCCAACTCATTTCTCCTCAGAACTTTTAACTGTCTCCTTGCTTGAAATCAGCTCTCACTACCTAGGTATGGCACAAAAAGAAATTAGACTTTTTGGTTTTGTTTGTTCTAACTGGTATATTTTATTTAATTTCCATGGTCAGATAGAAAGAGTTCAAGTAATGCTATATTTTGTAGACTGCTGTTTTGTTTATAGAAGTGTCTTAAGAGTTTGCAGTCCAGAGGTTTGACAATCTTATTTTATGGCTTAATTGTTAGGACTAGGAAGAGAGTTAGCATGAAATACTGTTTGCTACTGTGATAAATAATTTATGAAGAATGAAGCAAAGTCTGGTGAAAGGTTTAGGCAGGACATGTTACTACAAGTAGTGGCAAAACTTGTATTATACAAAATAGATTTGGAGCAAATGACAACATGAGTGGAGGCAAAAGGCAAAGACGGCCTTATAAACACTCTGGAGCTATGAGATACCAGCACAGAATGAGCCTGCAGCTCTACTAGAGTCCACTCTGCTTTCATCATTCCAATCATAGCACTGAGAAGAGGATGGTGACATCTTCCAGCTTTGCCTTGTTACCCAATGGGTTCCATCATTGCTGCTTTACACTAATCCATGGGAATAGTTTGCACTGAGATTTAAAAGTAAGGGTGATAAAAGAAGTGAACTGAAGGCAGGATCCACCCTTGCCACCATCGTGTGTAGGTGATACCAGGCTACATCTTTAGTCTTGCATCTTACATCTTTGGTGTGTGAAGGCAGGCCCAAGTGTTCTTTGAAGTACGTATCTTCTTTAATATGCTCAAGTTTGTGCAAAGGTTACTGGCATGTCAGTGCTTTTGTCTTCTTGGGAGATAGATACACTACAATAGAAGATAAGCCCCTTCTCCTTTGCACGGAGAATTCAATGAAAGGAGAACAAAAAGTGTATGCAAGCAGTTTTGTGGCTTCCTAACTTTTTTCTGCCCACTCACCTACAAATTAGCCTTTTTTTTTTCTTTTACCCAATGAATTACTACTTCATGCACAGAGGTTTTAGAAGTTGCTCTCATTTAATCTGACATGTTGGTTTTCCTTTTCCCTACTTTTAGAAAACAAGCAAGCTGAGAAAAAACACAGTTTTCTGACTCTAAAAGTAAATTTATTTGCTGTTTAGATAATGCATGTTTGTTCTAAGAAGAAAAAAAGATGTTCTTTTTTGCTGCTCTCTTCTAGGGAAGCTGCTAGGGGCCACTCAGAAAATAAAAAAAAAAAAAAAGATGTTAGTTTAGTGGTTTAGTAAGCACTGTTTAATCACTGTTCAAATGTAACAAGTATGGTTTTATAGAGCACTGTTTTTTCCAGACTTGAATCTTCTGATTTTGGGGGTTACCCGTAATAAATGGCTAAATACATCATTGTTTTGAAGAGCATGTTTTTCAAGCCACCACAGCTGCAGAAAAAAAAAGAATCAGTTTTTTGTTCGTCAGAAAAGATTAATTCTGTATAGCATTCTCGAACAGTCACATTCATCAATGTCCTTTGTCTATGACACTATAAGTTCTGTGTCTAATTCTCCCCATTGGAAGTACATTTAGTAACAGGTTTTCATGTTCAGTCAAAGCTCTTGAAAGTGAAATTGATTTCCTGCAGGGCATTCATAACAATGATGTAGCTCCAGGTCAATTAAACAGAAGTTGATGATGCTGCTCCAGATTTACGCAGATTTACCTGTACTGCAGAACACAGTCTGACTCCATACGTGTATGAAATCCCAGCTAATGTAAAACTGGCATGGAAGAGAATAAGATGTGATGTGACCTTTTATAAATTTTCTCAGATTTTTTTTTAAAGGAGAAAGAGCGTATGGGTCAAGTACCAGAAAGTGGTGCTCTTGATTCCAGATTGCGTGTGTGTTACTCACAGATCCAGCTGTCTATCCTCAGCTACTTTTACCTTTGGAGTCTTTGATCCCTTATATTGAAAAAGAAGCACTTGTACGTGAAGGAGATTCAGGACTTTCTCCAACCTGGTTTTAGTGGCTGGACAGAAAGCTATGAAGTGCCTTTTCAATCAAAGAGGTAAGGTCTGAAATTGCTACTTCCCTCCTTGTTTACAGCCAGGAATGTTTTATAACTCATCAGACTGGAAGCACATGTCTGTACCTTTCAGGCAAATTCTTGTTCACTTCAGCCTACATTTGTTCCTGAGAGACACCTTCAAGTTAGGGGTTTTTATCACCATTAGGAGGGAAACTGAATTAGTGTTGAAGTCCTACCATATTAAATGATTTGCTGCTCCTTTTTCTTCTTCTTTTATCACTCATGCAGCTCCTCTGCCACCTAGAAAAAGACTGAGAGCAAATCTTGCTCTTGGAAGATTAAACACTATTTGATGGTAAATTGAGCAAGATATAATGGGGCAACAATATTGCTACCTACTGTGATTGTGTTTAGTCTAAATATTATTTATACTAAATGAACTGTCATTTTTTTATTTTTCAGATGCTGAGGTTGAATAGCTGATCCTCAAAACTAATCTGTGATGAATGGCTTCATATTTGGCTATTTTCTGCCCATTTGACTCCTTCAAAACTATATTGTTATTAAAGAAGTTAATAATCATGAATGTTACTCCTAATTTTTTCTTTCTGGTGTTGAATTCTTTTCTACGTGCCAAGACAAGTACTGAGGAAATAATTCAAAGGTTTTGCTTTTTTAATGATATTTATAACAATATAATGATGAGATTTAAAAATAAATATAATTTTTATTTGTTGTCTTACAGATATCTCATTTTCTAAACTTTTTCCTTGTTGAATGAATGCCAGTAGTCAAATATCTTGCTGAATGCTTGATATACCTTCAAGCTGTGCTTTTCTGTGTTCTCCATAGCAATTTCTGGGAATTATTAATTGCATTGTAACCCTGAATTCTTTTTTTGGATACTTGCTTATTAATGCATTTGTATTTGCTTGGTGATGTGAGAGAAGTGAATAGACCGATTTTTAATAGAGGAAAGAGGGAAAGAAGTAGAATTCAACTTCAGAAATATTTAGCTATTTTGTTCTCTTTCATCTTTCCTTTTATTCCTTGCCTTTTGCCTCTTCATCTTCTCCTGATAATTCTCCTCTGTTCTCCACTTGCTTCCAAAAACTCATAGGAAGACCTATCTTAAATTTTGGGTTTTATGAACAAAATAATAGATATAGATAACAATATTACTTACCAGAAAATAAGACTGTGAAGAATTAATTACTGAGTCTAGTCCTCTGTAAAGGGGAACCTAGATGATAGACATTTACTCCAAGAGAATGTGAAAGAGTTCAATTCAAAATATCCACAGAGTTCTGATTAATAACTTTCAGCCTTTTAGAAAACAACAGTGGTGCAGCTGTAATGTGCCATGGAAAACAGTGAAGAACTGGAATCGTGGTTGATGTCCTAGATCCCTATAACAACAAGGGATTTGCTAGATGGATTTCCCAGATGGTCTCTAGCAGTATCTTATTCCCTGCAGAATGGGGAGTGAAAAAGAACAACTGCCAATAATCCCTATCAGTCTGCTTGAGGTTTTGTCTGCCATATGTTTCATCAAAACATCCTGCTTTGTATTTCATCTCTAACAGTGACTGATTTTGAATACTTCAAAGAAACTTTAAAAAAAAAACAACTATTGAGACAGGGAAGGGACAGTGGTGTAGGTAGGCATTGAAAGCTGTGAGATGTTTGTAATATTTATTAAACATAGTCCAAAACAGTGATCAAACAATTTTGCAAAATGAAAGGAATAAGCCACCGATGGTTACAAATATTACAGAATGGCATTCTTGCACAATTGGTAAAAGATCCTGGAAACTGGTATTTGAGAGTTGTGTAAACAATCAACATTTGTGTTTCACTGGGAACTCATGTAAGGGTATAAAATATACAGCCAAAGGTAGGAGTCTGTAACTGATGTGACTTTCCATTTCACCCATGAAAGTGTGGCATGCCATGAAACATTTTAATACTGGATGAATTCCATATGCATCTCTAGAGTTTTCCTTAAGCTGCTGCTTCTTGGAGCTCACAGTGTTTCTATGAAATACTGCAGCTGTTGCTTGGATTTTGGTGTGGTACAACTGAATATTTCCCATGTAGATGCTTCTTCTCATCAGCTGCTTTGGTCAGACTGTCATTCTCAGTGTCCCTTCACACCTTTTCAGTCTGTGTTCTCCAGCTCTTCTCATCATGAATATGCCATGAGCTACCCCCAGCTCTGATGGGAAATGATACATGCTGTTCTCTTCATATGCACGCATACACACACAATATATACGCATATATATATATATTTTTTTTTTTCTCTTTGTCTGATGAGAGCAGTCATATCCAGTGGCCATGAACCAAAGTATGGAATCATACAGATGAACTGGGAGCATGCAAAGAGCTCATGTTAAGGCACCTGCAATAATACAAATATAACCTTTGTGCTCTAGCAGACAAGAGTGTGATTGTTTTTCATATGGGTTTTAATTAATAGTGGGATGAAATCTTGTACTTTGCTTCTGACTCCATTTTATATTTTGGTAGAGGTCATGAAGTAATGTACTTCCTGCTCTTGTGTTTCCCATTGCATTTGGGAATTGTTTGACTCCACCAGGAAGAACCCTTGCAGTACTATTGAGAATTTCTTCTCTGTACCTTCTACCACTGAGCTCATGGACTGCACCCTCTCAGGATTAATAAAATAGTCTGCATGAAAAACAAGGAGAGGTGAGTTGATTTCCTTAGGGGTTGCCATGAATGCCCCCTTATGGCCTGTCTTCAGTCCAAAACATTATAGCGTGAGCTTTGTATTGGCTCTCAAAAGGACACATAGATATTTTTTGGGCCATTTTACTGAGTCAGTGATATGTTTTTTTGGACCCCCTCTGAATGAATTTATCCTTGTCTCACTTTGTACAGTTAGTCATATGCTCTTAAAAAATCTTTTGCAGATGGAGCCCCGTGGGACTGGACCTGTTTCAAAAGCTGTATTAAATGACTAAAATAAAGGCTTTGAAAATTCCTGTTTCCCCCAGTGTGTTACTTAGCAAGAAATACTGTGTTTAGTGGAAAAGAAGTTAGATGAGTCTGTGCTATGTGTGCCATCTCACATCCTCTTGGCTCAGCTGGGAGATGGAGGCATGAAGGAATGACATACAGGCATGTTTTGAAGCATGCTGCTTGTGTCGGTTGCACCTTAAAGATAGCAGTCTCACAAGGTTGATGCTTCTCTGTGGCTCATTAGAAGCTTTATAAAATCCACCTCTATACATTCAACTAGGTGTTCACCCTGCCTTCAAAAAATACATAATATACAGGCTTATGTAATACTGGAAAAAGATATTGGAACTCCTAGTGGATCTAAATGAGTGACAAAACACTGAGGAGCAGAAAAATTTGCTGCATAAAGACGGAATTACCTTGTTAGAGATAAAACAGCTATGACTTCATCACAGATCTCAGTGGTTATTGCCAATTAAGAGATTGTTGTCTCTTTGGAAGGCAAATTTATCAAATTATTCAGCAGATGAAGCTTCTCTTTATATGTTAGATTGGAATTGAGATAAAACATTTTTACAATGATTGTAACAAGCCATTCATTTGAAACTAGTAAATCATTACACAAAAATGCCTATGTAAGGTAGGTGTTCTTTCTATTAACTTCTTTATTTTATATGTACTAATGAATCTTAAAGTATATGAGGCATGATTGTGTCATTTAGGAAAATAGTGACAACTATTCCCTTCTGTTCAAGAGTTGAGTGGTTATGTTCTATGGTTCTGTGAATTGGTAGAAGTGTCTTGAATGCTTGAAGAGCCAAAATGGATTTTAGCATCTCAGACTGCCAGTTGCTTGGTCTAAGCTTTTGAGAAACCTTGTCAAAATATCTGTATTTCATAGTCTTAAGTGCTTAGTCCTGCATACAGCTGGTTTGGGATATAAACTTCAGGACAATATTTACTCTTACTGCACTCACTATGCCAATTCAAGATGATTCTATTTAGTATAAGAGGTAAGTAGTTTTTAAGACCATATCTAAGCTCTGTGGAGATAACTCTTTATCTTAATGTCTTTTTTTTTTTGTTTTGTTTTGTTTTTTTTTGTTTTTTTTAAAATAATAAATTGACAGGGAGTATGCTGGTTTGCTTTTAGCTCCATTCCTGTGTTTAGATTTTGATTTTACTGGATTTTCTCATATTTAATGCTTACTTTATAATGATGTTTACAGTACCTAGAACTTATATGTAGGGTTATTTATGTGAAATAGAAGGTAATAAAAAAGTAGACTGGGTAAGTCCACTGTTAACTGTGAGACAGCACTTTTCTCTCCACATAATGTAGGCAGTGCCTGTCATGGCAGCATCTTCAAAACTTTTGCTCCACTTTTTACTATTTTGTTCCTAGTTGAATTTTTTTCATTGACGTATATAGGATACTGCTGTGTTAGTTTTTATATTTGTCATTTAACATCTGTAATTCATATATTTAATACAAGTTTTAGGTTATTCTGTTTCTACTAAGATAATTCTGCATAATAACTTTATACAACATGAATAAGTTATTTATAACTTCATCAATTTTTTAATTACCAGAGGTTCCTCTATCTTAATTCTTTGAATTTACATAGCACTCTTGGGATTCTGAAAGCTTCAATAAAAATAAATCAGTTTAACATTACATTGGTCCTGTGAGGCAAACGTGTTCTACCACTGTCTACTGATTAGTAAATACAGGCATGTCATAATTCCTTGACTTTCCCAAAGCAAATCAATCAATTTCTCCAGAAAAGCGGGAGAAACCATTTGTTTCTTGTGTGTTATAGCTGAACATTAATCACAGTATGAATCCTTATCTCCAGATATTCCTGTTCAGTTAAGGTAAAGAGGCAGAGTCAACTTCAACTGAGTAGTGATTGAAAAGTTTCCTCTGGTTTTATTAGCATAGCTAAAATTCAAACCAGAGTTTTTAAATGTATGTTTTAACTTGGGCTTTCCTGGAACTCTGAGGAGTACATTTTCACTGATGGTCCTGATAAATCTTTCCAGACCTCATCATAAATACATGTTTATTTATACCCAAGAGAGCCTATGGACTACATTATTTAGTATTTGTGTGATTAAACCTTAACTGACCTAAAGTTGAATGCTTTACTTATATTCACAACTTACTAGTATAGTGCATTTACATAATACAGAAGCTGGCAGCTGTGGCAATTTATCCTGTCTTTAGGTAGCAGAATGGGATTCAATTGGATAGAGTTGGAATTTGATACTTTTGTTGGGACCCCAGGATAATCTGTGCCCAGCATAACCTCTCTGGAAGTACGTGTCTCTCACACTGGCCTTGTGTGAGTTTTGCCAGTACTGTACAGTACTCCTAGAGCATTCTAAGATGGCAAAGGGTTCAGCTGCCTTTCATCTCAGCCTCTTCCATTTCAGGCTGTCTTGTGCATCCATGTAGGCTCTTCTCTTGATGCTCAAGTAAGTTTGGAGTACTTTGGTACAAAGTGCAGTCAATTCCACCTGCATTAATGCTGTAGTTTCTTTTATATGTCTCAGGATAGAAGACAAACATTTAGCCTCAGTACTTCTCTATCTGTGTCTCAGAACATGATTCTGGCCTAGCAGAGTTGAAATGGATACAGCCATTAATTTGTTGATTGAACTTAGTACTGAGTGTGTTGCCCAAAGTTAGAGAACTGCAGAAGGATGAGACTGCAGAAGTGTTAGAGTATTCAAATTGTCTGTATTTATTTAATGGTTGGGGCTTCTTTTTAATTATGAAGAAAAAAGAGTAAAAATAAAAATAATAGTTAAAATCACTGAAGCATGAACTTCAAATCTGGGTTTTCAATTTATTGTACAAAATATGAGTATGTCTCTGCATCTGTGTACCTTTATAAACTATATGGTTTCATTTCCTCCTTAAATGTTGATTCTTACCTTACAATCTTTGTTTCACAATGCTCCATTTCATAAAGCTTGCTTTGCTGAGTGCTCTTCTGGTTGCTAAATTTATGTCCTGCTTAATAGGCCTGTGTACTTTCCATGTGTTTCTGGCAAATGCTTTTGATAGTGTGCCTTTATACACATGCCCTCAAATTAAAAATCCTTTTCCCAGCAGCCCAATTTCTAAAATTCATATGCTTCACCCATCAAAGCCATGTGTACACCAAGAGAACCTGCAGTAACACACACACACACACACACACACACACACACACACACCATTGCTGGTGTTACAGCAGCTTGGCACAGTATTTGCCATTCATTGTGTTTTGGGCAAGTGTTAACTGGAATGTGTAGCAGATAGTTTTAAAAATAAAGAGCCTCTTTACTTTAAAAAGCAAGAAATATACAGAGGTGAGGGCCAAAATGAACATTTCTTATTGCTCTGACTCTTGTAGGGCTCTGCAAAGTCCTTCTGCTGCAGGTCAGAGGTGGGGTATGCAATTCCTTCTTCCTTCCTTCTTCTTTGAAAGGGCTTTGTCACCAGGATGTGACATTTTCACTGCCATGCAGCCATTTCAGACCTTCATGTCATCTGCCTGTTCCTCCTAATTGGTACAAATGACTTATTATTACCCCCTGTCTCCTATGATGTTGTGAACTCCAGCTTAATCACCCTTAAAAGTTAATCCAAATCAACTGTATTGTGCCTAGCTACATAATTACTTATAGAGAGAATTAAGCTCAAAAAGTAGATCCACTCTGTATGATGATCTTCCCTTTGTACAGGATTATCCCAACAGGTGTTGTCATGACTTCTAATATCTCTTCTTACACTTCTACCAGAAGTGGAAGCTTACCCTGTTACCTCTTCTACAATATATGAAAGCAACAACTAATAGAGGAGTCAGAAAATCTGCCTATTCAAAACTCAGTTCATGGTCTGAATTTTGTTACCACACCTTAGTTCAGTGACCTTTTCTTATAGTTGTTCATTTAACAACAAAAAAACAAAAAACAAAACAACAACAACAAAAAAACAAACAAAAAAACCCCCAAAAAACAACAAGAACAAAAAACCCCAAAACCCTAAAAAAACAAACAAACAAAATAACCACCTCAAACTGCTCAGAAAGAGAATTTATTGACTAGAACAAGTGGTGAGATTGTCAAGAATATAAGACATCTTATCTGATCTTGTGACTGTGCATTACAGGTCACTGCTTTACCTTTGATAAAGTATCAGAGGGAGGAAAAATTCTGAAACTGAGTTAAAAAACCATAAGAGGTTATGGAGACCTGATGTAGCAAACAGGTCCCAATGACCAGAAGACAGGCAGGAGGGGATGTGGATGTCACAGCTCAGTGCTGGAAGGGCAGGGAGAAAGCCAGGAGTAGCCTGGGACATTCTTGGCCCCTACTTGCTCATGGTATAGCTCAGCTTCAGTGGGGCTCCTGGGAAGGGGCATAGAGGTGGAGGTCCCAGGAAAACTTGTCAGGAAAAATAAAGTGTGATTGTGCAAGGTCCTGATGATGGTATGGATTAATGATAGAAAGTGTAGGAGCACTTTAAGTGGTGTTGGTACAAAATGAAATGTTAACCTCAGACCTCATTCCTCGCCCACATGGGAGAACCTGTATTTACTCTGCAAGGGCAAATTTCCACAGGCTGTGCTCACACCACAGCTGGCTATCTTACAAACTGGAGATGTTTTCTTTTGACTTTGGTGGAAGGGCAGATATGGGCAAGAAAAAGGACAGCATTTAATTTCCAAAATTAATATGCCTCACTAATCCTACCCTAAAGCCTTTTATCCTACTGGGGAAAAAAAAAAAAACAGACAGCATCTTACCTTGAATTAGTTAATTGAGGGCAGTGCAGTTTTCAGCAATGAGATCAAGTGAAGGACTAACCATTTTTGGTGTGCAAAGTTACCATGTAGTGTTTCCATAGCTCCAATTATTTAAAGCCTATGAAACATGATCTCTGGAAAACATAAGGCAGAAAGCTTAAATTTGGGTCCTTTGATGGGTTGTGTATCTTTCCCCTGGCTTTTGAAAGGCTGAATGGTAAATAATTTTTATTTTTTTTTTAATTTCAGTTTATAAACATGAGGGTTTGCAGTTTTAATAACAGCTGGGATTGTCCTGAAACTCATGGGGAACTTTGATTAAGCATGTAATGCAGAATTTATTTGCAATTAAAAACTACTGGATGGTCCATTTGTCACCCATGTCTTAGAACAGGGCCTTGGAAGGCAATGCTTTAAAAGAAATATGTGTGCGCACAGACATTCTGCTCATATATTAGTTAACCTATTAGTCTCATAGGTTTATTACATAGAAGCAGCTACTTGGAAAGTTGAATCTTTTAAAGAAGACCATCTTTTCAGAAGTCTTTTGTGACAGTTATTTCATGCTTTTAGCAGATCTTGTATAATCATCAATTTATATTCTTTGCCTTCAGTCAAGCAGTGAGGTT